>NC_048900.1:23983618-24069751 GCF_011077185.1 Oxyura jamaicensis | reverse complement strand
AAAAAAAAAAAAAAAAAAAAAAAAAAAAAAAAAAAAACTTGTCCTGCCATTTACATTCTTGTTTCAAATAGTGAACAAGAGACAATGATTTACCTTGAATGGTATTTGAGGAGCAAGGTTAAGTTTAGAGAAATGAGAGCCAGGAAGTCCAACTAGATGCTTAGAAGACTTTATGCAGAGGAAAGACGTGGTATCTGCTAGGAAGGGTGGAAGGGTCAAAGAAACATATGCCATAAAGAGTGGATTAGTTATCTATGCATGAGAACCAGTCAAAGGCAAGGCTTGGGTATACGTAGACTGCTGCAGCCAGGAATCATCCCCTGGCTGAGCATCTCTTTGCTGAGGACTGAGTTTCCTGATGAATTTGATTTTTGGTACTTGAATTTATTTTGAAGTATGAAATAAGGGAGATGAAATATCTGAATAAATGTATTAGTGACTGAAAACCACAATTCTTCCCCTCTCCTTACCCATTTATATTTTTTGTGTTGTGTTCAGAGGAGTTGAAATTGTTTGAAGTTTGGTTTTGTTGTCTTTTAAAATATCCTTTCTGGCATGTGAACAATCATGAGAGAAATGCAATCCAAATATAGGGGAAATTTACAAACTGTAAGGATAGACTGAAAAGCTGAAAAAAATAGTGGTGATTCCTGAAAGCAACATTTCAATCAGAAACATAACATCACGTACATAATACTAAAATACCTTTATTAATTTATTTATTCTCAATATATCTCCTAAATTGTCTAAGTAACTTATTTTAGTTATTTTCTGTCTCTCTCATCTCACCTCACTGAAATTGTGTGAATACTTGCTCTCTGGCTAATATTTCAAAAGAAATAGTGAACAGATATATTGTTGAAAATTTTGCTAGGGGTTTGCTATATATCTGTAAGACTAAATGCTCTGAGCTTCTTGTACATTCCAGAAGATAATGTCAGTGTGAGCTGGGGGTACACATTGCCTTCTGAAACTAGACCCCAACTGATCTTCAGTCACATCATCGCTATCAGGGGGCTTGCTTGCGAAATGCAGATAATCGTGAATCACCTGTGCTGGCTTTGTAGTAGATTTTTCATTCCTCTAGCAACTTGGAAGACAGAGATGGGAACAATCTGTGAGATTAGCCAGTCCACCCCCACAGCCAGCCAAGTTGTTTCTTACCCTACTGTGTTTTTAAGAAAACTCTTCACTCTGTTCTTAGTTATTTTCTTTACAGTTGCGGTGAAACCCACTATCACACTGAAGTTGCACTTACTTAAATCATACACTGGCCACAAAGGGTCACTCATTCAACAAAGCCCCAAGATGTGTTTTGAAAAGCCTTTGCTTACTAATTGTCAGTCTGCAAGATAACACACAGCTCTTCCCATAAAGGCACCACTGAGAGCAGTTTCTGCAGTCTCAGATGTTTGGTACGTATTTAGAACGAGGGGACGTTTCAAATGACGGTCGTTCTTTTTCCTTTCTAATGTATTAGAAATAATGAAACAGTTCCATGTAGCACGTAGGACACTTTGTATCGCACAGAGGAAAATGACCAAGTTAAAACATTAGCAGGAGAGTTCCGATTCTAGATTTTTTGTCCTTTCTAAGGATTGTGAAATACATGCTTTAGTTTTTATTAAAATGAGTTCTCTGTGTGATATTTAGCTTAAACACAGTTTAAGGATTTATTTTGGTATGGCATAAAAGCAGAAAAACAGTCATGCAAGACATACCCTTTCAGAAAAGATGATGTGTTTTGTTTTGTTTTGTTTTTTCCCTGAAAAGCTATGTGCTCTGTCATAGTCCTTCTCTAGCCTGGGAAGACTCAGGCAGTAACACTTTGGCCAGCTCCACTCTCTTCTTTTGGAGGATACAAAATGCTGCTGAATGCACACCCTCTGTCAGAGGCTGAATTCCAGTTGGTTTCAGTTAAAATGGGATAAATACATTGTTTTTCCTGGTCAGCTTTCCGTGTGGATAGTCAGAATCACTTACTGTTGAACACACCACTAAAATGTCAGCTGAGCATGACTCCCCATCCAGCTAGCTGGCGACCCATCGATTCAGTGACTCAGAACAATGATTGATTGAGAAAAATGATTGATTCTGCAATGCGATCGGCGTGCCGCTGAGCTCCAAACACAGCGTGTGATCATTACACCCAGTAGCTTGGTTTCATAGACCACTCTGTGCTGCTTCCTGGGATCTCAGCTTTCTCCCATCATCATTGAGATACTAAGGGATAGTCCATAATGTCTTCTCAGGAATGTAAGAAATTTAAGCAAAACAAGCTACCCCATTTGTCATGTCACAGACCCATAGCGGTAGAGAGTAAGTGGGGAATCGACTTGAAATGAATCTCTTTCTTATCAAATCTTCACAAGACATTCATAATTTTGGAGGATTTTTGAGTAAAGGGATAGAAAAGGATGACAGCTCTCAGGAAACGGTAAAGAAAGGTAAAGCTGATAGAAGAGATCTGCAAATGAAGCAGACCAGTTCAGTCCAGTTCAGCTGATGGCCTGAGGCTTCATTTGGCCAGCAAGATCCTTCCATCTTCTCTGTTCTCTCTTTCCTGGGAATAGGCAACACATCAGCAGCCAAATCCCACCTCCTGGACCTGTGCTTACAGCGAGGGCCTGCTGCATCCACTGAGGTGCAATAAGTGGGAGTAGCATAAGGACTGCTGAGAGGCAGGGTACAGAGGGAGAGGTGCCCATGTCTGGGCTTTGGTCACATCTCCTTCCTTGTCTTGCTTATCTGCGGTCCTTGTGCTGCTTGGTGGGGTTGCAGACAGGTGATGGGAGACAAGGAGTAGCTGCTGTGCTGATGAGGCTCTGAAATCTGCTCTCTGCAGCTCTTATGGGGAAGCTGCTTGAGCTTTTCATTTATTTTTCTCATTGTGAGCTTTTAATTCAGCTGCACTCAAGGACTGTGTGTGTTACTCTTTGAGGTTTCTTGGACTCCTGTGGGAGTGTGACTCTCTACCTATTGCCTCCTTAAATCAATTCTGACAATCCTAGAAGGAGAGCCTGACTCAGGAGAGCCAAACTAACAACCTTCCTGCCCCTTCCCGAACAGCACGATGCTGGGGAGAGTTGAGGTTGGAATCCAGAGCTGAACTCTTTGCTCAGACCCTCTTGCTCTACAGAAGAAGGAGGTATTATTAGCTTATTTCCCCAGCTATGAACAAACACTTCCTGCAGGTGGTTTCTGTACTTGCACTGAGAAGGCAGCTGCAGTATTCAGCCCCCCCAAGCCACAGAAAATGCTAACTGTTCCTTTAAAACATCTGCACAGTGACTTTCCTTTTCCCTTGATCCTGCTTCTCGCTGCCATCTTCCTAACAAGGGAGTTGTTACCCAAAGACTTGTTATCCCTCTCTCTGCTGACGACTTGCCTGACAGCTCTGTCTGTATGTAAATTAACTTTTTTTTGTTGTTTTATTTTTTATCTAGAGGCATTTCGGTTTTGGCAGTCTCATCAAAAAAGCATATTCTGCTTTAAATTACCCCCAGTTCTCCAAAATGCCTCCCACACCACGCTTAAAAATCATTCTTTCTTTTTCTGATCGGGAATTTCAGCAACATTTTAGTCTTAAAATAAACGGCTTGTTTGCAGTTGGATACTCCCCCCACGCAGACACCTTTTGTTATTAATATCTGCACATCTGCTTGTCTAATTATTTGATCTTCTGCGTGCAACCAAAAGTCATATTTTTTTTTAGAAGTTTGTGTGAGCTGATCACAGAAAATCTTCTCGTTTGGGGTCACAGCCGCTTTCATTCCTTCGCCTTTTGGGCTGCAGTCCAATGTCAGTCACTTATCATAAATAATCAGTCTCATCAGGTTACTGCAGAGATTCAGCCAATTGCAGACACGCAGAGGGTAAATCTGGCCTTAACTCCAGGCTGAAAGTGGCCTTTCAAAACTAATTTGGGGATTTACAAAACGACAGACAGGCTCTCCTTGTGTGCTGAGATGCTTGCTCGTTGTTGTTGCTGGTTGGGTGTTTTTTTTTAATTGCCTAGTTAATATAATCTGACACACTTCTAATGGCCCGCTGGTGAGTTCAATAGGGTACTCATTTTCATCAGGTGCTGGTAATGGGGTAAAGGAGCTTGGTTTTAAAATCTGTTAAAGATGCAGTAATCTTTTTTAAAAGCTCGCTGCTAGCAGCTCTTCTGGAGTCTGTGCTAAAGGATATTAATGTCAGGACTTGCTTTGCTACCAAGCTGAGTTCTGTGTGCTCTTGTGTACATTTGGTAAGTAGGAAATTGCCAGCCCTTGTGACAAATCATGGAATGAGGATTTGGGATGCAGAATTAGCAGCTGAGGCAGAATAAATTGGGGTCCTAGGAGAAAAACCCAACCGAGTGTTGCAGAAATACCAAAGAGGTTGTTTGTGAAGTCCAGGTCTGAGAGCAGGGACAGATCTGTTCCCAATTTATCTGTCTTTGGGGAGTGTCTGTACAGGGAAGAAATTCTCCATTTTTAGAGGGTGTGCAGGGAGGTGAAAAAAACACTAGTAAACCATAGGCTGCATGTCTGGAAGCTCAGGTAGGAACTAACCAGGCAAGTTTTGTCCTGGAATTAAGTATTTGTCCTGGAGTTACGTGGTGTCCTGTGCTGTGGCCATTTGAAGTCCAGAAATGCTTATTGTTTTTCCTGATATTGTGTGATCTACTTGAATATTTCTGGGAAGAAATGACCATTCTTTAATTCCTGGGATGCCTAGACAGCTACTTTTGACTATTTCTATTGAGTAGAAGCTATTAAAGTTGGGGTCACAAGCAGAAAGTCTCACTGAAAAAGTGTTTTTGTTTTTTTTTTTAGGCTAGGTTTTTTGATTTATTTTTCCCTCATATACGTTGCTTCTTTCCAAAACATTAGCCAGAATGCTAGACCTGAGGAGGTCCTACACTTAAAATGTTTCCCATTTGTGTATGCTTTTAATTTCATGTTCCGTTTTGCTTAAGAAAATCAGGCATTAGTTGAATTTTCCTGGTTGACAGTCCTGTTTTAGAGTGAAAACCTGCAATAATTCTTCCTTGTCCCTTGCTGTGAACTTGCCTTCTCACGTATCTAAAGGGAGTAAAACCGAGCTAGCTGTCAACCCTTCTATGCTTTTGCAAATGGGGAGGGATCAAAGCTGTGGGTTAATAGCTCCAATATATATATAGGTTGGATACAGGCTTACGCCTGAACTTTGAAGCAAACTCACTTCTAATTGCAAGCCACTCAAGCTTTATTGAGGTGGGCAGTGTTATTTCATCAGAGTCTTTTGATTTTCATGGTTTCTTGGCACACGTATTAGTAACTGAACTGCCGCCTGTGCTCTCTGATCCATGCCGTGTGCCTGCTACGTGGTCTCCAGTTTTCCTGCCTGTGTCTCTTTGACGCCATGAACTAAGGGTTCATAGCATGAGACACGATGTGGAGTACAGCCCTCAGTATTTTCATTGCAGATGGACCCCACATACTGCATGTGAAGTTGTTGTCCGCATAACAACATTGAAAAAAAAAAAAAAAAAAAGTCAGGTCTCCAGCTTCCAAATGGTAGCAGGAGGGAGGACACCTGAGCTGTGTTCCACAAGTCTTTCTGCACCTGTGCAGGTGTCAGTCTGTCACGTTCCAGCCACCCCACAGCCATGGCAAAGTGCATACAGCAAGGAGCACAAAGCAACAGCAAAGGTGATGCTTTAATTTTTTTAGGGGGAGTGCCTGTGGTGAACCCCTGAAGATGCCTGTGCACGCAGTGAGTGCCCTGTCTGTTCTGGGACAATCAAGGTCTAAGGGCCACAGATGCTAATTTTGCTTGGTGTCGAGAGTATGCTGCTTTCTTCCTCTGCTCTGTATTGTGGCTGAGCTGGTAAAGCCTTGCTTGTGCCCTTGTATCACGTTGCTATCCCTTTTATTTTCTTTGTGATCACCGCTGGAAATTTTGTCCGATTAGAAGAAACTTTTACCTCTATTAAGCCCCCGAATCTCCATCAAGCGTCTGATAGACTGGGCCCTAACGGCAGCCGCTTTACTTCTTCTCAGGCACCATCCATCAGGCTGACAGTGACTGCCGATGGGCCAGTCATATTGTCTATATTTCATACACAAACATCAGGCCTGCTGACAGCACTTTGCACACTCGGAAATTGCTTTTGCTGTGAGCTGAATTTCAACTAGAGCTTTTTTGCTGGCTCCATCTCTCAGTGTTTATGACCCTCAGGAGCAGAGGAACTGCTGTGAATAGATAATGCTGAAAGCACTCTTGTAGCACAGAAGGTTTCATGTCTGAAGTATTTAATGTTTACAGCAAATTTGGTGTTTGTTAATTTGCATTTTTATGCATTCCTTAAAGAACTGTCACCTTATTCTTCTGCTCGTCCTTTGTACAGATGTGTGGCAATTTCTGCTGGGGGGACAGTGCTGATAGGGGTGGGGGGAAAGAGGAGAAGAAGTGTTAAGGGATGGTAAGAAGGCAGGATAGAGCCACAAGGTGCTCCGTGGCTTGGGTAGCAAATCTGAATAATGCTACTTCAGAGGATAGGAAGGAAAGGAGTGTAAGCAGTGTAAAGTTACCCCTTTGCACCACATTGGAGTAATTATGATTTATAACCCATCATTTGTTTAAAAGTCAAATGCATAGCATTTAGGAAAAAGACTAACCTGGAAGAGATTGTATCTGTTTGTCCTTTCCCTTAAAAAGCAGACAAATTATTTTCCTTACTGGAAAGGACAGCTACCTGCTAATAATGCACCCCTCCCAGCAGCTGCATTGTATTTCTTGGTGGTATAGAAATGCTTCTGCTGGGCTGTAATTGGTATGTTTGTGCACAGATGTAGGTTCTCACTCGGGTTGGTACCTAAAGTACCGTGTGTCTGTGGGTAGGCTGGAGTCTTTGTACATACCACTGTGCATGTTTTTACAGGAAGAAATGTGTTTGTGTCCACCTGCGTGTTTGTTTCCAGCTATCCCTGAGAAAGTTTGTGCCTGAGTATCACTCAGAAACTGAAGAGTGGATGGGGAAGAAATAAAGATGGCTGTTTAGAAAGTTGTGCAGCAGTTTCAGTTGAACTATGGAGGTCACATAGATTAACCTACACCTACCAAATGTTCCCCAGGCAATCAGAGCACTCTGGCCAGCCAGGCAGTTTTATAAGGACTGTAAAGAATATACAGAGACATATCCCTGTAAAACCATCTCTTACCTGAAAGCTCAACGAGCCATGAAATTCAGGAAAAGAACAGCCATTTCTTGGGAAAATGTAATGTTAAGTGTCCCAAAATTAAACTCCAAGCCAGTATACTTTTGATGTTCAGCCAGAATGACCTATGTTCAAGTAATATTAAAGAGAAATTTTCAGAGTAAAAGTCCTATGTTAACAGGAAAAAAAATCTCACTTTTCCACTGTTACTAGGAATGGCTTATTATATGTGTTGAAACTGAAAGATTTAAAAAGCGTTATTTATTCTTTCATTTATCCTAATAGCTTTTTTTTTTTTTCCTCTGGTCATTTTTTCAGCTTAGAGAGAGCCGGAGACTCGACTAGTCATTTTGTCTGCATACGTGCAGTTGATTTTACTGTCATGCTGTAGCTCAGCGATCTTCTGTTTGGGTTGCAAACTATAAAGGGTAACATTTAATTTCTGTGTTCTTTTTTGCCAGGCCCAACTGACATTTGTGTTAGTGATTTTTGTCGGTTTGTTGTTTGTTTTTGTTTTTTTTTCTCTACCCTTTTGCACTTGAATTTTTAAATGGAAAGTGAATGTTGTGCCTATAGCTTCCTGACAGGGTTAAAGAGTGACACTTCTATTTCAAAAATAATTTGTATAAAAACTGTGGGGCAAAACTGATTTTCAAGAGACGTTATTTTATTGATGATATATTGTATGACCTTTTGCATGATTATTGTTGAGATATGGGAATAGAAGGAATATTTCCTGCATTGATTTAACCTGAGGTACAAAACATTAAACACAAGTAAGGGCGGTTTCTTAAGTAAACAGCACCTTTTCAAACAACAGGTTATGTGGATGTTCCTATTACAATAACTCTTGTGCATCCCTCCTGAAACACAATGAAAGGGAGTTGTGTTCAGGTCTGTGTAATCACAGCCTATTTGTAGTACAGCAGTTCCTGGGAGGTCCTGTTCTGATCAACATCCCATTGAATTTGTGCTGCCATACACTGCGAGCAAGTGTCTTCCATGAGAAGGTTGTGATTTATGAGGATTAGATGGACAGGCATTCTGCAATCCCCATTATAAAAGTGAGAGCTGAGAGGAGCTGAATGACTTGTTGAAGGTCAAATGCAAAGACCGTGGCAGAACCAAGGAATCAATGCACGTATCATTTTGTGATATGGAGGCTTCCTGCCCCTTCCATCTCTGCTGGCTGGGGAACAGTGGAGACAGGGCTTCCCGAAACTAGCATTGTGGCAGGAGTACAACATTCAATGTATGATAAATGAGCACAGCAACTCAGGAACCAACCACAGGAATCCACAAAATGTCAGAGTCCTGGGAGATATGCTCCCAGGTAGCTGACGCTATGTCCTTATCACGAATTGAATGGAACAGAGCCAGAATTATGTGTTCACATTGAGATGCTTTATGTGTCTCAAAATGAAGGAAACAAGGTTGACAGTGTAAAAGTGAAGAAAACAGCGTTCATATGCAACTGTTTCTTTGAAAACCATTTTCCTTCTAACTCCATCCCTTCATGTGTTAGTAGTAGAAGTTGGGCTCAGCTGGGGAGATTTCCTGTCTCCCCTAACTTATCCAGAAAAAGCAGAATAAGAGGTTAATAGCACTCCTCTCTCCATGCCATTTTTGCTGTTACATCTACCTTTGCTCTACTTAAAAATGGCATTTAAAGTGAAAAAGATCTCAGTTCAGTACCTGGAACCTGTACCTACCAGTTCAGAACGAATAAGAGCAGAGGTTTAATGGAGAGAAATTGAATTTTTTGGTTGAATTCTGATGTCCTGCGTGACCTTGGGCAAGTTGTTTTAACTTTGGGCTTCAGCTTGCCAAGCTGCAACGTGACACCAATAACTTATTTAATTTGCAAAGTGTTTTAAGATTTTTTAAAGATTAAAAGTGTCACAGGGAGCACAAGCATATTGAACAGTAACCACAGTTATCTGTGATGCTTATCGAGTCTAGTTCCATCAGGAACATGGCAGTGGTGGCTGTAGCATGCGAAACAGTAGACAAATAAATTGGGAATCTATGATGGGGCCATCTGTATGATTTCACTACAGGAAATTTGACAGTGTTCCCTTTATCTAGCTGTAGTGTGAAGGAAGAGGAAGGATGCACAGCTATTATACGTAAGTTATGATAGGCTGTTCTAAGGGAGAGAAAGAATACAACCACTTAACTCTTTGATAAATCTGCACGTGGCTGTTAGAATATAAACAGTTGTGAAGCAGTGAAAGAAGTGCTTGATGGTGGTTTTTATCAATTTCTGGGCTCCTCAAAGAGGAATAACTGGCTTTGGGGAGTCATGGGGACTTTGACTTTCAGAAGCGACTATCTACCATACTAGGCAGTGCAATAGTCTAAGGCAATAAAATACCCACAAGGTCCCCTTTGATGTAGAGAATGTGTGGCAGGTTCCACCTCCACAGGGATTCTCATTAGGTATTGCTGGAAGGAAGCAAAACAGTCAAGAAGCTACTCAACATCTCTTTTCTCTCATCGTGTTAGCCACTGGGAAGCAATTTTCTTTTGTTGTTTTATGATCTTTAGAGATGAGCTGATGATCTCAACCCTATTCTCTGGATATGTAAAACCATTTTGAGTGTTCCCTCCCCCCCCCCACTTGGTATTTAAAAACCATTTTCCCAGGCCCTGTATTGATAATGCTAGTATCTAGAATGTATACCTGAAACAGCAGGAAGTCCTGTACAAGCTGTGTTCCATTTAAGAACACGGGATCCTCACATCTCCCGTTCCACTCCACACATGTATGTGTGCATACAGTCAGTTTCTAGTGTGAAAAATAGCATTTCAAAACTCCTGAGACTATCCAGTGATTATTTTGGGTCTCTCACAGCAATACTTCCATTTTGGTTCAATAATTTTGAATCAGCTGAGATCACTTAGCAAATATATGTGAGAAACTTATTTTTGCTGTGAATAAAAATAATTTATTTCCATGTCAAAAGATAAGTAATTTTTACTTTACTGCTAATCTTTGTATTTTCTTCATGAATCTACAATAAATGACAATAAGTTTGTCATGGAAGGGAGACCTAAAAGGTGTGTAATTCCCATGATTTCTTCCCCTGCAGCATTCCTGATTATTGATACATTCTGTCACTTAAGATTTACATCATTGATTAGTGTGATTTAGAGTGTCATGGCTTCACATTCTTTGAGCCTTTCTAGCAAAGCAAGAAATTTAAAGTCATAGCATGTGATACAAGATTTCAAAGCAGTAATTCAGATGCAATGTTATGTTTGATCTAGCATTTACTGCCTACCTACTTTAACAACTAGCAGTTTATAAACTTAGAGATTAAAATGATGAGAGCTTTAGAAACTCATATAACTATAATGAAGTAACGTATGAATGCCTGTAATATTTTTTTTTCTGCAGTTTTCTTCAGCATCCTCAGGTATTTGGCAGATATTGGGGATGTTCATGGACATGCCCAATCCATGAAGTGTAGATTAGCCACAATAATCAAAACAGAGTTCAGACCTCAAGGGTTTGTTCATGTCCGTCTCCAAGATAATTTGATGCAATCAGAATATCTGCCTATTTGCAGTACATCTCTGTTCAAAGTATGAAAGTGAACTACATTTTTTTTATGTCCTACAAGCCTCATAGTTGTTGAGATTATCACTGGATGTTGTACTGTCTAGGGCTTAACAGTGCCACCAGTGATTACAGTGAGAAAGGAGTGGATGGGCTTTAGGTCAGGCAATGTTTAAATTCCTATGTCCCTGTTGCTTAAGAACTAGACTGGGGTCCTCTCTGTTCCTGCTACTGGGTTCTGAATTTCATAGCCCAGAATTTTCATAGTGGAAGTTGTTTAAAGGTTGTCTTGACCAGAGCTGTGCCTTGGCTTATCAGATATTACATTACTGTTGTTCCCAGAGAACTAAAATTTCCCCAGGTCCTTTCATGCAGCCTATCTGTAACATACCTGTTGACATGAAAACAGAAGTTTTTAAAAAATGTAATTCATAAGAAAAGTCTAATTATTTGTGACATTTCATCCATCATGTCCTAAGCTTCTCCAGAGGAAAGTAGTAACATTTCGTCTCCTTGACAGCAAACAACACACTGACGGACTGAAAAATGTTCTGCTATATTTCAAACTGCAGCATTTATGAGTAAAGAGCAAGTGCAAAATAAATAGCAAGTGTAAAGAGCAGGAACCCATGTAAGTAGGGGGCAGAAGCTTGGAGAGCTTTCTAAAAGCTTTCTCTTTCTTTATTTTAAAATTTCTTTCTCTTTCTTTATTTTAAAAAATAAAAATAAAATAAAATAAAAAAATCCTTCAAAAATAACCAGAACTTCTCAGGGTAAACAATTGGTTGGATGGAAGCTATAACAATACCACTCAGCCCAATCTGCATGGACTTCCCTAACCACTCCTGCAAGGAGATGCCTTGGGTGGACATTGCAGCATAGTGCAGTTCATGGAGGGCAATAGGAGCAACTGAAGACAGGCTGGAAACTGCCTTTTAGGCTACCTCCCTACTTCTATCCCCAGCACTTCAAGACTTGAAAAAAGAGTGCTTATGTGATCTACAGGGCAGAGAAGCAGAGCAAGGCTATGGAGCCTGCCCTCATATTTTTGTTTTCCCTGAAAATGACAATTAAGCCCCTGAACATTGCTGTTGATTCATATGAAAAATGACTTTGCTTCTGCATGTTCTTTCCTTAACAAACCAATCTAGCTAATTCCCCGTACTGACATAATCATCTCTCTCTGCTAATCTCTCTCTTCTTCGTTACGGTTAGGTGTTGTTAAATTCCTACTGTTTTCCTCAGTTATCTGAGATCTCATGTCTGTGAAACATTCGGTTTCCATACATTGATGGGCTGTGAAGGTCATCTATGGTAGCATGTGCATACAGCTCTTGAGCTGTTTTTCACCCCCTTATGGTGTGCTGTTGACAGATCTCATGTTCTCCAGACTTCATCATTTAAGCAAGCACCAGGGACAAAAAAAAAAAAAAAAAAAGTGCAAGATCCCCATGTGGGGCATCAATGGAATCTTCCATCTTGGAAGTCTAATGAAGAACAGTAATGAGCTGGGGATTTTTGATGTTGTGGGTGTTCTTTGTTTTCTGATCTCTTGTTTTATAAGAAATCTGTGCTACAGCTTCTGTGTGTAAAGTATCTCTCCTTTTAACTTGGAAAAGCTGCAAATGTTCTTTGAGGAAAACGAAGGTTTATGCATTCCTAATCTTTCACAGGGTGGAGGCACTTTCATTTCCATTCTTTTTCTTCTTTTCCTTTTCTGTTATGCACACACAAAAAACTCAGGAGCACATCGTGAGCCAAACTGTATTTTCTGTTTATTGCCACCAGGTTAATAACAGTAATGGTGCGAGGAGAAAATGAAGTGTTATGTAAAATCCTGCATTGCAGATTTTGGTGCTGATGCAAAGAGCTCAATAAAGTGTAACACTTTAATCATGGAGATAAAAATCACACAGCAGCTTCACAGTCTTCCAAGATGCAGAGCCTTAAGACAAAATAGAAGTGGGAAGAGAAAGAGAAACTTACAATATTATTGAGTCCCAGAAAAGTTAGGGAAGAAAACAGCCCACGTTCTTCTCCTGTGACGCTTTGATTCAGTTGCTGTATTTACAAGATAAACAACTGAAAATGTGTGTATATGAATTTCCTGGTATTAGAGAGAGCAAAATGCCACAGCCTTATACACAACTCAATGACATTTACAGGAACCTGAAAACCTTTTAAAAAAGCAAAGCAAACAACTCCCCCTCTCCCTGCCAAAAAAAAAAAAAAGGGGGGGGGGGGGGGGAACAAACAACTGTAGCATGGTATGATTGTATATATTGTTTTTTTTCCAAGTAGGCAGGCAGCCAAACATCATGTTAACAATAGTGGCAAGAAGTACATATTCAGCATGCTAGCGCAGAAGACAGCTTGATTTTAGATGGTGCTTATGCTCTTTCTATCTTTGACTTGTCTCTGTATCTTTGAGCTGGTCCACTTGCTGTGAGGCAGCTGACTGCAGCCGTGTGCCAAGTTTATTCTTCTTTGAAAAATGTTTCCTAAAAATTTCTATTCCCCAAATTTTGGCTATTTTAATGATATACGAATATTATTTAAGAAAAAAAAAAAAAAAAAAAAGGAAATAACTATTTTGGCGGTAAGAAGAATGCCTTGGGTAACTCAGACATGTCATGTAGCTTTGTTCCTAGTATCTGCAAATAGAGGAGCTGAGCGCAATGTGGGAACCTCTGTGGTGGAGCCCACCTTGGCAGATGTTTCTCCACATCAGGGTGGTGCAGCACTAGCAGAGAAGCCCTTCCAAAGAAGGTACATGCCCAGTGAGAAATGTAATTCAGTTTTAGGTGGTGCCTGACCCTTTGGGAATCAGCAGCCATTATCTGGAGCAGCACAGCAGCCCGATGAGCCACACTGTCTAATACACGAGCAGAAAGGAGGTGGTTATACCTTAGCTTTATTGCTGGGGCTCTACTGGCTGTGGTCTGCCTAATTCCTGCCTGTTTGCAGCTGGTTAGAGCTGCCTGTTTCAATTTATTGCATAGTTATTCCCTTGGGTAAGATTTAAGGTTAATTCAAGGGCATGCTAAACCTTGCTGGGGCTGGAAGGTAACCCAGAAGGTTGAGTGTTTCCACCAGCTGTGATAACCATGTGCCTATGTTTGGGACCGCTGAGTGAGAATCTCCTACGGAGACAGAATCAAGCATATGTATGATTGTTTTTGGTAACTGATAAACTCTGTCATCACTGCTTACCCATGATATGCCCATCATAAAGAGTGCCTGATTACATGGCTAGTTTAATCTGTATAGCATGAAAGCTGACATTTTATATTACTTTATATCCTCTTGTCCAGCTGAGTTCACTTGTGTGGAATTAACAGATGTCAGATTTGGACATTATGGGCATGGATGCCACAGAAATGTGTGTAAATAAACCATCCCTCATGTAGTATTGTTAGAATTGGTCATGGTAAGAGATGGCAAAGCATGGAAATGTTTCAAGGGATTACATAATAATACATCATCGGATTGTGGGGAGAGCTCAGGGGTGCATCAAGCTGACATGACTTTGGAGGCTAAAATTGTATCCTAAGGGTTTTTCTGAGGGGAAAAAACAAAACAAAACAAAACAAAACAAAAAAAAAAAAAAAAAAAAACCTCCTGCTCTTTTACTGAGATAATGTGTAAGTCCAAGAACAGTATCCGTTTCCCCATGGTGTGTTACAATATCCATTACCCTTTGATGGAGTTGTATTAATGGCCTACTGATCTCAACATTTTCTCAGTTTTATACAACGTATTTGGGGTAAAGGACCAGGTAGGCTGTAATTACCTATGTGTCTTGAAAGACTGCATACCTGGTGGCTGTAAGCTCATTCATCAAAGTGAAGGGGCAGTGGTTCCGGGAAACCTGCCACATTGTGTCAACAGGTTTTGTTTGCTTGTGAAGATTGCAGGCAACCAGATAGATTTGAAGAGCTGCCTTTTTAAGGACAAAAACAAATAAAAACAAAGTCCCGGGGGTGTTTTAAAAAATAAATAAATAAAATACCCAAACACAAAACCTCTGTGAAGAGTTTCTCTGTATGAATCATACAATTGATTCTTTGGGTAGGGGGTGATGTATGGGCAGCTCAAGGAACTGATTGGTCTAGAAGAGACCAATCCAAATATTGGTCTCCAAATATTTAGACTTTTTTTGTCTAGCTGGGATGGTTCTATAGATGCTAACATGGGTCCCCAGCAAACTGTGCCAGGTTACGGTACTGTGTAGACCGGGAAATGAGTGGTCACCCATGGGTAAGTGAAGTGGGAAGGATGGAGTTCTTAAGGCTGTCCTTTTTGATGAAAACATGCATGTGAGAACGCAGGATCAGTCCAAAATGGGGCTGTGATGCCTTCTGAGTGAAAAGGATGGCAACAAGCATGAATGCATTGATTGAGTTAATTGATGTAGACACTGCTTTTAGGTTGGGAAGTGCTAGAAACACTGACACCATTTGATGAAGAACCAATAGACTCTTTTGCTCTTTGTGAGGGTAGCACAAAGGGGAACTCACCAGAGACAGATGGACCACTGTGATAATGGATGAAGTATATCGGAATATACTTTCCAATAGCAAGGTAGTGTTTGGGATAGTGTCCTGGGAGACTAGAATCACTGTCTGCAACTTTGAAAAGAGCAAGTTAGTGATTTCCTAGTGCTGGGTATGTAGCAATAGCACTCTTACCTCCCAGGCATTTAGATTGTGTGTGTGCCTTTTCCAACCATTTATGTACTATTTCATCTGCTTTTAAAAATTATAGCCAGACCATTTCTACTGTGTATTTTTTTTATCCTGTTTGTTTTGTGTGGGTTTCTCTCAATATAACACACAAGTGAGTAAAAAACGATCAATGTAAAGACTCACAAAGTGGTGGCTGGATCTGTGGTTAACCCTTGTTTTAAAAATGATGAGGTTCCTTTTTTTTGACTGTGTCCTTTTAACACTGTGGCTCAGCTCTATGTAAAAAAAAAAAAAAAAAAAAAAAAAAAAAAAGGGGGGCAACCCACCCCGGGGTTGAATGAGCTGCAGTGGTACGTCTATACCCGTTACTGCTGGGGTGCTTCAGCCAGACAAAATGGTCAAAAATGTTGCTACATCCTTCCACGAACTGGGATGGCATTCTTTGAGCATGGTACTTAGAAGTGTATTTGTTTGATTGACTCCCTGGTTAGAACTGATACTCACTTTCCTTGCCAGGAAGAAAAGCGGTGAGGGGGGTGCAGGGGGAAAGAAGTTAATTGCTGACAAGCTTCAAGGGTCATCACAGTATTTGTCTCCACTTCCATTCTCTTACAAAGGCTTTAATACTATGTAATTATGGATTTGTTCTAAGTCTTATTTTCTCTTACAAGCAGATCACCTCATGCCTTGAAACACTTGCAGTCATTCCAGCAATGAAACCAGGGCTATTGTAGCACAGAAATCTCTAAAATTGCAGTGATTTTCAGTTGGACAGTGACCCACTGTACATCTGAAAACGTAGGTGTTGCTCTCAGGGAGCTGCGTTTGGCATAATTTGCTCTGTGGGGACAGGGCACAATGAGATCACAACTTCTGCTGGTCTCAGCTGTTGAGCAAATCCCCATCAAGCCGAACAGCCAGTGCTCCTTTCCCCTTGATCAGCTGGGCTTTGGTCAGTGACGAGTTGAACATTGTTCGCTTAATGAATAGCTTCCAGAATGCAAACTTCACCTGTTATCCTTCCATTTAGGAAAATTGAGAGTTTAGTCTTTTGTACTCCGCATTCAAGAGATGAGAGGGGAAAAAACACCTAAATGCCTCCATTTAAATGTAAATTTTGACTTTTCACGTCTGCCTAAGTAGGGTGTTTGTTTTTTATAAACAATATGTGTATAAATAAAAGCCATAGAATAGAAAAAATAAAATCCCTTTCTTGTTGATATTGATATATTTTCCACACAATAATCTTGCTCTCATCTTGTTATATATTTTTCTGTTTCTTTTTACTTTAAAACTAATTTTGCTGTGAGAACAAGAACAGGAGATCGTTAGGAGGAAATACTCTGGTGCTGGCTTGCACAGAGAAAACATGCCATCTGCCTAATATGTTTCATCTTGTGTCAGCCTAAGATGTGTTGTTTGGGTTTAACATGCCAGTCACTAGCCTCGAAAGAGTTCAAGCAGCAGCTCTGACACATATCCTGGCTAGGGCTCCAAATCCTTCCTGCCTTCCAGGCACTCTGCTTGCTGTGAAATAGGCCTCAAGATTTTGGGCAGAAGGTGCAATTCCCATCACCTACCATGTCCTTGTACCAGAGCACTACCGGCATTTGTGCAAGGAATTTGAGTGGTTTGGGTTATATGTTCACTCTTCATCATGTCATGTTGTCAGGAACCAGAACCAAAGACCCAGCCTGAAAGTCAGGTGTGGTGATGGGTCTGAGGGGCTCATGGATGAGGATGTGGTGGTGTCTCCCAGAGGCAACCATGCAGTACGAGCTTTACCTTTCCCTGTTGCGTTAGGGAAGACCTGGAGGAGCCATTTGCCATAGCGCTTGAGTCCCAAAATCAGAATAGTCATTCAGTTGAGCCCTCCTCACTCTGAATGGAGAGGTCTGTACTGTCTGACTTGTGGCTCATCACTAGTTTGGTATCTGTCCCTGCTCCAGCGTGCATTGTGGACTTGGCTGCCAGCAGGAATGGGACGTGTTTTGGGGCTCAACACTGTCATCTGAACCAGCCAGAGACTGAGGTTCAGAAACAGGCTCTTCTTTACCAGACATTTCTTCTTCTTCAGTCACAGACTTTTTGGGTGATAAATGAATGGCATATGTCTCAGCTGGGTAAATGTAACTGGTCATATTTTGTTACACTGTGCGTAATAAAGACTTTAGCTTATTTTGTTATTAAGAAAAGAATTTGGCAGACAGCTTTAAATGTCTGCCTAAGGACAAAATGAACTGAGTTTTGTAGATAGCTGCTTTTTTTTTTTTCTTAATAAATAAATAAATGGAAAGATTTTTATGTTGATAATAAAAATAACTAATGCAGAGCTTTTTCCACTAGTGCCTGGAGACATGGACAGATGTGGGATTTTGAAGGGATAAAGAATTGAATTCTGTTGGCAGGTAGTTGCTATAAAAATGACTATCCTTTCTGCCTCTTATTACAGACCAACATTCAACAAATGAAGAGTTTCTGAGAAAGCTAATAATGACAGGATCAGGTTCCAACCACCAGAGATAGCAGAAACCTCCTCCCTTCAGAGAAATCTGAAGTTAAAGGGAAGTGGTTGGGAGAAATGGGTGCTTTATTAAAGTTTACTAACGGACTTTCTCCGACTCACGATGTGGTGTGTGGGAGCATGGAGGAGAGCAAACCAGTGGGGAAAATACAAAGAAATAGAATGAGTTCACCAAAAGTTTGTTTTGCCCATGAGTTTTCCGCTGAAGTTTTATGCGATTACTTTCTGCCTCCAGAGAACTTTCATTGAACTGTCCTATATATTTTGTTTCTGTCTTGTTCTGCGGTCTGTTGGAATAAGAGGGTATTCTTGTGGGACTTCTCTGGTTCCTTTGGTTAGAAGAGCTGGTGATGCATCTTTGGGAAGGCAGGTCAGCTCTTTGGAACCATTTGGATGTGTTCCCCGACATTAAGAAGCTGGGACAGGTGTGACCTCTCTGTATTTTCACTTGAGTTTTGGGAAGTGGCTAGCTTATATCACATCTTATGATTCATCCAGTTATGGGGAAATGTCTTATTCCGAAATGTGGTGTTTGTTGTTTGTTTGTGTTTGTTTGTTTGTTTGTTTTTTGCATTACTAGCTTTTCTTGTATCCGAGTAGTATTCAGAGTTCTCGCTAAAGCCTGGGTCAGTCTTTGGAGGGACCATAAAGCAACAAACTCCAGTGTAAAGTGTGAACAGCTACTAATATTGTTTAATATTGTTGACTGCCATTTTTCCTTTAAAACTCTGATACCATTGCACTGAGCTGTTTACTGTCCCTTCTCTTGGCATCAGACTATTGATTTGAAACTTTCCAAGTGGCACAGATTTATATAAGGTCTGGCATATCTTCTCAATTGAGAAAAAAATCAGCGAGAAAGAAAGGCCTCTAATTTCAGTGGTAAATCAAGGAGCTTTTGTTAGGAGTGTAGTTACCTTAGTCAGTGACAGAGGAGAAACCACTAGATTGATCCAGATCTAAGTGGTTTCAATCACATGTTGAAGAACCTTTCTTTCTCCAGGGACTCCTGAGGTAGTATAGGGACCAATACAATTTTTGCTTGACCAAAGAGTGCCAGCCATTTGTGAGGATTTTACATTCACACAGCAAATCAGACCACAGAAAAATGAAGTATTAATACCATAGTAGCAGAAGTTAGAAAATTATATTCATCTGATTACAGATCTCCAACTAGAACAGGAAGCTGGCTCCTTAGCCCAGACTGGGAGGAAAGCATCGCTTTGTAGAATCACAGAATCGTTTGGGTTGGAAGGAACCGTAAAGATCATCTAATTCCAACACCCCTGCCATAGGAAGGAATGCTTTCCACCAAACTGATGAACAGCATATTTAGAATTTAGCTGCTACAAAAATTGTTGCATCTACCAGAATATCTTGACAAACCAGGATTATATTGTTTCACAGTGCTGTTGGATTGTAGGGCTTCTGAAGCCCTACAATCTGTTCTGGCTTCTAAAGCAGTCAGTAAAGTGTATCATAGACCTGGCTAGTCACTGCAGCATTTGGTGACTCAACCTGCAAACAGTACATGGACCATCAGTGCTGATGTTGTGTTTAGGAGAGCAGAGATCAAACGTTGACCTGATACATCCATAATTCAGAGCAAATTTTTTTTGTCCATTATAGACAGCTGTAAAACAAGGTACAAGGATGAAAATGAGTTTAAAATCGTTTTTTAAATTCAAAGATGAATTTTGTATACACACACACTTATAAAGATGTATATATTCATGCATAAGAAAAAGCTGGCACAAAACACCTAAATCTCTAAGTCAAGCATTGTCTCTGTGGGTCAGCTTCTACTGTCTTGGATAGGAAATATGCTTCTTCAAAGAAATTATAGCTTTGTTTATTTCTTTGTTTAGTATCTTCAGATTGTCACTCTGGTTATTTCTTTTACCGTTGTGCTGAATCTTGAGTCCCTGTTGTTCTGAGAAACCTGGATCCTCTTTCTATAGGAAATGGTTTAAAAAAAAAAAAAAAAAAGACATTCCCCAATATATGTTTGCAAGGCATACATTGCCTTTGAGATCTTGCCTTGAGAATTTACTTAAAGACACCGTTAACTGCCCTGCTGTCTGGTTTGACGGGCAGAGCACAAGGTGATAATGCCTGCAGGAGCACAGTTGCCCTATCAGCCAGTGTGGGTTGGGGAATATTGGAGAGGAAAAAAAAAAAAAATCAGATATGTCTGATGCTGATAAGTGCCTTGCAAAAGGCATGATGTGTTTTGCTTTCAGTCATAAAAGCAGATCCTTCCAAAATGACCATTACGTTTTAACTTTTATAGCACTGTACAGGTAATAAATACCGCTAGATGTAAAGCACAGAGGAAACATTCTGCAGTTGTTCGGAAATGCTATGCTGATCTGAAAGGCTGAGCTGTCTCTGAGCCAGTAAAACTCAAGGAAACCTATTCTTCCAGCTGCGGATGAATCTTGGGTCAAAAAGAAGATAATATGGCCAGTTCTTTTTTTATTTTATTTGTTAGCATGCTGAACCTCCCTCCAGTAGTTATGTCTGCTGTACAGTCCCTAATCTCTTTCATTGGCCTTGTGTTTCTGTTTATCAGCTTTCACTTTTATCTCTTACTTGGCTGTGCTTGTTGCCTATGCCAAGGACAAGGAAAGAAAAGAAAGCAGCAACTTTCAGAGGAACAGAATAAGGCTAATGACCATGGATGACTTCTGCTTGTGGTGAGGCTGTGCCAGGAAGACAGATAGAGATCGCTAGTTTGCTTTCCAGTTGTCCATCATGTATAGAGCACATGCGCAGTGTCCTTCCATAGCCTTCCTTCTTCCCAAGGAAGTAGGTGGCCACATAATGACACATGTCGTGTTTGCTTCCACCTGACTGGACAGGTTTGCAGTTTGCATACTAGTATGTTTGTCTCTTTCTTATTTCATGTCAATCAACATAGTCAGGACTTAAGGACCACCACTACAGGTCATCTCATAGGTCCAACTAATCTGATTTTCGGCATCTTTGTTAGAAGCAGAAGAAGACACTTGAGGAGCATCTTTTGAAAACTCGCATGTGTAAAATGAGCCCACGCCTTTGATGTCCAGCTTCTACTAATCATTGCTTTTGAGGTTTCTGGATTTAAAAGCTTTATGTAGTGAGGACCTACCATCCAGTAATTTGTCTAATCCCTTTTTAACGTGGTTTAAACTGTAGAAATATGCGTGTTTTTTGCCAACAAGCAATGCGTTACTTTTCTAAGAACTACACAAGTCATATGCTTCAATATAAATTAAAGTCTAATTGGAAAATAAGAACAATGATGCTGCATCATACCCAAGGCCTGTTTGTCTCAGTATCCAATGGCATAGTGCAGATATTAAGGGATAGACTGGAAGAAGGGGGCAAAGCTTCTGGCAATGTGTAATTTGGGGATTTTCTGATAGAGAATTTGTGTTCTCTTCTTTGTGTGTGATGATAGCATATTTTTCTTTGAATTTATCTAATTGATCTTGATGTTTTGGCCAAAATCTGGTGGTAATGATTTCTGTAGCATAAGGTAATTTTAAAAGTACTTAATTTTGTTTGCCTTAGGTCTTCTGTCTGATGACTTTATATTCCGTCAGCTGTTACTTATTTAATGAGAAATAATGAATAATGCCATATATTATTTGAGAGACTAGAGAAATTGGTTATTAGGAATTTTGATTTGCTTACATGCAATTTGTCCAACTGGGTTAGTCCCCAGGAAATTAGGGGACAGCAAGTCATAATTCCTAGCCTCTCTTTTGAGTCTCTTTCCCTTTGCAATTGGAGGAGAGACAGGCAATGTCTTTGGGCCTTATTTATGTACTTACAAAGTAAAGACTGTGTATCTTAAAAGATTCTGCAGGGGTATAATTAAAAGTTATTTGTAAAACACAAATTGATTAACGCTTCTATGAAGTGAATAGTTGAACAGGAACTCTTGGATTTAATATAGGTTCAAGTATATAAGCAGCAATAATGAAGCCTGGAGACATTAAATGACTTGCCTATGGTTACACAGCAAGCAAGTTGGTGTCTAAGAAACAGTACCAAGGAGTGCTAAGTTCCCTGATACAGCTACTGGGAGCATTTCAGCAGAGAAAACTTTCAGAATCAGACAAGAGTGAAACTGAATCACCCAGTAACAACATGGTCATTTAGATATTTCTGTTTTGTCACCCAATTTCCTTGTCATTAATTTCCAGAATTAAAATGCTGCTTCAGCTTTTCTTTTTTTTTTTTTTTTTTTGTTGCTTTTTTTTTTAATAGTATGGTTCTTCCCCTCTCCCCAAAACTTGTTGGTTATTTTGCCATAATTCCTTTTCCTCTGAAAAGCTGTCTTTCTGTAAAGCCAATGCTGTTGCAGACAAGTGAGCAAGGTGGGATTTCCAGAGCTTATTCGGCAAAACATCTGGTGGTGGATCCAGATCTCACAGGTGCAGAGCAGCGATGTGCAAGTGAGGTCTGAGATAGACAAGGCCAAGTGAGATCATCAAAATTTAGTGTGAGATAATAGCCTGAGACCCAGTACAATTCCGGTGCTTTATTCTTATTATCCAGACAACTAAAATCTTCAGAGCTTGCTGAGGTCAAAGCCCATCTCTCTGAGTGTCTGTGCATGTTTGTTCCTGTATAAAGGAAAGAGAGAGGATGTGGCAGAACAATGACTCTCCTTGTTCAGAGTTATCCTTCTTTTGGCTTGGGGTCAGGCCCAAAATCCAGAAAGAGTGTATTTCTTGATTTCAGTTCATTGAGGGTAAAAATTATACAATAATTTTCCATGCAGCTGACCCAAAAGTCTTGTCTAAACTTGATCTGGGTCTTCAAACAGTCCCTTTGGCCCCTTTCTAATTTAATATGCATTTGAACAGAAGTGACTTCTTGAGAGAGCCTTTCACCTCCAGGTCACCCTTTCAAATCCAATTCAGGCCTGTCGTGACCAAATGTTACCGCCATCTGACGGCTCTTCTGCATCCTGTGTGAATTGTTGGCTTCAGTCCAGTAGCTGGTGGACAGGTGCCTGAATTGCAAAAACTGCCAGAGCTGACACTAACTGGAAGTCTCTGCAGAGAGGTCAAAGAGTGAATCAGCCTGGCAGATGAATTAACACTTAACTTGTACGCACTGTGATGCTTTATATCTTCAAAGCACTTTACAAACGTCAGCTAATCCTCAGGAGGTGTTGTTATCTGCACTGGCAGGTGAGAGAAGCAAGCAGACAGAGAAAGAACCAGGGTCAGAATATGCATGTTGCTGATCTCCCACTCCAGGGCCAAAACTACACATTTAGCTCCTTTCAGGCCTACTGATGGGCACACCAGAGCAGGGTTCAAGATCACTGAAGGGGGTTCTTCTGTGGATAAAAGTATCCCTCACTTTTTAAGAGGCATGATAACATTGATGGACATGTCATCCTTTTGCTGTACGAATCCATGGAACAAACAGCACTCTCTTCTCCATCCTCTTTGAGTCATTAATGATTCATGTCAGATTATGCCTTTTAATAAGAAATATCATTATTCAGATTGAGAAACTGGCATGTAATCAGACGGGTAAGAGATCCAAATGACTTCTGAATGGCAACTGGACTGGAGTGGTCCAATCCGAAAACTGTCTCTCAGAACATCACTGAAATAATTTGGGAAAAAAAAAAAAAAAAAGTGTGAAGTGTCATGAAGAACTGCTAGAAGGTCATGCAAAATTAGTGGTGCATCAGTATTCGCAAGCTACTTTTGCAGAACACTTAAAAGACATTCTTGGATCGTACAAAGGTATTTATAGGGATAAGGAGAAATTGACTGTTCTGCTTGGTATCAGTGAGAATAAGTGTATTTAAGCTGGCATTTTCCTCTTCACTGGAAGCAAGAAGAGGAAATATTGTTTTAAAATGCTTTTAACCTTTAGAATTTTTTAAAAAATAGTAAACCACTTTTCTACTTTTATTATCTTAAGTAAATAATTGCTTTGGTTGCCATGGTGTTGCACAAAGGTGAATGGATCACCATAAGATGATGAATGGAAGGAGAAAGATGAGGTTGTCCCTATGGTTACAAAGGCGGGTGGCACGTCTCTGAAATAGTGTCTCTAATATGGCATAGCTTACATCATCTGCAAAATTGGAGAAGACACTTTGGGCCCAGCTTGCTGATCCTTTGGAGGTTATACAATGGCAGAGGAAAATATTCTTGGAAATATATTTTTAAAGGTTTATGCTGTCTCTTTCAGATTTATGGGAAAAATAAGGGAAGAAGGTAGATGTTAGAAAAGTGGTTTGAGTAAAATTCACCTTGCCAGGCATTGAAATTTGGATATCTCAGGGGAAGTTTGAAAATATGAACTATAGCCAAGCGGCCCAAACTCTACCTCATGTTCCCTTGCATAGTCAACAATAGATGAGTGTCATGTATCCCTAAAGAGTGATCCAAGGCACTGGACAGAGTTTCCTGGAGCTGAGAGGGCCAGAACTGATGGTTTCTAGCTGAATGTGGACTGCTGAACATGTGAAGCTGAATGCTCAGTTTTTATTGATTTTGCTTATTAGCATGTTGGACTTGTGTTTTCTGGTGTCACCTGCAGTAGCTGCCAAACTATGAGCATGTGGTATGGTATGTACATGAAGACAGATATATCTGAGACTTTTGCATAATTTTCTTTTGAGAGATTCTGGGCCTTAGGAAACTCCAAAGAAATGGTCTTTCTGGGAATTTCTGAATCTTTTCTAACTAAAGAGGTCAAACTCCTTATGTGGTGCCAACTGTTGTATGTCCATTTGCTTCAGTGGCTGAGCAGTAAGGCTGGAAAGTCTGCCTGGAGGCTGTTACATTCACTACAACTAATGACAAGCCATGGTTTTAACAACTGTATAAAACATTGCAAAGAGTTTATCCCATCCCCCATATGATATATTGGCCTGAAGAAGGCTTTTGGACTGTCTTTCTAAACCAATTGCTATGCCCAAGAATAAATAAAATCCATATTGAAGTGACAGCTGGTGGACAGAGCTGGCTTTTTCCTGCATCACTTGCCTCTCTAGTGGCCCATGTTCTGGGCTTGATGCACAGTTATCCCTTTATTACAGCTTTTATTGATTTTTTTTTAATGTCGATTTCCTTAAGAATCATAATTGCACTGTTCAAAATCTTAAGTTTGGTCATATTGGCCTTAGCTGTTAACATCATCCTTTCCTTTTGCTCTTTAATTACTGACCTTCCAAAGGCATTCAGCTAATAAAATAAAAATGCAGACAAGCTGAGAATGTTTTCTCAAAACACTTCACATGGCAACACGCACCTGTTTCTGTGCTACTTTGCCTGCTTCATGTCTTAACAATAAATGTGAGCTTTCATTCTTTATCCATGGTTTCTTTCATTTTTCCCCTCCCTAATTTTTGTGTATTTCTCAAACTGCCAGAAACTTTATTCTGACCCAGGAGAACAGTGAAAATTGTGTGCCACAAAGGCAGGGATTCAAATAAACTTTAGAGCAGAAATTCTTTCACTTATTTATTTACTCTGTTTTTATGTGGTAAGAGGCAAAGACCATTCATTTCAAGAGAGAGAATGTTAACTGTTGTTTTCTAGGAAGTGGGGTTCAATCATTGTCAGTCTAGTGAGTGTCTTCTGTTTTGACACAGAGAAAAGAAAGAGCAAGTCTGCCTTTGTTTTGTCCAACTCTGTAAGCTGGGTCATCCAGGTAATTACAGCTCTACTTAAAAAAGCATGAGAGAGAAATCCTCTGCTGCTGCTTGTAAGCACAAAGAAAAGACACTTGAGGGAATTAAATTGCATGATGATTTTTATAAGGCATCTGAATCATTTTGCATTCCACCTCTAAAGCAGAAAATGATGAGTTTAATATAATATTGTAGGATGTAACATGTAAGTCTCTCAGAAGGCAGCTATGGCAGCCAGAAATGTTTGAGCCTGGTTATTCGTTATTTTCTGCTTAAAAGTTGAAGCAAATGTGACTGAGACTTTGAGCCACATCTAAATTTACTCCTATCCTTACTTGTAGATGCTACTGCTTTAGAAGCCATAACCAGGGTGGGTTCTGCTGTGTAGATCCCGTCAGATGTCCTTGTGGTTTAACAGTGGATAGAATTAGTTTATGTTTTAAGTGTGTTCATGTGCACATATGTAAATGCACACATAAATTTATTAACTTCATTTCCAATTAAAATTCTCCCTATCTCCAAGAGAAACTATTTCAGGTCAGCTCTCTGCTGATTTTTTGGAAATTCCCACCAGCAGGTGACATTATATATTTAATAAAATGCTAATTCTGTGATCCTGCCTAAATTACAGGAGATCAGTAATTACGTAAAAACCTTCCAGAAAACCTCAACTGAAATATGAAACTTTATTCCTGTACTTAAATTTCTGAAGTAGCAGTGGGTGAAAGCTTCTGCGTGTAAAGTACTTATGAATATGCATATCTCTAAAGAGAGAGAAGAAATAACATTTTCATTTGGGAGAATATTTTGGTTCTTTTGGGAAACACGTCTGCAAACAAATCACCTACTACTCAGGGGCATGAGTTGGCAAACTTTGAGTTAACGTCCAAGTGACTGGGCTGTTATTGTCCATTTTAAGGTCAGAATATCTTTGTGTCTGTGAATAAAGAGAAATTTTCCATTAGGAACTCATGTGTTATATTAACAATGCACTGAGTTATTCTGTTCTGTAACGGAGAATGCTCAAGATGTTTCCCTTTGATAAAATAATGAATATGATCAGAAGAAAATAAATGTGAAACACTGAAATACTGATCTGCTCACATACAGCAGTGTCTGGGAGTAGTACATCTAGCTGGCAATTACTCTAGTGGTGTTTAACAACTTACTGAATAGGATGGACAATTGCAAATTGGGACTATATTTAGTGGGCAGGAATATATGAAATTGAGAAATTATATTTTCCATAGCAAGCTAAGGAACAAGGACCGGGGAGGGGGTGGGGGATGGAGTTTTAGATGGAGTCTAGATATTTAGATTTTAGATGGAGTATAGATATTGTTGGCTGACATAGAAAATGACTTTTTTGAAATATGTTGGGAATTATTGGGTAAATGATTTTAATCACTTACCTAGGTGATGAGTTATCTCTTGAATGTCATGGTTTGCAAGTAAGCAATTGGGAAGTGTAATCTTTAGGCTAAGGTGACACCTGTGCATGCCGCTGTTCCCTCACAAAGAATCAGTTTACATCTGCAACTGTTTTGGATGATAAAGACTTTCAAAGAAACTTCAGCACCACAAGAGACTGTCTAAAATTCTCCAGAACAATTTTATCAACAATTTTTTAGCAATAATCCTTGGAAAGTTTAGAAAATATTCTCTAGTACCAGACCGGATGGCTTGGTCAAATGAAAACTAAGTTGAGGCTCAGCTCACACAAATTGTACAAGTGAATTTTTTGCTGGAAAGTTATTTTACGAAACTGTACTTGTGTGTGCCTGTTTTACTTTCCTTTGGAAAAAAAAATGAAAACTTTTGAGAAGTACAGCACAGATCATTTGGTCTAAGCCACCCCCTTTAGTTTTGTTTAAATCACAGATTATGCTAGTCTACTGTTGTATGTCTTGCTGTGTTTCTCAATTACTTTATATCAGTAAATACGTCGCTATAAAGAACTTCATGTAGTTGTTCTAAAATAAACGTACCTTAGGTCACTGACTTCTATGTGAAGGACATTCATGCTTTAGAAATATCCATTGCAACTAGGTTATCTCCTCACTTCAACATCAAATCACTGTTTTAAGACTTTACAGTGTGTTTGGTTTTATGATGATAAAGAGGTGTACATCTGATCTCAACAAATTTTATTTCTGATGGGAAAATATTTTATGAAAAAAAAAAAAGTATTATTCAATCTTGCTTTGAATTTGTGTGTGCTTGGAGAGGAAGAAAATCATATGTGGTGTTTCATCCAGTTGATGCTAATCTTTCTCTAAATAGCAGGTGCGTGCTTTATTGCACTGTTGGTCCTCTATAGCACAGCAAAATGTTTTTGCAGTAGCAGACAATTTATTGTTTTAGAGTCAAATGCAATCAAATGTTCCTTTTCCTGTGAAGCATGGTCAGATATTGATATTGCATTAGCCAGCATCTTAACATAAGAGAAGCTTAATAAGATACAGTATTACTCTCTCTAGGCTGTTTAATTAAACTGAACGTTCACTGTGTATTGTACATTGCTTTTCTGCCAAGGGAAAGTAAATCTGTATCATATTAATATCACATACCAAATGATGTTCTCCCCCCATTAGAGACTCTCTAGAAGAGCTGACACTGCTGTCATACGAAGTGCTTTTCTAATACATTAGACTGCCTTGGAGCTTGGTATTCTCCAGTAGCATGAGCAAGCTTTGGGTGCAGACCAGATACAGCAGGGGAGTTACATACTGCATTTTACTGGCAAGGGGTGTATGTGCCACTGAGGGGTACAGGGCTGTCTGGTTAAGCATCAAAATCCCCTGTCCTGTTAACAGAGCTCTGCTCCTCCACCCCACCATTGGGATCTACTTTCTGGGGGCAGTTCTTACCAGCCAGGGTGGCCAGGTTGTGGGGGAGGTTTGTTGTTATCTGGTCACAGGGCACAAGTTGTTCAGGACCAGAAGTAGCAAGTGTTTGGGAAACTCTGGGCAATTCAGTGACTGCTGCTCCAGTACCACTTTCTAGTACTGACTGTTGCCTTCTTACTGCTGTCAGTGACACTGCACGTGGTGGTCAAGGTGAACATTTGATCTTTGCCATTGCTGGCAGTGCAATGTCACTTACAACTTATGTGAGGACAAAAATGTCTCTCTGGACAGGACATTTGAGCAGTGGTTTCTTACAGAGTCGTCTGGCATTGAATTAATTGCTAGTCCCAGAAGGGTATGGGGAGAGCAGGCACTTCTGTGTTAGGGAGGCTGGTGTTCTCTTCTGTAGCAAGAGTAGCAGATGCAGAAGCACATGGGATGCTACAAGAATACACGTATTCAGGGCACTTGCTTTGGGGAGTTTTTTTCTGTTGGATTACTACAAAGCAGAGTAAGACAAATTTCCAGGTGGATTTGTAGGATTAGAAATTTGTGGTATTTTTCTTTATAAACTTAAATAAACTGCATTGGAAATACTGAAGAAAGTCTCATTTACACAGTTTTGAGCCAGTCTTTGCTGGCCGAAAGGGTACATCTGCATATTGTAATGCAGAGCCATTCAGAGATGCCTGAACAGTCATGCTCTGGAACTGGAAGGTACATGCTTTTATCAATGGCATGGAGCCCTGTGGCAAAGAGGACAATAGTGCCTTAGCTCTTATCTGCATACTGTCCTGTGCTGCATAGATGTTCCAGCCTGCTGAGAACAGCTAAGGAATGTCTGTCAAGGTCTTGTGCTGAGTCTTGCATACAACCCCAAGAAGACATGAATGGCTGGATGCATCAAAACAATGTCTTTGGCGTGGCTCTCTGACACTGGCACCATGGGTAGACTCAAGGAGGGCAGTACTGGATTTACAGAAGGCTTCGCCTACATAACACGGTTATGATTTATCTCATGCTGTGTTGTTTTGTTTCTTTTTTCCCCTCAACAGAAGATTAACCTGGAGTTCTATATTGACATCCATGCCCACTCCACCATGATGAATGGCTTCATGTATGGGAACATCTTTGAGGACGAGGAAAGATTTCAGCGACAGTCTGTTTTACCCAAGCTACTCTGTCAAAATGCTGAAGACTTCTCTTATGTAAGCAATGTTTCTCTTAATCCATTTGTGTGTGTGTCTAAGTTATTTTTAATGATAAATCTCTATCTTAATTGAATTGTGTGAATTTTATCTTAATATGAATAGAGGTCTACTTAAAATTTTTGTCATGAGTCACCATCTTTCCTCTTACACTCACCTTTCTCCTAAAGTGATTAGTTTTGATCTTGTGTATGGTTATTAGACACATGAACAGAAGCATGTTCTTCATCTTCTGTATTATAACCTTTAGTTCTCATTTATTAATGCACTTAGTTTTTATCTGAAGATGATTTAGCTTTTGATTAACTGGACTGGGATTATTGTTTTCATATAATACATTGGCTCATATACTATATATATATATATAGTATATAAGTATATACTATAATACTTTCGACTCGTATACTTTAAATAATGGTATAACATCAAATGACCCTCCCGCCTGCCTCCAAGTGCTTGTTCACTTCTCCTGGCCCATGTTACACCCCTATGGGACTGCCAGCTCAGCTGCATCCAAATAGCTCTCCCTTGCTCTGTTTCAATCTACCCACTCCGGGTTGACTTCAGTGGACAGCCTTGTAAGTAAGGGTTGTGTGGTGCCCTGTTTTGCTTTGGCTAGGATAAGGAGCGTTTATAAACACATCTCAGCCAAGGCAGTGGGAACTTTCAGACGTGAGGCAGTGGATGACATTTGACAGCCTTATCGTATGAACAAGCACCATTAAAAATCACTTTGGAATCCTGCACCAAGCAGAAAAGAATGCAAGAACCTACTGTTTGGGTCCTGTTCTTATGTCTGTCATGTTTCTAACCCCCTTTGTTTTCAACAATACATTTTCCCCATCTCTGCTGTCCCCTTGTTGCTTATACTTTATCTTCCTGGCACAGAGAGATAAGCACAGGTCTCCTACAGCTGGGACATGATGCCTGCCTCCTGTGAAGCGCCATCCCAACCAGCCTGTGGCAGAGGTGGTAGATGGAGGAGGAGAGGAACCCTTCTGTGTTGCATGTGTTTAGCTCTAGAGAAACAAAATCTGACATCAGACACAAAAGCAGACAAGTCTGCACAGCATAATTGGAAAAAAGACCATTTTCATCATGGCAGGAATGCTAGCCTGAAGCCTTCTCATCAAGAAGCAGTAGAGAAATCTTTTGTCTTGTGTTTGTGCATATTGCACTGCAGAGCTTAAGAATAGAAAGTGGGTATTGAAATGGAGCTGTGCCACTGTTTTCTTGACAGATTTTTTCCAGCAAAAGGGAGGAGGAATCAAAACTCCTGACTCCTCTCTGTTCCTCTAGTCTATGGTAGTTTGTTTTATGAAAGAGTGGGAGAAAGTTTGGATGGGTTGCTGGCGCTTCTAAGCCTAGGCAGAAGATATCCTTACCTCTGTCTGTCTTTTCAGTTCCGAGGAGGTAATTTCTAGTAGACTGAATGTTTCCCTCTTCTTTGTAGGATGTACACATAGTGGCAGCTGTCTGGATAATACCTGTTGCATGCTGTTACTTCCTCTGTTGCCTCATAGTATAGTTTAACCATTGGCTGTAAGTTAGGGGGAATTCAGGGAACTGCTGCAATTTGAAGTTTTCTGGCGTCAACCAGTGCAAGGGCTTCTCAGAAAACTGTCCCAGAGCACAGAAGGCTGAATTGGTAGTAAATAAGGAGAAAAAGCAGATGCAGTTGTTCCCAGCTGTTTGGAGCCAGGGGAAGTAAGAGTAGGGTTCAAGAGCCTGTTTTTGTCAGAGAAGATCTCAGTAATGGAGTTTCTTATCTGCACCTGATTGTTTTTAAAAAAGAAGAGTTGTTAAGGGGGTGCTCACAGATCATAGCTTTGAATACTTGCAGTTGATAGGAATTTCCAAAGTTTGTACACGTGTGTGGGATTTCTCTCTGTTACTGTGGAAGATTGTGTTCCTCTCAGTGCAAGTCTCAGTTGGCAAAGGGAAAATCTTTGAGAAAATGACATAGGAAATAGAAGCCAATAGCTAAATAAACAGAGCAGTCTCTCCCCTTTGACTCTCAATTTCCTTTTTTGTGGAAACCAGCAGTCAGGCATGCATGTTGACATCCAGTGCATCATAGTCTGACCCAGGTACTGCTTGCACTTAGAGCACTGGGCTTTCAACCTACATTCTGCTGATGTCTTGAGACCAGAAACTTTTCCCCTGCCTTCTACCCAAGCCATTCTTCTCAGGGCAGCAGAGGGTGTAGAGGTGTTGGAGGAGGAGACAGCCACAAAGTGTCCCATGTCTGTGAAGCAAGAGGAGTGAATGGTACTGCTGCGTCTGAGTGGGAAAGTTTCTGATCCCTTGTTTTCAGCTCCAGCCATGTGGGTGATGTGACTCGTTAGAAATATCAGTGGTGAATTTTGCTGTTTGAAAGAGAGAAAAGGAATCCAGAGCTTCCTGCGCTTTCTAAAAAGGGGGAAAGAAAATTGTTGAAGATTAAAAATAGTGTATGTAAATATGCCCTATTGACTGCTCGAAGGGAAGGGGGGAAGTGCATCGTTAACATTACCAGGCTGGTGTTTGAAAGTGTGGGAATGGACCACTGTTGTTACTAATTAATTTTCCAAAGCTTCAGGAGGTCTCATTTACATTGTATGCTGCTGCGGCCATTTGTTGGGATTATAATACTTCAACAGCAGCACTTCAAGTGAAAACTGGCGGCTGCATGAAGTGTTGTCCATAATTGACTAGCTCCATGTCTTCACACAGCACAGAGACAATGTTCCATTATGTTATCCATTGACAGTATCATTGAAAAGATTACTCTCCTTAAAGCATCTGTCAACCTTGATTGATTTACAAGGGACAAAGAACTGAAAAGGTTTGAAGTGCGGGTACAATTTTTGCCACCGTTTAGCATACATAATGGTTCTCCTTTGATGTCAAAAGCTCATCTTCTATTAATAATGCAGAGGGCTTTTGAATGCAGGCTACTTGTATGGAGTTCCACACTAATAACCTACTTGCTGTGAAATGGGATTCACTTTGGAGAAGCAGTCATTTGTCTGGGTTTTACATGTTCGGAATGAATCCCGACTCAAAGGGATTTCTTTCAGTGCTCTGCATGATTGCAGCTGAGCCCGGCACGGGTTAGGGAAAGCAGGCAAATCCTAGCCTGCTCCTCCAGCCGAGAATCTGGCAGAAATCACGCAGCCAGATGCAAAGGAGCATGAACAACAAGCCTAGATGATGCGATCAAATGCCTTGTGCCGTTTTGTCTGGCAACCTTCTATTAATATACTTTAGAGTGCATTTCATGCCTGGACTGCTTTCTTCACCTGTCATTTCCAATAGGCCTTTTTATTTAAATGACAGCATCTGAGGGAGGTAGGTGATTAGAGGAGGGGATGTATAGGGGATTTGTGCCTGCACGGTGTTGTAGGACCAAAAGCAAGTCACCTAGTGTCTCTGTACCCTGTCTGCTGAGCAGAACACTTAACCTCACAGTACGCTGGAAGGTTGACTGCGGTTCGCAGGTAAAAGTTGTGAAAGGGGCCAGAAATTCTTCATTTCTGCATGGCTTCAGAAATGGAGGCCTGCCTTTGGCTTGGCTGTCAGCACGTGAAGAGGAAAGGGAATGAAAGAAGAACTGAGAAGCTTTGCTCTCAAATATGTGAGAGATTCTTGGGAAGCTGGCCGGGGCAGGGGGAAAGGACAAATTCTGTAAGGAAAACATTTTATGATTTCAAGGTTTAGGAAGGCTATTTTTACACATTGGGAAGTAAATAGAATCAGTATGAAAGCTCTAACAGTGAAAGCTGACAAGCTCTTTTGAAAGGCTGACTCACTGGGTTTTAGGGAGCAGCTGTTGACACCATGTCTGAGTGCATTACACATCAGCCATGGCTAGGAGTTGGTGCAGTGTTTGGAGGGGTGTTCTTCATTTGACCTTTCTTGTTCTGGAGAGTGGATTAGTCATAACGACCAGACACAAGCACTTGAACATTTCAAGAACCTGCTAGTCTTAGGAGTGGCTAATTTCGACCTTTGTGACAGTATGAGAAGAGACCATCTGTTCTCTCTGGTTCATTTAAAAGAAACAACTGCAGCCATTTGTGGGTAGCTTTATCATTTTGTAAAGATTGTTTTTCTTTGCAGTGAGATGAAAAAGACTGGCCTTTTTAAGTACTTGGTTTAATCTTGTGGGATTTGTTGGTTTATTTTGTTTTGCTTTTATTCGTTTTGTTGTTGTTGTCATTCCTTTTGGCTCAGAACTGGTGGTATTTGGGATACCTTTGAGTTCTCATATTATTTTCTTGCTTTCAACCTTCCAGCAGAGCAGATTCCATGAAATAGTGTCTGTCCTCCTTTGCGTGCTGTGGTTAGCCAAAGACCCTGGTAAAGACTTGGGATCCTATTATGCTGGGCACTGAGTTAACCTACTGAGGAAGTCCACAACTCCCAGAGCTTTCAGTCATGCTGGGAAAGAGGAGAGAGGGTGAAAAGGGTACTCGCTTAGGGAAATCAGAGAATAAAACCCAGGTCTCCCAAGTGCCAATCCAATGCCTTTGTCAGCAGTTCATACAGCCTTCTCCATGGTTTATGCTGTGCTGCATACTCAGTAGTGATGTTTCTGAGCAAGGACCTGCCTGCTTTTCTTTGGGAAAGGCAGATCTTTGAGAGAGTCATTGTCCTGGCAAGATGAGAAGACTCAAACATGAAATGGCCCAGCCTATTACTTTCTGTTGTTGATGTTGATTGATTTTTTTGTTGTTGTTGTTGAAGTTCATTTAGACTTTTTTTAGCCTGAATATCTAAAATTGAACAATAAATTCAAGGTTTTGAATCTATCTATATTTTCTATTGCTTTCCTGATTTCCACATAATCTAAGTCTTCTCATTTCCACAGCACACACCTGATCCGTCCAAGCTTTCTTACGGAAGCTGTATTTCTTCCAGCAAACCTACTCCTGTCTACTGGCTGTTAGCTTCCTGGCTAGACAGATCCTTCTTAGTCTTTTGATCCCTGTACTAATCCCAGTATATTTGGGGCCACGTCTGAAGCAAGAGCTGGCACGAGTGCCAGAGGGAGTAATAATAGCTAGTGAACATTCAAGGAGCAAAACTCAATAATCTCTTCTGAAATAAAGAAGAACAAACTTGTGTTGCATGTGGCTGGGCAGGGAAAGGGAAGCAGTGAGAAGGTTGCTCAGACCTGAGATTCATCCCAAAGTAAAATCCAGACTCAATCCACCCACCATCTCCTAAATGCTTTTCTACTGTTTTGGCCAAAAAGACCATTGTCTCAGAAAGGCAAAAGTTGTTGCATTCAGGTGGGCTTGATTAGCATCATAAAAGCTTAATGGATCTACTCAGAAATCTGTTAAAACTTGAGGACAAAAAATGATCTTGCTTCCTTTTCTGTTAGATTATATCAGGGCATTCCCAGGAAGACAAATACAGCTAAATACAGCTACTATTTGCCTTATTGCCCCTCTGGGATGCGTTTCTGCTCACTGCTTCACTTCTTGGACAGTTTCTCCATCTATTTAAATATCTATTCTTAGAGGTTGGGCAAGGGGAGAGAGGAAAAGTGTCTGGTGGCACAAGGAACAGAGTGTAAGGCCCGTGCTTCTGAGCATGATAGATTTTGGGATAGGTTTTGGTCTCACAAGAGAGTCATGGCTAAATGAAACTGCTCTATTACATTGTGCTAAACAATCCACCTCTCTTTTAACACAGAGGGTTGAATTAATTTGTATTGTAAAGAAAAAGGGGTGAGGTGGGGGAAGTGTTTGAGTAAATGGATTTTCTTTCACTACTTTCTTGCTGTGTTGTTTGTGCATGAGTTGACAGTCCCTTTTCCATCCCCACACAGGTAGAAATTTTGAACAGGCACAGAAGAAACAACTTTTCATAGCAATTTTATGGCATATTTTCAAAGGCCATCATTATTCTTACCTAATGTAAAGGAGCTGGGAGCAGGTGACAGCCTTCCAGCGTGGCACAAATGAAAGGAGCTCCTTTACATTCAAATGCAAGCCATCTCTCTTGTAGAGTGGTGAAAATTTTACTGAGCTGGCACAAACTGCGCTACGAAGGAGGGGTAGAAAGTAGATTAAGAACTGGGAGCCTCACCCCTTCCCAGGATCTCTTTCTGGGTATATTGCTTTAAGTGTATATGTTAATATATGTAGAACAGAAATCTGGTTTAGAGAACAGTTTCTGAGGCAGTGCGAGAGCCCAAGAGGACTGGATGTACGGTACACAGCACCTCCTCATGGAGAGTTATAATCTATTCTGGATCTACAAGTGAGCAGAACATCTCTTTGCCATACAACAAACCACTTTTTTTCTGCAGATTGTTCAAAGCAACCGCATGTGTGATGGTTGAATTTTCCTTTCTGCTTCTCATTGTCCTAAGTCTCTATCATTTGTATAAATGATTATGAAAGCACTCCCAGGAGACTGCATACATGCTCATAAAACTATTGTAAAGAGAAGAATTGCAGGCTATTGCTAGAGGCTATTTTATTGTATATTTTGAGGAAATGTCTCATTTTCTACTGACAAATAGGGGAACTGAGAACACCAGAGATGCTAGTTATTTTCTAAACAGCATGATTGTTCTGTAGAGCTTCGACTAGAAAGTGCCAGCTTTGGCATCTTCAAGGAAGGATGTGCTCTGGGAAGCTGAGATTGCATTTATTTAAGAATAAATAAATAACAGGAAAAGCAGATCCTTTTTTCATTTTTACCCTGAAGCATCTTCAGTTCTGTTATATGTTATGCATCACTGGTCAAAGCTTGGGCTGGCTATTTGTAGGGAGATAGGCTCCAGACGCTCTCTGTTTTGTGGGTGATGGGTTTGGGTGTAGGTTAATGGTTGGGTAGGTGGCTACGTGCACTTCTAATGAGAGGGAGAATCAGGCTCACTGAAGAAGAAGCTGAGAGGTCCTGAGGAAGTGTGTTTTGGAAAGACTACATTGAGTGTGTATATGTGGATGTGTTTAGGTTGGCAGATGCTGGTTGTAAGAGGAACTCCAGCCTAGGCTTGCTTAAAGGATGGGGTGAAACCTGCCTCCTTCTCTTGCCTTTTCTGAGTAGGTGGTGATGGGCTGCTCAGCTCCGTAAGGGTGTGCTCGACTGACCTTGTGAAGGCCTCAGGTAAGGCCGCTGCCACTCTGCTTAGCTTGGCTGCAGAGCGTTGTTTAAGAAGCTCTATGAGAAGAGCTTTGATTTGGACTCGTGTTGTGTAAGCTGTTGTGGTGAAGGCAGTGAACTCGATAAGCGATGTCGGTGCTGTAGCACTCAGGGAGGTGGAAGCTAATAGTACGTTTCAGTGTACAAGAATGAATTCTGGGGAGTGTGAAATCGCCACACTGATGCTGCCGGTGTAACGGGTCCAGGGTGATGAGACAGGCAGCGGAGACCTCCAGCAGTCCTGGAGCCAAACAGCAGGGCGCTGTACAGAGCCAAGCACAGATAATGAGCAGTGAGAATAAAAGTGCAGCTCATGGTTCTCACAAGTGAACTGCCAAAACCCTGAAGCATGAAACCCAGTTGGTTTTCTAACCACAGAGTTTCTGAAAGAAAAGTTAATTTGGTTGTTTTGGTTTTGAGGCATAAACTGAGAGCTGCTAAAGCTCCCTTCTTCCAGCCCCTCTCTTAATGGCCATGCAAATATGTGTTTTTGTCAGCAAACTTAAGCAGGCATGACTGAAATTCACTTGGGAGGGATGGAGAGGGGGAGAAAGATGCGGCATTACTTCACTACGCATTAAAGGAATAATGGAGCCCCTCAGGGAGTGGATGTGTGTGTGGTGACAAAGTACTTTTCAAACTATTATTTCTCTGAGGAGAACTTCACTTTGAAACCTGACAGTGCAGTGCTAGGCAGGTCCTCTTCATGGTACTCCTACAGCGTGATGCTGCCTTTAAGGAAAGGGTGATTGCTGTCTACTTTCCACCAAGTAGGAGGAAGAAGGAAAAATGAGCCAGGTAGTAGAATTGGTGGAAATGTCTTAGGATTTCAGAATATTTGGTTTTAAGGTTTCATTTTCAGGCTTCTCTCTTTCACATTCTTAGGACTAGTCAGATCTCCTCTGTACACCTTCTCTCAGACTTCTGCAAACTGAAATATTTTTTTTCCCTTAGTCCAGAGAATATTCCCTTATTAAACCCAAGGTTTGCTGCCCACCTCAGTGCTTCTTACCAGGCACAGAAGTTATGAAAAAAAAAAAAAAAAAAAAAAAAAAAGCTGTTAACTCTGGAGCTGTCAGCAAGAAGCGAGCACCCTGTCACAAGAATATCAACCCAATCTGTCTGTCCCTAAGGAATTTGGAAAATCTCTAAGTAATGGGATCCCTATTTGAAACGATCCTGAACTTTTCAAAACCTCCTCTACCCACATTTCAGTAGTCACGAATGATTTTGAGATTGAATGTGTTTCTCTCCTGTGCATCAGAAATGCAGCAAAGCTGCAAGGTGAGATGAGTCAGGGAGTCATTTTGAGCTCTGTTGCCATTTCATCACATCTCTGCTCCCAGAATCCTTCCTCTTTACCTGCTGCCTCCTTCAGATCAGCTTTCTGCTACCATCTGCCTTTGGGATTTTCTTTTCTTTCTTTCTTTTTTAATCCATCTACATTTCAGATGCTGTCTGCAGCTTGTTTGTAAAATAAATTGGAAGAGGGCTGCCTGAAAGCAGCCTCCCAAATGCCATGATTTCCATGTCTCCAGACCCAGTTGGCATGGAGTTGATAGTCTATCACAAAAAAAACACTAACACATATGCTTTCCAGTCTATTAAGAGAGTTAATGGAGCTGGTGAGAGGTGGGTGTGAGAAGAGAGTTAAGTTGGCTTTGGAAGTGAGAAGTTTCCACAGTGCTTCCAGAGAAGTAAGGAGATAAGTTTTGCTCGTAAGATAGCATGATGAGCTAGCAGCTGTGAAGAGAGGCAGGGTCAAAGCAGCAACTGCTGGGCACACCGTGGCAGCAATTAGCTTTGCCCATACAGGGAAGCGAGCTGCCAGTTGCACCCCTCTTATAGCACCCTGTGGAGGGGCTAACAGAAGAGTCACAATTTGTAATATCACAATTTACAACCTTTCGTGGCAAAGATTTCAAAGACGGTGCATTTCTGTGCTCTCTTTCTGACTTCCGCAGATTTCAATAAAGCACTCTAGAAAATGCGAGTGAGTTATAGCTGGTAGCGTAAAACTCTTCATAGCAATAGATTTGACGTCGCCTAGGCTCCAGTCCATTTCCCAATGGCACATCTATTCTTCCCTGATGATAAGTGTCATTCATTTTTTTCTAGAGCACCAACTACTAACTTTTTAATTATCACTTTTTTGCTACTCTGGGACAGTGAGTTGAGGGCTCAGCGAGGTCAGACCTCCAGAAATAAAGCTTGCTCTTCAGCTGCGAGAGCAGCATCCACAGAGAACTGTGGTGAGGTTGTAACTGAGTCCTGATTACACTTGGCCACTGTTGGTGCTGGTGGGTGAAGAACATGAAGCAATTTGTATGCACGCTCCCAGTTTATTCCAGTAGGTAAAGTGCTTATTGCTCAACTGCAGACTGAGCAAAAGGTGTGGAGGGTTTTTTCGTTTCTTTTGACTTAAGGAAGAGATCGTTTCAATTGTGAAATAAAGCTTATTTCCCAAACGGAAATGGCATAAGGTGACCCAGCATATTTTTAATTATATGTTGTAATATGAAACCATTCTATAATTATGAATTCTCTTCATTTTTATGTCGCTGCTCTTCTCCAGGGAGGATTTCTAACAAGATTCTCTGATTTTGTGAGAGTACAATGGAATATGCTACATTCTTTTTTAAAACAGTTCCTGGATTTACCTCAGCTATCTATATAGGCATATGGGAAGGATGTCTTTATTCTGAGTATGCAGATACTCTGTAAAGACAAATGATCTTGTGGGAAACATTTGCATGCACACTGGAGCTCAGGTTTTTGAAACCATATGCAGTTTGCTACTTCCTTCCATGGGCACATAAGCAATCAATAGTTTTGCAGTAGATGTGAACAGCTGGTAAAATGTATCTGTTGCATTACAGGAAGCCCCTAGACCTTGTTAAATCAGAAACTCATCATTCTCAATCTGTCATAGCCTGTGACCAGATTTCAGGCTGGTTGATGATTTCTCCCCTAATTCATTTCTGAGTTATCTGTACCCTGTAGTTTCCTTTCTTGCTGGGTTAGAGAAACACCTAAAGATTGATCGTAAATGATGTGCAGTCTATAGCCTGGTTCCCATGCTGGGAGCCTGGTAAGGCCTGACTTGCTCTGCGGTCATCCCTTGATCCTTTTTCTCCCTAATGTGTTTGGTAATTTCAGAAGACAAAGATTCATTCCCCAATAGCTCTTGTATAAGAGCGCAATGGTTTTTGTACCATGTCCCTTTCCCTTGCTATCAGTGAAAGGTAGAACTGATGCTCCCATCCATCACAAGCTGGACACTGAGTCCGACTGATATTTCAGCCCTTTTGGGCATCTCATATTTTACAGAAGAGTGGAACCAGATTTACTGGATTTTGCCTCTTCCTTTTCCTCTTCTGTAACCTGAGGCTTCCTCGTGATGTAGCAGGACAAGTGCACTGTGAATGCATACACACCAAGGAGGAGATCCCACCACTGCAAGCCCCCCCCACCAAGCAGAAACCTCTCAGCATCCAAGTCCAGCAGGAGTCCAAAGGAAGGACTTGGGCAAGTTCAGTCTCAGATACGGAATTGTGCTGTTTTCCTTCCTTGTCTTTGGAGCCGCTCTTCTGACTTTGATACAGACAAGCAGAAGCAATTGGTAAACTGCCTGCCCTTACTTTGTGATTGCGGACTGCTCAGGGCATTTGTTCCATAGTTGTTAGCAGGACAGCGGAGCAGTGCCAAGGAACCAGGAGTATCTCTCAGCCATATGGAAGCTGCCTGAGCTGTTGAACTTGTGAGCTAGGGGGCTCGATTCACTAAGGAGAGTCGGTCACTGCATGGTCGAGTGTCCTCAAGAGCCAAAAGACAAGGCTGCCCTGGAGACAGGGGTTCTGGCACATTGAAAGGTCTGACCAAGATTTTTTTTTTTTCCTTCTTCTTTGAAACTACTCCAAAAAGAACTTGCACACCATTTTTTTCATATTTTCTTCCCACACATCTCTTTACCACAATAACTGAATAAGGTCCAATTGGTTTATGAATTTCTCTGTGCTGTCTGGAGGATCATTGTCATTCCCAATGGGAAAACCAGTCACACAGAAGGCGTTCAGCAGAGCGTGGGGAGGAGGGATGAGATCTGGTAAGGAGGCCTGTGAAATCTGCCACAAATGCCTGAGATATAAAGAGAGGATCAGAAAACCTTGAGGCTACCAAGTGTGTGTAGGGTTCCAGGTGTAGTTTTCTGATGTTTCTTCCCAGCAGAAAGTGGGGGAATCCTTCACCCTTCCTCCTCTACTCTTTCAGCACTGGATTCTTGTTGCTTGGCATCTCCTAACCCTGAAGATAGCTAATTTATTCACTGAATTTTCTCACACAAGCTGGGAAGCAGAGTCCTTCTGTGAGCTTTTATATATATGTGTGTTTTAATAATGAATTACTGTTGATTTTAAACAAATATCTCTAATTAAGAACTTTAAAGTCTTTGTTTTTTTCCTCCTGCTTCCCTCCCATCCCGCCCCCATCACCCCCACCCTCCAACCTCCTTCTCGATTTTATCCTTTTTGCTGCTGCTGCTGTTGACACTCCCATGCGATTCAGCCTTGGAGAAATAAATATTTGTTTAGCTGTTCTCCTGCTGTTCCTGCTCAGTGCATTTGCTTAATGATGACTTCAGTTCAGCTTTCAAAGGTTTTAGGGCAAGAGATTCAGAGAGAAACAACAGATTCATTTGTGGACAATCTGACCCATGTTCTTTCTCCCTTTGCCCCAGAATAGAGTTTGATTAAATAAATGTGAATGCAAAAGGTTCCTTCTTTGCCACGATAATACATGGCTTTTCATAGTCTTTGTTTCAGCATTATCAGTTGCCAAGACCAGTTCTGGTGAGCAATCAATAGTCTGTGTGTTTATTTTTCCATCCTATTTTTCTTGACTTGAGACAGTGAGTAGAAGGTTGAGCTCAAGCAAGTACCTGCAGTCCTTCCTTGCCACTACTTCAGTTTTCTTGAATCTGGAATTTCTTCTTTTCATATAAAATATAAAAACATGTTCTGGATTGTAACATTTATTCTAGAGCCAAGCCCAAGCTGCTCTTTCAAAACTTGCAAGTGTTCATATTTGAAAGGTTTACATTATATTTTCTTTCCCTCAACCTCCTTGAGTCGAATCAGGTATCTTTCTTCTTACTGAAGATATCAAGTTGATCTGTGCCGTCAGTTTTTTTTTTGTTTTGTTTTTTTTTTTGTGTGTGTGTGTGGAACAGTTAACCTTCAAACTCTACATTTGTGCATCTAAATGAAGCCCCATTCCACCCCCCGGTCCTGGAACTGCAGCACTACCTGGTAAAGAAATGAACAGATTATTTTATTAATGGCATTGCCATCATTTGAAGGTTTTGTTTTGTTTTGTTTTTTATACACAGGTGAAACTGGAACTTCTCTTAAAAAAAAAAAAATAGAGAGAGAAAATAAAATTACAACATAAAACAGCATTATATAATGCTATTTCCAAACTCTGGAACGATGCAAATTTTGTTTTCTTTTTTTGGCCACTTAAAAACCCTTCTTCAAGTTATTTACTTATGCTTCACTTCTGAAATATGGCAAGTATAATTTTGCCAATAACTAGATCCAACTTCTGAGCTATTTTCTGCCAGAAAGCAAAAATCACTTCAGTGAAGTAATACATCAAATCTCTCTTCATCTATTTCCAGCTGATGAGGTTTCAGCTTATAGCAGAGATTGTTTTTTATTAGGCCCTGAGTACATGACCTGGCACTTGTGCAGCTGAGCTTCATCTGACTACTATCACTCCAGTTCTCAAAGTCATCCCACTGCTTTTTTTTGTATGATACTCAGAGCCTCCTCCATAATGATGATTCATTCCACATTGTGTCATCAGCAAATTTTGTTGGCATGGTCCTCCTTTACTGTGCCAAGGACTGTGATGAAAATATTATGTAAGATTTATATCAAGAATCATCTCTGAGGAATTCAACTAGTAACCTTTCTCAAGCCTGATTGAAATCATGGGAAATACAGCTGAAAAAAGGAGCTCGTGTCCAAACTGTATCCCAGAGATAGATGGACAGATACCTGACAGATACTTGTCCATTTTGTTCTTAAACGTAGTTGATGAGATTCCATAATCTTCATAGATGTTCTATGTCAATCAGTACCTGAGTTTCCTAATTATGGGAGTACTTCTGTCCCTAATGTCTGCCCTGAATCATTTCTCCAACATTTCCGATTTTTCCCATGCTGAGTAGAGACAAAGAATTAGCTCATTTCTCTTGTGAGTGATGCTTCTGCTCACAAACCACAGTGCCATATTCTGACATGTGTTGTCTTCTTAGAGCTGGCTTTGTACACCCATATTCACCAGCTGAAGCTTTAGTGCATTACATGTTCCACATCCATTCGAACATAAAGCACAGTCCACTGAAACCAATGTGTACTTGTATTATGAAGCAATCCCCAAGAGTATGATCATCTTCCTTTCTGTTTCTGATCTTAACTGAAGACAGAGCTTCCCTTGGTTTCAGTCTCAGTAGTCTTTTGAAGACTTGTTTTGCAGGTAGTCAGAGAACTTTCCCTCTTCCAAACCTCCTTGAGTATTTCATTCTGTAGAACAAATTAATGATTAATTTACCCATCAGTTCTTAAAAGCGCTTTATCTCCCTGTCCCATAAGTATTCGGAGCATCCTCAAGGTTCCTTATATGATAAGTATATAGCAGAATACGTTCTGTGTACTTTTTACCACATAGCTAAATATGTTACCATAAAGACGACATCACATTTAGGAAGCTCTCTATAATGCTAATAAGAAACCAAATTCTATCTTATTCTAATTAACCTGGAAAGGCTTCCTTTTTATAACATGAGAGACTTGAAAACATTCTGAATGCTAATAAACCCACAGGTATTCATCAGGAATTGTTGTTCATTTCAGTATTAATTAGTATGATTCTCTTGGTCTACAGGATTTTAACATTTTGAATGATGGCATCTCTTCTATTTATTTATCTTATTTACAAATAAAAAAAAAAAAATCTTTCTTTCCCTGGTTTTGGTAAGATTTGATATATACTAACATTGTGTTAGTAAAAGAAGATGCAAGGTTCAATAGGAGGACCCCCTGGATAGCTCAGATAATTCACCGGGGGCACAATGACTGAACCATAAGCTGTATGTTAAGGGTTCTTTAAAGTTTCTCTGGCAATGTGAAAGTCTCAGCATAGAAGACACTAAGGCTTCTTATACAATCAAACCAAGTTGGATCTACTATGCTTCCTTTTTCTTTTTTTTTTTTTTTTTTTTCTCTCCTCTCTCCAATAGTCATTAGGTTGTGCTAAGCCCAGACGGACTCGGTCTAATGGTTATTAGGTTTTTGATAGGGTCTGGTAGCCAAAATGAAATCAGATTCAATTTTTCTGTCTAGTAGTAGAAACAGGCTCTAAGACTTAAATCAACCTGATGATCTCCCCTTTAGTCTCAAGATAAGCCTTCAAAGTAAAGCTAAAACTCATGGAAATACTTCGAATCCTCCCCTCCACTCCTCAGATGAGTAGCCAAAGAGTTGTATGTTTCTAAAAGCCAGATCTTCGGTAATAGCACAAAATACTGTCTTTTGTACTGTGCTGCTAATGCTGTAAAACAATGAGGTATGTTTTTCCACCCAGAGAGCAACATCCAGTTAATATTTAAATTAGTGAAGTGGAAGTTTGTGTGACCTAATTTAAGAACTAATCAAATATCTTAGGTAAGAAAGTTTCACTAAAATGTCAGTACTATAGTATTTCTACTTTGCTTAAAGATTGCAGGATAAGGAGTTGGGGGAATGCTTATGGTATAGGAGAATGCAGCAGAGAGAAGGAACTAAATAATCAAATAATGATCCATCATAACTTCTGAGATGGAGGGTCTGGAGAGTTCCCTTTTGGCTCATGCATACAGCAGGCTTTCTTTAAGTATTATCCAAAAGGGAAGCAGAAAAGCTAATGTGACTTGTGAACTGAGATTAATTTTGTGAAAGTTTGCAAGGCATTATTTATAGCCTACACGCCAGAATTGTATTTCTATTAATGGTCTCTCCAGGCCACCACTGAAAAATATCACAGTCTCAAATAATGTAATTGGGATTTGGCAATGTGAATTTTGCTGTTTTCTATTTTAACAGACTCCTTCCCAACCCTTCCTGTGTTCCACTCATGAACTCTTCATGTCTCTTGTGTTCTTTCCCCTGCAGTCCAGTACATCCTTCAACCGAGACGCTGTGAAAGCAGGGACAGGCAGGCGTTTTCTTGGTGGGCTGTTAAATGATACGTCCTACTGCTACACGCTGGAAGTCTCATTCTACAGCTACATCGTGGGTGGAACTACTACTGCTGTCCCCTACACAGAAGAAGCATGTATCCTTTTGAAATCCTGCCTCCTCCTCTTGCAGCGCACGTGAACTGAGCACTTAAGGTAAATACTTCTATCTCAATAAGAGTTTGCTGAGATAGGAACACACAAGTAGAAATGTGAGTCTGCTCCTGATGCTTTAATTTCCCTCATATTGATTCTCCATACTGTGGAAATTCAAGAAGAGAAAGGCATATTAGATCAAATAAGCTATTTCCCTCTTGTAGGAGATTGTCTCACACACTTATTACAGAAACTAGTCCTGGAGAGCCTCTGATCCATTCCCTTCCACAGTCTTCCATTTCTTTCTTCATTTCTCTCCTTATTCTCTCATTATACCTGTGTTTGTATCATTGTTTTAATAGCAAGTTGAAAGTGTATCTTTGGTGCTGAGTTAAAATATCTTCTCTGCCTTGAACTGCAGCCAAAAGGCTCTAAAGGGTCCATTAGGTTCTGCTGCTGCCTCAGGGCCAGATCTTTAATACTGGTTGACACAGAAATGGAAAGCAAGCTCTACAAATAAAACTGACAGAGCTGTCTGCATTTTTGAGGACTCGTGTACATGCAATGTCACATTGCTCAAAAAACATGTATCCACCCGTTTATCTTAGTGTATCACCAGTTTGTAGAATTCTAGTCTAATGATCTGTTTTTATGTTTTTCTTTTATTTTTTTGTCGTTGTACTCAATCAAATAACTTGTGCCCATACTTCAGACTTGGGTGTGTTGTTTCATTTTGTCATTCTATCTTGGTAGCTTTTGAAGTTTCCACTTCAAAAAAAAAAAAGTTTCCACAGGTTTAGAAATATTGCAGAGGGAGGAAGATTAGCTGTGATTGCCTATTTACCTCTCTACTGCATTTTGGAAGTAGGGGAAGGTTTACAGCTTTAGGGTCGTGAGGGGAAAAATTTCATGACACACAATTCTTTGCTATCTGTGCATGTATGCACATGGTGGATGAGTCAGAGTGAGAACTGGGGAGCAAGGAAAATAATTCTTAATCATTTCTTTTTTGTTGTTTGTTTTTGGTTTAGCTTCTCTGAAAGCAAAATTTTGGGGAAGAAGGGGACTGAATATACCAAGGTGATTTAGAACACTTGATCGTTTGAAATACAAGCTCCTTTTTGCCCAGTAAGGTTAACTATCTCCAAGGAATAACTTCTTGCACCATACACATATGTACTGCATCTTGCCACTGAGAGCAAAATTTTCCTGTTGTTAGGTTAGGTTTAGGTATTTATTTTTTTATGTTGGTATTTTGGCCTTTTAAGAACATGTGCCTTAGTTTCACTTTTAATTTTCCTCCTCACTTAGTACTCATTGTACTGACAACTGCTTATTTATCATCCTTATTTATCAAGAGCAGTTTTAGCAGTGAGGAGTGGGAAGAGTCCCTACACAAATGAGATCATGATTCCCTTGAACGCATTTGTCCTGATGACTTGTATGTAGGTCATGCTGGCTTAGTTTCTTTTTCCATAAAGATTTTTTTTTTTTTTATTGTGCTTCACGTTACAGATGTTTTGGGTGTGGGGTCTAGTGTCTCTGTCCATTTGCTTGGTTTGTCTTCTTCAGACAGCTCACTCATTGTGCCTGTCAGCAGCAAGCAGGCTCCAGATCCCAGATAACCTTCTTGTTGGTGAGGTGTGGCAAACTCAGGTATTGACTTGATTTCCACAGTCCCGGATTAACCTAGCTGAGTGAAAAAGGAGAAGAGGCTGATTTTGACCAGACTGGCAGAGAGCAAGCAAGCAAGACTGCCCATGTAGTATGCACTGCTGGCATTTTGCCTTGGGTAGGTTTTATTATTTCCTTTTCAGAAGGATTCAGGAGGGTTGCTTATGACAGCTCTTCCTCATGTGTGCAGTTTCCTAGTTAGAGAAAGAAATGGAGCTGCTTGAGGCAGTCTCTGGGCTGGTCTGCTCTAACACAGGAGTGGCTGGATTTATGCACACTGCATCCTGGCAAGGGAGAAGTTTCATCTCACAGAAGTGCCTGTGACCAAAAGTAAAACAACTGCAGAATGTTCCCATTTAGCCTGAACAGTTCTTCCAAGCTATTTGCAAGTCAGTGATTAATTAATGCTCAGATTTTTTAATGGACCTGAACCAAAGACACAGCCAGTCAGCTCACATTGGCCTCCAAGGACAGGCGTGCTTCTATTAACTATCTAGCTACATGCAGACAGCAAGTCAAGCAAATAAATGAAGAAAATACAGTGAGCCCAAATACCGTGAACTGATAGGGAAAGTTTGCAGGAAATCTGCCTTCAAAGCCTTATTTCATGGGACTTTTTATTATTATTATTATTTCTTAGGATGAACATCCCACGGTGATGCTATTAGGTTATGGAATTGTTTTATTGTTGTTTTGGTTTGGTTTTGAATAGAAACTGGATCAGGGTGGCTGGAATTGTTCAAAGCTTATAGAGTTAGATGACAAAGTACAAACTGAGACTCAGCTTCCAATTTGGGGAATGAACATAATTTATGCAACCCACGGTCTTGAACAGAGCCTACAGAGGACACCATACCCCATATTCAGAAACGAACTATACTAGCTCATGTAGAGATCAAAACAACTGATAATCTCCAGATTCTACAAAAATATTTATTTAGCCCAACATTTTTCTTGAGTTGCCTAGTAGAAATAAACCCATCTGACAGGTGAGAAAACTGAACAAACTGTGAATAGTCTTCTGTTTGCACCGGTGGCATGCAATTCTACCTGTCAGCCTCTTTCATTTACAGCATTCATGGCAAATAAGATCACAGTACCACCCCCTTTCATGCCATTGTACAAGGGTATGAATTTTTTTTTACTCTCTTCATGTTCCTTAGGGCTTACATGCTAACACCACAGTCTGTAGAAACCTTTATGTGAGCCTGTATATTATATATATCTATCATATTAATATAATGGATATATTTCTACACTGGATAAGATTATGCATTTTGTTCTGACTTACATGACTGAAACACACTTAGCAGTTTTTGAGATAAATGGATACCTTACATACATGAAAATGGGAGATGAACTTTTTGCATAATAGTGTTATTTAAATTCTGACGTTGTCAGTGTGGGCAGTAACTTTTTTTCAATGAGAAAACTAAGAAAATTAAAAATAGCAAGGGAAGGTACCATTAAAAGTGAAAATCTTTTCCCAGTTAGTATGACTGAATGCATTCTCCAAAATTAATACCTCAAAGCTTCAGCATTTAGGGGATTACATCTAGTTTGTTCTATTAAAGTAAATTCTGCTCTTTGTTTATTTAAATGAAATCTGTGAGTGAAGGCACTTCCATCATTCTGTGCGGAGGGTGTATATTTTGGGATCCCAGCATCCTGTGGAGTGCTGGATTTCTGCTCTTTTCCAAAATAAAGAGAGCTAACGTGGCTGTATGAATGTCTCAGGCCTTTATTAGCATTATACAGGTGATGATTATTGCTGGAGTACCTCTTGTGCTTTGCAGGATGGAAGCACTGCATCAGGTGTAACTTCCTGAATGTCCTGTTACACATTCTTTAAGGGGTACATGTGTGCCTGGTAGATCTAACTGATATGTACCTGTTTTACAAGGAACATTAGGGATACATTCTACAAGTCTGGCTCTGCAGAACACCCTACGATAACATGTGCTGTAGGTAACAGTGAATGGACTCTGTTTCGAAGGCATAATAAAGGATTGTAGGCTTGTCGGAAGTAAGTGGACAGAGAAATATTTAAAAGCCTTCTCACACATGCACACATTTGATGGCAACTGATTAAAAGGCAGCGTAGCAACATTTTGCTCAGCATCAGGCAACGAAGCTTTAAAATGAGCTGATACTCTTCCATTAAATACCGTGTTTTACTAAGCACTTAGTGGGCTTACGACACAAAGCATGTAAACTGTCCACAGCACTCGCCACCAGCAGCTCAGCTGCTGAGCTGTCTGGATACACACCAGCCTCAGCTGGGCAAGGAGCAAAGGATTAAAGAGGGGGGAGGAAGGATGAAACCCCAGCTGCAGGACTCAGCACTGCTCTGATAGCACATCCAGAATTGCTTTTCACTGTAGCCGCTGAGCAGCAGCCATAACAGCCTGACCTGAGAGCGGCCGGTAAAGGAGCCTCACATCAACAGTTCTCAAATCTATTGGGTTCATTTTTTAGAGTGTTTGAACAGGATCCCTGCTGCACAGCAGGCAGCCCATAAGAGCATAAAGGGTTTCACTCCTCCAAAGCTTTGCTACGAGGTGGATGATAGAAATGATGGAGACGAGGCAAGAACTGGTATGATTGTAGCCTAGTAGTTGTACAGAGAATAATCATCAAGATAGGTGGGCAACAGAACTAGCGGTGTGTCCTTAGCTGTGGTGTGCTTTAATCTTAATGGTTTCTCCCAGGTGGGGGAGGCCCCCACTCAGACAGGCCTTTAATCATCTATGTATATGGATTTACTTGTTGAAATCGCTTTGGAGTGGCGCAGGAGATGGGGTGTCTGAGGGAATGATTCTCCTTTGTATGGCTAAGTGCATCAATTTACTTCTTTGATTCAAAGCCCTCGATACATAGAATGAATTTAATGGTACTTCTTTTTTGGGGGGAAAAAAAAAAAAAAAAAAAAAACACTTTGGAAGTAATGGGTGAAGAACACAGAAGTAAGAGACATCCCTACTATTATCCCTAGGTAAGTCTCTTCACATCACAAGCAGCTGAGAAATGAGCTTGATAACTTAACACTATAGCTGTAGCTGTTGAACTGGAAGCTTTGCATCCATTAAACAAGGCACGGTTGCACTGCTAAACTATGTTGTGTTTATGGACGTAAAAGATGTCTTTATGTGGCTCCAGCTTGCATGCACACTGGTACATGCAGAATGAAAGCTTAGATTGACTGGAGTCTCTTCAGGCACCTAGCAGGTACTTGAATCTTGGACTGTTGGCACAGTTGGGTCCACCAGGTTTATTCTTATTCTTAACTTTTAAGCCTGCTGCTTGACCACAGGGGATTTGAGAACTTAAATCCGCTGGAGGAAGCAGTCATTTGCTTATATCCAGATTCCTCTTAGAATACTTGGATCTCAGTAGATGCTTGTCCTGGGGAAAAGAAATCTGTATGCAAAGTGCAATTATACTAAAAGTATCTATAACTTTTAGAGCTTCATGGATCTGCCAGTCCTCTAGGGCTATGTACTTGGCTATTTGGGGCTTTTTTACATTTCTGTTTTTAGAAGCTGCCTGCCCTGATCCTCCTAGCTGTGTTAAGAGAAGATCCTCAGAAGCCAGATTATAGCCCTTGTAGGTTTGCTCCCACCCAGTAAAGGCAACATTACTAGCAAAAGCCAATGAGGTATGAAAGGCTGTGCTGATAAAGCTGAGGGAGCTCTGCAGAGGTTACACAGCGTGCTTTATGTTTGAACTTGAGTTAGAGCTTGTTGCCAAGATGATTTCCAAGTCAGTCAGGCATATACTCAGCAAAAGACCTCCAGAGGTCTACTTCTTCATCCTTCTTCTGTTAAGCTCCTAGAAACAGGCTCCTTTCTGTGTGTTGCAAGAAGTGGCATTAATCCTGATCCTGCAGAGATTTCCCTAAGAGTGACCTCCTTGCACATCATCTCCCCACTATTTGGTTCTTTCTCAATACCATGTTTTGGGCTGTCTTTGAGGAAAGAAAACAAAATCCTCTTTCAAATCCCCAGTCTGTGTGAGAGAGTGTCAAGGTTTACAGCCACAATTTCAAATGCTCTTAATATTACTGGAAGCATAGAGTTAAATTATAGAGTTGTAAAGTTACTTTATAGTGATAATGCTGTCAAGCGTCAATATTTCTGCCCCAGGGCACCATGGAAACTCAGTTAATGATATAAGAAGCTGATATTTTTCAGGGTTGCAGCTGTTGGCTTGTACCCAGAAAGAATTTGCGTGTTTGTTCATATCAGATATATACATGGGGACCTGCTCAAAGGAAATTAAGAAACAGCAAAAGTCTGCTTAATGAAGTGCAGTGGAATGAAAGTGAAAAGCAGTGTATGGTGTGGCCGCATACATACCTTGTTCCCCCACAGAGTTCAATACAGTGGACAGTGCTGTAGAGATATGCTTAATTTTGCTGTAAGAGAGGGAGGTGGGGGGAGGGAGTGTGTATTTGTATGTAGATTTGTTTATCTAGTCGCCTGTCGCATTGACTGCATCAATCTATGCAGGCTCTGTCTGGGAGTATCACTAAAGAAATGGAAATTAAGGCAAGTGACTAGAGTCAAGTTAGGAATATCTATAATTTTTGTAATGGATTTCTTAGCGTGTGCATCCCAAAGTGCTTTGATAGCCTCAGATGAAAGATGCTATAAAAGTGCAAAGTGCTATTATAAAGGTGAGGTTTTTTTCTTTCTCTCTTTTAAAGAAAGGGTTTATTTATTTATTTATTTCTGAAATGCAGAATATCACTCTTGGAAGGTATCTTCAAAGCGTTTCCTGGGGATTTAACCATATGATTCCCATTACCTTTTGGCTGGGAGCCAGGTATCAAACACCATGCACATGAGTGGGGAAATGGTCTTTCATTTAACTGCTGCATTCAGAGTGGTCTTGAGTAACTGGGTCACTTCTCTGCGTGCCCAGGTGCTTTGCGCACCTCCTGTTCTGTGAGCATTCACGTGGCTTTCTGTGGGGAAGGAGGGCAAGCAGGTCAGACTCACGGGCCTGTTTTTTATCTAAGTGAAAGGGAGCGTGCAAACTGAGGGCCTAGCATCAGATGTGCTGTGAGCCCACCTGTCCTATCGGGCACAAGTCAGGCTGAGCAGGTGGGCACTGGGGTTTGCTCCAGAGCTGCGGTGTCTCCAGATGCTGTGTGTGGTGAAGGAGGAACCCATAAGGGTGCGGATTAGTTTCCTTCCTCTTGTGTACACAGGTTTCTTTCCCAAGGATGCTAAGGTGCAGGGAAGAGAAGAGATGGTTGGTATAGGACCAGAATGTAAGCAGGCTGAAGTGGACTAGAAGCTTAGAAATACTCTCAAGTCAATTTTAGCCATAAATACAGGAGCTTAGCTTCTTTCAAGAGCAAGTGCAGGAAGACTTCAGTAGCTGTGAGCCTGGGCTAGGGAATTTGCACAGGGTGGCTTGAGTGGCGTCAATATTTAGAACCCTATTTGGGAGTAGGGACCTTGTGGACAGTCAGAGTGTAAGCGGCACAGAGGCACGTGCAAATCCCTGCTTTCTGCCAGCTGTCTTCGATTCAGTGCTGGTGGAGAATGTGCTCCTTGGCCTGGGTAGGGCTATATCCAGCGACAGAAAAAGACTGATACCTATAAGCCAGCCAAGATGAAGGAGCCCAGCTCCAAAAATGACCTTATGTCCAATTCAGCCTTTGGGGTTTCTGCTCAGAGACTGTATGTTAACTGGTGCTAGACTGTCATTAAGGCTTTACTGATCAAAATCCCCAACACTGCTTTCCATTCAAGCTATCAATGGCTTGTGGTTGCTGTAAGGCCGGCTTAGTCAGTGTACTGTAAACACAAAGCTCTATAATTCAAAATGTTCTTGTTGCTGGTATAAAAAATCATTTGCCTGTTAATAATAAACATTGTTACATTTTTCCATTAGTATTTCTTTTACACACAGGAGAAAATAACTTTGAACAAGCTCAAGTGATGCTTTCACTGAATGGCTGGAAGGTGAAGTTGATTTACCTGATTGATTGCAGAGTTGTGGCTAATATAAACAAGGGGAAAGCTCCCTCCATGCACCGCTATCCCTCTTGCACCCGGTTCTCAAGGTCTTGAACACTTCTCTTTTCAACTGGCTTCTCCATAAACTTGTATTTTTTCTTTGTCTTATAAGCAACTTAGACAAAACTAAGCATATGGAACTGATAGCAAGGCTCTTGGGTGCTCAGAACACCATACAAATGCTATTAGACCCGTAGTTAAAATAATTCTTTGGTAAATGTTAAATTCCTATTAGTAACACTTGCTAAACTTAAGTGCAAAGGAAAGGGCAAGGCTAATCTGAAAGGCAACGGAGAGCAGGGCTTAAAAGATATTAACAATTTGTTGGAAATGTCTGAGGGGGGTGGTTAATATGACTAAAGAGTAACATCTGTGGGTTGAAGATTTAGGTTGGGAGAGGGCTTTAGCCAATGATGTGCTTTGGAGCTTTCCCAAATGTCAATGGGAACAAAGAGAAAAAAGCTATTCAGAATGAAGCGCTTTTCAAAAAGCAATAAACAGAAAAATTGCAGTCAATGTCTCTTTGATAGGTCTCTGCCTGCATTTCTGCTAGGCTGTACTGGTATTTGTGTGTCTCCGTGTTTGTCATCTTTCCCTTCTTCTGTCTCTTCACTTCTGGCTGGGTCTTCTCCTCTGTGCCCTCCATCTTGTGTCTGTATCCTCACCATCTTGTCTGTGGGTTTAGGTCATTATCCCTACCCCTTGCATCAGTGTCCTCCATGACTTTTTGTCACCTCATTGGATTTTTTGCAGATGGTGTTTTATTGTTCAGACATGCCCAATTTCTGCTTTTTGCCCACTGTGTGCTTTCTTTCAGCTAAACTATTCCTTCTTTTATATTTTGCCACCTAAAGGCTCAGCAGGTCTTTTTGGTGATTAAAGGGAATTCTAGGGAAAGAGCAGAAACTATTTTTTACTACTACATCTTTAGTTTCTCAGACCAATATCCCGAAAGGGCGTCAGAGACATTTTTTTTTAGGAAACTCAGCAAAGAAATTAGTGTCTTGCTATATGTGTATCTGTCTGTCTCAGCTGCTTGACCAATTGCAACCAAATTTGACAGTGATGAAGGTCTCAGAGATATTACATTCCTACAAGTTTCATGAAAAATAGCTGCCTGAATGAGTACAGAGACCAAAATTAATCTTTCTAGTAGGGACAGCTGCATCTCTATTGTTAGAAACCAGAGGAGGATAGTAGGCATGGAAGTCACAGGAAACAGATCCCACATCTCATCACCCTCCTGGGCCTGTCATTAATGACTAGAGACCATACTTCACTTTCCTTTTCTCTACAAGCTTTTATTGCTAACATCTCTGAAAATCTTAACAAAGGATATCTCGTGGCATCCTGAAAAAGCAGATTGCATCTTCTCTGTCAAGCCACTGTTGAAAGGGGTGAAAAACGTGGCAGGTACAGTCCATGGGTGAAATGAATACACGTTCAAGGCAAGGCCACTACACGCTCACCCAAAGCCAATAGCTTTTCTTGTAACCTAGAAGTGACACTTTGTCCGGGGCTCACAGCAGCAAAGTCTGAACATGCTTCAGTCAGAAAGTAAGGATAATCTGCAGCTTTGATCTAGTGTTCAGAAAGGTCACCTTTGTGTTTCTGTAAGAGCGGGATGAGTCTGATTCTCCCATGTCTCAACTCTTAATGGAACAGCCAAATCAGCTCAGATCAAAATCAGTCCTTCGCAGTGTCTCATCTCTGATAGAGACCAAAAGAAAATGCCAGTGAAGGATATAATAATAGAATAAGCAAATAATAATACTTCCTCTGAATATTTTCCCAGCTTCAAGCAATTAGTGGTTTGGGATCCCACAGCTATAGATGTTGATTATGTCTGCGGTAACACTCAATGGATTTGTCTCCCATGAACCTGTATGAATTTTTAGTACATGCAGCACTCCTTGCCAAGGATTTCCACAGCTTAGCAATGTCTTGTTTGTTTTAAACCTACCACCTGCATGCTTTATTTTGTGATTCCTAATTTTTACACTGGAAGTGGCATTGATCCCCATCTGTGTTCCCCATGGTGCTCATATCAGTCCTCTTTTTTTCAAGTTTGAAGTCTCCTAGCCTACGTAGTATTTATCTCGTACACCGTGAGTGGGAAAACATTACCAGCTCAGAATCATTTCTGGAGTTGGTATATCATCTACACTTTCCTTCCCGATATACACAACTCTGTGAGTTGCTAAGCAATGGAGAATCAACTCCGATGACTCTAACGGCAGTGCATGTACTTGCTGTGCACTATGGTTACTGCTTTTGCTCAGGATAAATCCTGCCCTGGTCACACAAGCAAGTATAAGCACCAAAATGAGAGATACAGCTTTCAGCTTCAGAGTACACGCTGTAATCATCATGTGTACAGTTCCTCATGGGCTTAACAGTCTGTGTGTGTTCTGCTGTACTTACATTTCCTGAAACTTATGAGGGATTCAAAGCCTGTTAAGGTAACTGAATTTCTGTTCAGCATAGGCTGGAGTGTTGGTCATCTGGTGAGGAGATCCTAGGAATAAACTGCTGCTGCATGGCTTGTGAAAACTGCTGTATTAAAGCAACATCCCAAATACCTTGCCTTCTGTCATTATGATTGGTGTGCATCACTCGTTTGGCAAACCAACTCCTGGATTAACATACTCCCACAGTCGGGTTGCATGTATGGTTCTGTCAGACTACTTACTTCTTTCTCTAAAACTAAGCAACCTTTATTAAACCAGCAGCTGTCATCTGGTGCCACAGATGACCAAATGACAGGTAATAACCCATTAATCCTTTCTTCATCTCCCAGTATCTCATAAATCCATTGTGTAGGCTAGCTACTTGAGATCCCTTGTGTAGCAGAGCATCACGTGTACCAAAAGCTTACGTTGGTCTGGTTTCTGCAGACATTTGGCTGGAGCAGTGTTGGAGAAGATGTGCAAAGTGAAATTTCTTTCCACTATCTCAGTACATGACCAATCTCAAACTTCTTTTCAATAAATCCTTAAACAGGCTACTCAAGTGGAATATAGTAGGCTTAATCAAGGTAGGGGATGGGAATGGTTAGGAGGATTCAGTTGTCCTCCTCAGTGCTTTCTAAACGAGGGGCAGTTGGATTGATAACACAGCTACGTAGTAGAGCCAGGACCGGATGGTTTTGCCAGCCCAAGGAGAAAGAGTCTACAGTACTTTGGTCCCATTATTCCTGTTTTCAAGCCTTTTTATCTTTTGACTTCTTGCAGATTTTTTCAAGGTCTGGTAAGTGGCTGATTCTGTAGACAGAATATAGCTTCAAACTCCTTGTCTCGTAGTGTGTAGTAGCAGTAACACCTCACCTCAAGAACACCATGACTTTGTCTGTTAATAGTCTCACATCCTTATATTCTTGCTTTTTTAGGATTTAAGGATTTGATACCATAAGGATTTAAGATTGGGCTCTTCTTGGGCCAATAGAGTTATCATCCTAGTGTCCTTTCTTCTCTACTTAATGATTCCTGTTTGCACTGCATCCCTCAAATGTCTGCCAAGTAGAATTTGTTGCATTGACTTTCTTTCCAAAGCCTGCCTGGAAGGACAGCTTTCCTTCAACCAGGATACAGAAAGGGCCTATGTCTCCAGAACCATCAATATTTTTCTTGAGATGATAAATGAACTGCCAATAAACTGAGGCAGCTGCCAGATTTATCTGAGAAACAGACCTTCAGACCCAATTTGTCCGTGCTTAGTTTATTTATATGTCTGGAAACTTCGGAGAGGCAAACAGAGGGCTAGCCACTCTGGGGGAGCCACTGAGAATTAGATCGTATAGATAGATGAAGTGGGACTTTATGGACTGATTCAGATACATTAGCTATTACTCTGTGCTAGCGTTATCTTAAACAAGAAAATGGCTTGAGATTCATCACTGGGAACACCACAGAAAAGAAACAAAAGTCTCTCAAAGCCAGACCTAACTTCTCATACTTGCTGTATCATTCAATTTGTTTTTCTCCATCTCTTCTCATCTTTCTTGCCTATAATTCCTTTTTTTGCATAACGTCTGAAATTTGTGTTGTTGGCAAGATTTTTCTAAGGATATGAGACATGGCTGATCATGCTGTGCCTGGAGGGATGGGACCCATATATGCCCCATGACAAGTAAGGTTTGTAGGGAGACCAATCTTTTATTGAACCAGCTGATACAACTGGAAAAAGCAGGCAGACTTTAACTTCAGGGCACTTTTCCTTGGCAGCTGGCATGCATGTGTTTCGTATACATTCACCCCAAAACTTCTGAGCCCATTTTTTGGTTCCAACCAAAATTGGCAGAGAAAGACAGTGTGCTCAGAGGTATTAAATTTGGACAAGTTTTCTAAAAATAGGCAGCTGAGCAAAGGAAAATCTCAGCTAATGCTTGTGTTTTGGGGGGGAACAGGAGTAGGGATGGGGCGTTGGTATTTGTGCTGTCGGTGGGGGAATTGATTTCTATTTCAATGGGGGATGTTAAGCAAGGTCAGGAAAGCAAACCCAGTGAGGATGAGCACTCAGTGTCTGCTCTGAGGAGGCGATTGGAGGCCCAACAGCCTGGTGCCCCTCTGCGCCTCCCAGTGCTGCCAGTGCAGCCAGGTTGGGCGTCATTAAGTGGCTTCCCCCTCCCCACCTTGCCTGCCTGCCTGGGTCAGCACCAGGCAGCACAGCTCACGCTTGCCTGTAGTTAAAGTGCCCTCTTCTGGCACGAAACGTTTCATTTCTCAATGGCAGGCGACTGAAGAGAGGTGGATGTTTTTTTCTGATGGTTGCTGAAATCAAGAACAAAGCAGGTTTTTTATTCCTTGCTTCTGCTCTATGTCCTGGGCTGCCTCGGCAGGCAGTAGTGGTCAGTGAAGGAGCCTCCCTGTCGTACCAGCCGGACTGTGTCAAAGCATCTCTGTAGGACAGCACTATGTGAGCTTGTTTGCATCTGAGGTCATTAAAATATAATAATAATAATAATCTTTTATTATTCCCCTGCCTTATCTTTAGCTGATGTAAATCAGGAGCTGTGTTGATTTACACCAGCTTAGGATTTGGTATCCTTTGCCTGCTTATGTTTTCTATTCTCTGCTGTATAAATCATCTCTTGGCTATTCTTGACCTGTTGATGTCAATAGCTTTCCCTGTGGAGCCCTTTGGGATCTAGATTTGACCTGTATTGATTAGGAGGGAATGTTTGATGATGAAATTGCGGGGAGAGTAGAATGTGCAGCTGCTGTCGGACAAGTTCCCATGCTACACACTCAGATGGAAAGGGAAAGTTTTGATAAAACTTGTTAATGTGAATTCAAGGTTAGCAGTACACAGCACAGCAACTGCATCTGTCTGCAGAGGGATTTAAAATCAGCCTTTAATAAGAAAAAGGAGTTTCCTGCACTGCTTTATCGCATCAGTTACCATCAGAGGCCTTTGCATGTGCTTTGGATTTTTCTCTGTATTTAAGGAGCATTTCAAGCTATAATTGATTATAGCTGAATTTGTGTTACAAAGTAGGGAACAGCAGGTCAGGGCATTTACGCTATGAGACGAGACTGCACCTGATTCCCATTTAGATCCTTTATAGCAGAAGGGTAGTGTTTTTTCCCCTGGTAACAAGCAGTGTCTCAGCTATTGAGTACAATGCCGTATTAATAATTCTGTACTTATTGTAGGCTCTCTGAATGCAAATCCTTCACACACGAGCTGGATTGGCATAAGCCAGTTTAGGAAGCACATACAACTTGCACTGCCCTCCTCTGGGTTTATGAGTAAAAGGAGCTGGAACCAGGATTGCCAGGTTTTGCAATGCGCCGAGCTAGAAGCAAAAATCCAGCTTCTCCCTTCAAGGTGAAAAGGACAGGAGAGTCTGGTTTTGGTCTGCTCGAGGCTCTTCCTGCAGTGATCCCTGCTCTATTATGTGTTATGTGCAATTTAAAGCTGTCATATGTTGGCATGGCTTCTTCATGGTCACTTCACTATTTGATATTTAAATGAGGTCTCAGGACTGAAGTTCAGGAAACGCGGCTTCTAATCATGTGATTTTACTTAAACTTCACGCCCATGTTTCATCCTGCATTTTCAGTTCTGGCTACTTAAATGACATTTAGACAGAAACAGTCTGTGGCTAAGTACAACACCTAACACAAAGAAATCCTGCTGTTGTTTAGACCCTCCCAGTATTACACCACCACACCCAGTAGTGTAGGGAGATAAGAGCACGTACCAAGAACTGATATAAAACAAGCTAAGAGTTTCCACGCCAATACAAGGTGAGATGCTTAAGTAGCTAATGTGAACAGGCATCACTGAAAATAATAGGTAGTACTCAAAATTTTAGCTTATTACTTCCAAAGTGACTATCCTAGTATGATGGAAGGATAAAGAACTTGTGTGAATGTGAATTTAGTAAAGTGAATTTCACAATTGTGAAAATGTGTGAATTCACTAAAGTGAATGTATATTAAATACTCATATATACCAGAACTTTTTTCTTTAAGTATGTTCTTAAGATTCATGAAGCAAATTATGACAGAGGGAAGCTCTCAGGCTTCTTTGTCGGGGGGACCTCTGAATAACCACTGCAGGGAATAAAGATGCCCCTCTATCAGTCCTCTGCAGACGGCCCTGGAACTGGAGCAGCCCAGAGTAATGGTGCAGAGAAGTTGGTACGATAACAAGGCAAAGCAAAGTATAGCCTAACAGGATGACAGCACAAGGCAGCAAAAATAGGTGGCTTTTGTATGACTATAATAGCACCACCTGCTTTCAGAACGTTAGTCATCCCGTAAATGTGTCCATTCCAGCGAGTATCCTTGAGGGAGCTGACACAGAAATCCATAGAAACGAAGACTGAATCTGAGCAGAGAAAGGGGAAGATGCGCAGGGACTCGGCAGGCTGAAAGCAGCCTGCTGGTGGGGGGAAAGAAGCAGCCTGGAAATGTGTGCTTGCGTGTGGGTGTAGATGGGGTAGCTGAGGAGAAGTACGTATGCTTCTCAGAGGGAAGAATTTGTTTCCTTCTCATCACATCTCAGCCCCTGCTGTTTTCTTTGATTTTTCTCTAGCAGGGCCAATCTAGGCACTCAGTGATGATAAATAACCTGGTATTACGGGGTGGCATGCACAGTGACACAATAATATGGAGAGAAAGAGAAGAACCCAAAAGGACAGAGTTCCTGTGTTTTATTTATTTCCCACATGTGTTCTGCAGTGTAGGCAGTTTGGGAACCCAGTCTCACCAGTCCTGTGCAGCCTGGTGGAGACTTTTAGGGGAGCCTACCAAACCTCAAACTTTGCTAGCATAAACAGTCTTTTTACTGGTGAGCTGTGTTTGCAGTGATCCTGGTAGGATGTTTTGGTCCTATTTTTAAGGTTATTTTGGGACCTTCTGTTTGATCTGCATTGAGGTGTAGCTCTGGGTTTCTGGATACCTGCGTTCAGCTGTGAGCTCAGTCACTGACTGCCTGGCCTCAGGCGAGTTGTGCAATCTTCTTCCCCACATTTCCCGATTAGCAGGCTTTCAGCTTTGCAATCATAACGGGTTTTTTAACATTGCATTTGTGTGCAATTTCCTGAATTTTGTCAAAGCAAACTGAGAGGAAAAGTGTTGTTGTGCTGACATGCACAGTACATCAGCAGGGCCGAGCCTTCGGTTTCAGCACGCAGGATGCTGCTGCTTGGGCTAACAGAATAGCAGGTTGTCGTTCTCTGTTGAACCAACATAAGGAAGGAAAAAAGGTACATTTTGCCAGGGGGATTCATGGTCACTTACTGATGATGAGGGATGTTAAGACTTGGTGATCTGAATTCTGTTTGTAACTCTGTAAAGAGCCCGCAGATTCGGTGCCTTGCTCTGCCTGTCCTTTCCTCTCCCAACTCTCTCTTGGATAAAAACACAGGAGAAATGGAGAAATGGTGTTGTCTAGACGATAACACAGGGCTAGGACACAGTCTAGTGAGATAAAAGGAGAAGGGAGACACACACAGAGAAGTGATTTGCCTAAATCTGCACAACCAGATCTCCTGACTCCTTCACTCTCCCTCCTGTGGCTTCTCTTTAGGAGATGAAGTTGATTGATTGAAATTGCCCTTTTTACTGATTACCATTTTAATAATCTAACCAGTAATGTCAGAAATCCAGCATGAGGGATGTGTTTTTTTTTGGTACAATCTGTTTGTCGCTTGCATTTCTCTCAGGTGGGCACCAAAATTGGACTGGTTGTGTTCTCTCTTTATTTATATTTGGTTTTGTGTTCTTGTCATCCAGGCATAACATAATGTTACTGCTGCAGCTGCATTCTCACATGACAAGGGAATATTCTTATTACAAGGAAGTGAAAATTAAAAACAAAAACACCTCCCCTCTCAAAATAAATGTACCTGCAAAAATAAACCTTGAACTCATAGGTCTTGGGAAATTCTCTATGTATCCATGCACGTTTCATCTCCTTGACAATGGTCATCTTGTGTGAAATTCATGCTTTCTGAGTGTGGGATGGAACTACTACTTCTGCTTTACCATTTCTATCTCCTCACAACCCCCTTGGCCTGTTTTTAGTTGCTTCTTATGCCTCTTCTGACTTTAAGATCTCTAGGGAGGAGATGGCCTTCAGTGCTGACAGGGAGTCTTTGCCTTGGAGTCTGAACTGACCACCCATTCCTTCCAGGTTTTAAATAGGTGAATAATAACCCAGCTTCATGCCCTGGGGTTCTAATTCTTGATGAGTTTTCCCACATGCTGTCAGAGTGCAAATAAATAATATTTACAAGGAAAGGGGACTAAAATCATCTTGTCTCCTTTCACTGAGAGCTAAATGGCCTAGTGGCAGGAATGAAGAAAGGATATTCCTGTTCCCCACTCATTTGGCTGACAAAGTAATCACTCAGGATAATAAATCTTCACTGGAAACACAGATAGAAATGGAAGAGGAACAACAGTGCTTTCAGACAGGAAGCTGGGAGGGGTCTTCTGTCTCTTCAGAAGCCCAGCCCTTGAGGGACAGCACAAGGCCCACAGCCACTCCTTCCTGAGGGGACCAAAATGGCTTTTGGTGGCCGCGGCTGTGCCTGACACCTCAGCCCAGCCATGCCCTGGGCCCTGGCCTGTGGCCTCTGTGCCTGTAGCCACAGGCCGAGGAGCAGGGACCCTGTGTCAGCCCTGTAGTGGCCTTAATGTGCACCTGAGCAGCCTGAATAGGGGCCAGGAATAAATTGCAGAGATCTGGAGCAGCTGGCTGCCTGCTGTGCTCGCTCTTTAACCCTTCGGGAGCTAGTGCTTCCCACAGCCTCATGAGCAAACAAGGACAAAAGAAGCAACCACAGAGCTGAAACATTTTATTTCCCCTACTGGGCCTGCCAATTAACCCTGTCAGGAGCTAGAAAACCACACTGGGCGCATCAACAGAAAATGAGCTGAGGAGGGAGAGTGTTGCAGAGACCTAATCAGCTCTCTGTCTCTCTGGAAGAGCTGAGCTGTGGCGTAGGGACAGCGGGAGCGAGTTTGCAAACACCTCTGCGCTTCAGAAACCGCTGCAGGGCAAACAGAGCCACGGAAGGCCGGCTCCCGGTGGGAGTCTGTCTCTGAGCTGTCTGGCTGCCGTGTGTCTGTCCCTTTGCAGTTCCTGCTTCCACACACCACCGCCCCCCCCATACTCTGATAGCTGGAGGGAAGATGGGAGGCCATAAAGGCCTCCCCTCTCTAGGGACTCCCTGTCTGGGACTCATCCTGCTCTCAATCAGCTTCAGCACTTGTTCTGTGCGTTTTCCCTGTGGTGTTTGGTTATCTGATTGCCTCTTCCTTCACTCCAGGTATCAGAAAGTTTGAGCTGGACTGAAAACACGAGCAGGTGGATGAGTTGGAGGAAGCATGGGTCACACAGAATATATTTGTGTGTTCCCCTTTGGCAAATGTGCTGGATGCTGTGCAGAGAGCCGGGCTGAGCTGAGAGGCAGCGGGTGTAGCAGGGCCTCTGGCTCGGTGTCACTGAAAGGGTACGCTTGGTCCGTTTGCTGTGAGGATGATGGAAAACTGGCCGTACGTTGGGGCTGTCTGGCATCTTAGGTGCAAGTTCTTTGAAATAACTTGGATAATTTCCTGTGGCATCAGCCTGCTGTGTTTCTATCACAATCATCCAAGTGACATCAATATGAAACTTGTCCCACAGTCACCTCTACAGCCTTTAGGACAAGTGTGATCTGCACACAGAGCCACAGCAGGGAGGTGGGCCCAATATTTAGCTCGTTTTGCATACATTCTGTGCTGTAGAAAGCAGTCCCTCCTTCCACTTGGTACTTTCTTAACTTTGTGAATAAAACTCAGGTGTTGACTGGCTGCTGCGGGCCCTCCGGACTGGCAGAACTGTCCTAGTTAGGGGTGAGCCCAGCCCTGGAAGCCTGCTTGCCTTCCCAGCCTCTTGCCGCACCACTCGTGCACCCCTGGTCCATAAAACTCTGCTCATTGCTGCTCTGGTTCCTCTTGGGTGCTGGTGAGCCATGAGGGGCTGGCACAGTGCTCTCCCTACCTTTGCAGTAAAAGGTAGGAAGGCTCTGGCTCTGAAGAATAGCACAAATGAGAAAAGAGGAGCCATTTTGGAGCTGAGCTGTACAGAGTTAATATTCTGACTCTCAGGCCATGAAATCAATCATCCAGGTGAATTTGTGGTCTCTCAAATTCATTTCGGGCATGACACGCACCTCAAATGGAACTGGCTGCAGCTCTTGACGTCAGTAAATGCTTTCTTCCCTTCAAAAGAGCACAGCCTGGATTTCATCTTGTTTTTACACCTTCACTTCTCCTTGTAAGGCTCATTGTCACCACCGGGTCTGGTGTCATCCAACTGCGGCAGTGAGACCAACACTCTGTGCTGCAGAAATTCCCAGAGCACAACACTCGGCAGCTGCCAAAGCTTTCTGCTGGCACCTGCTCAAGGCAAGAGAGAGAGAAATATCACTTTGTCTGCCTCCCTTCATTGCTGCCCACCAGGAAACCAAAACAGACAGCACTTTGCTCCTTTGCTTGAGAGACGTGCAGGTTGGATGAGTGAGGCAGACACCTTCAGCCTTTTTGGCCTGTTATACAATCCATGTCCCCTTTGTCCCATCCCACTTTGTCCTGGTAGCATTTCTGCTGCCCCATCTCACCACTCTCTAGGAAGCCAGCAGGGAATAGCGTTTTGCTGTGCTTTTCTTCTGCAGTTTCCCACCTGCCTTTAAATGGCACAAGCCTAATTGTTTGGGGCATTAAAGCTAGTGATGGCTGCCTTTGGGCAAACAACAAAAGAATACTTTCAGCAAGACGGCCTTGAGTAAGATCAGATATTTTTGAAGGTTGTTGGGACAAGTTTCATCTCACCTTCTTCCTCCATCTCATTTGATTCACTTCTGACTCGTGGGTGGCTGCTGAATCCCTGTGTCTCTGTGTAAATTGGGATGGTAATAAATTTGTTAAATCCCTTCCTTGTGGAAGAAACTCTGCAAATCAAGAATGTCAGCTCTCGTGCCTCTCACTTTTCCAGCCAGCTTAGCTAAGCAGCCGGTTTGAATGACAAGAGGAGGTATCCGAAATTCAGATATTACAAGGTGTGCATGAGGGAAAAAGAGAGAATTGAGAGCTTGTAACAGGTCTGCAATGAACGGTACAGAATTAGCTGTAGGTTCAGAAAGGCATTGTGCTGATCCTTGCCCTTCTGGAGCCATCTCAGGCCTTTCTCTGAAACTGCCAGTGAGGGGGGTGGCAACATTTGCACATCTAGGGCTGATTCGGTCGGTGTTCTGCTGGCTTGGGGAGCTGATGTGGGCACACAATGTGGGCCTGGTCCCTGGGCAGCAAGGTCATTGTTTCCTGGGACCTACTCCAAGCAGCAGAAGCAGCAGCAGGACTGCCCCCCGCCTGCAAAGCTGGCCATGCCACTTCCCCTTCCTCCAGCAGGCTGTAAGGCCTCAGCCCCTTCCTTCTTACAGCAGCAAATAACCAGCCTGGCCTGGGAAGGCTGTGAAGGACCATATACTTACTGGTGAACTGAGCAGCTGTTCCACTGGTGACCAGTGAATACAGGGAATTTGGTGTGCTGAGCAAGCCCTCCACAAGAGGTCGAGATTTGCCTGGTCTGACCACTATAGAGCAACACTAGGCATTTTGGCAAAGCTTTTGCGTGACTCAAGAGTTACAAAACAATGCAAATAAGACATGTATAACTTCATCACCCTAAAATGGCCTTAAAATGCATAGGTATGGTATGAAGAAATGTGTTATATTTATTTTGAGCTGTAGTAGGAAATCAATCCTTCCTTCCTAGGTAAACCGGTAGGGATGGTATAGAAATGGGAAATAAACATTCTCTTCCACTGAAGAGAATATAGCCACATCAAGCAGGTGGTGTGCTGCAGAAAATTCAGGCAACAAAACTACCCAAATTCGTTTCCACATCCTACTAGGAAGAAATGCACAAAAAAAAAAATTACAAGTAAAAAAAAAAAAAACAGCAACAACAAAAAAAAATCTTTCTTCCTGGTGCTATTTGTAGCACAGACTGTAAAATACGTGGAGGTTAGTTCTATTTCAAAATCAAGGTTCTGTAGAGACAGGCCAGTTTATTAGGACAGGCTGGAATTGTTAAGGATACATTTTCTATGCATCAGAACAGTTCATATGAGGCTCAAGACTTGACTGGTCTGACCTCAGGCAATGCTATGTGCTTTGATAAAGCTTTTAGTGGCAATCAAGTTTTACCGAATAGTACTAAAACTGAAACAAACCGAGAGACATAAGGCAGAGGAAACGCTGAAGTATCCACCCAGTTTTTCCAATCAGGGCATCAAGGACTTCCTGTTCCAGAGGCATCAAGCCATCATCTTTAATAGCCATTGATCTACTTGTCATTCCCAATTCAATATCTAAATATCAGTTACAGTAGTGACTCAAAGATCAGGAATCTGCAAGTAACACAAAAATACAAGAGGATACAATAGCTTGAAAGGAAATAAGGAGGTGCTTTTACCAAGCTTGTTCTTTAAAAGAGGCAAGAAATTTATTTACAAACAATGAACAGGGCACTTTTTCTTGAGCGCTCAAGTCTTGACCTTGCATGGAAGCTGAATACTCGGGATTTCAGAGGGCAGACCTCCTGTCTTTCCTCTAGGTCCCCACTGGTAATGCAGCACTGCTACCTCTCTCCCGATTCAGAGTGCCATTGGATGGGTGGAGCTGATGCCTGCACTGTGATAGCTGCCCAGCAAGATTTATGACCTGGCAAAGGTCAATCGCCCACAGCGCTGTTCTACAGCTCTGCATAGGGATTTTCTAGGTGCTGTACGCCCTCTAGTAGAGGAATGTGTGTCCCTTGTGACTAAACGTGTGGCACTAGGTCAATAAAAAGATATACTTCACCTTGCAAAAGGTGAAGTATGATGTATTTTGAGTTTATGTTCAGAAATGGCTGGAACCAATTAAGAGAGGATAGTTTGTAGAAGTGGAGACTATCGTTTTGCTTGTTATCCTAAGAATGGTGAAGCAACTTAGAATTTTAAAATATGTTGGTTAATTAATGGTAAAGTACAATGCCTGTCATTCATCATTTCTCTTTTTCATGTGTGGGCCTTCTTGTTGCTTTGTTATTGAATTGTGTTAGGGAAAAAAATCTTTCTCTGCCTCTTTGGATGACTGGCAGGCTGAGATGCATTCTTATGTGCACATCCTCTTAATTGCTTTCTAAACTTTGCCCACTCAGGGAGTAGAAACCTCTGAGAGTGGGAGGGGGAGATTTGTGCTGTTCTGCAGGTTTTGTGGTCCAGAGGTATTTAGCTTTGGGTAAGGAACAAAATGCCTTCTTGGCTGTTATGGCAAAGGAGAGGATACTCATGAAAAGGTTCAAAGTGGAGTTCAACAACACAATTATAACACTTTGACAGTGTTGTAAATATTTAACTTAGAGTGGCTAATAGATTATTCTAACACATAGTTGGTGATTGAAAGCCTACCCCAAAAAAGGGCAGGTAAGGAGTTCTTACTGTGTAAATTGTTTTCTGGCCTGATGCCACATACATTGATTGAAGTCAGGAGCGAAAGTCAGTTTTACTATGAACTGAACACTGAAAAATCAAACCATTGTATATATTAGATCCCAAATCTGTACTAACTAAACGTACTTTTCATTGTCTTTGGAAGTAGTATAAGCTCAGGGAAGAAAATGGGAGTGGCTCTGAATTCTTCTTTTTGTCCATTTTGTGATTGCTTCCTTTGAACAGAGGGGAAAGAAAATGAAACTTTCGTTTCCTTGACTACAGCACTTGTGATGTCATTTGTGCTGTATTTTTTATTCCCACCCCCATTTTAGGATCCTTTCTGATCTCGTTCTCATCTGTTCTCCTTTTAAAGCCTGCATTAGTCCTATAGGTCTTCCCACAGCCCACTTCACTACACAGCATGTATCACTTTGTCATGTCTAGGTCAGTCACTTCTCACACTCGGTGTTTGTCCAAGTGTTGTGTAGTCTGGTTTTAATCTCTGGACTGAACAATAGACTTTCAAAGAGTTACTTTTATTGCTTCTTATAAAGATGAAGGACAGTCCGGGAAGATTTATTATTATTATTATTTATTTATTGAGTGAATCGTGTTAGGAGCTGTGCTCTAGTTCTGCAAAATTGTCTCCTCCCTGCCTTATCTGCAAACAGCTTTCAAGTCCTGATTGCGTGGAAGAATCTGTCCTTGCCCACATTTGGGTGGGAGGCACTGGAATCAATCTTGAGATAATGTCCAAGTTCCCCTAAAAATCGCTTCTCTCAGAAGCTCGCTTTTCATTTTGGAGCTTTTCTATTTTTTTTATTATTTTTTTTTTTTTAACTCTAGGACTGTCAGTGTAACACAGGAGTGGAATTCCTACCTATACAGCCATCCTTACCAAAAGGCCAGAAGTAACCCCATCCGCTTTCTATCTGGCTCATGCAAAGGTTACTGCATTCACCTTTATCAAGGTCCTGCTTACGTTCAGGCTTGGCAGAGTATCACCTATGCAGTTTTTTTGCCAGCCAAAGACATTACAGTAATAGTAGACGCAAGTTCATTTTGTTGTTCTCTTTCGGTTATCTTTAAGCAACCCAAATGTTACTCTTTTCTGCTGTTCACCTTGCTTCCTTTCTTAGCTTAAAAATGAATGAGATGGCTGTGCCACCCGGTCTTCATCAGAAAAGGCTACTGTCTTCCTGCTGTAGCCATTTTCATTTTCCCTTTCTGAAGTCCAAGGCGATTCCTATTTTCTTGTGAGATCTTGCAAATAAATTGTATTGCTTTTGCATTTGTCAACATTAAGAGTTATTTGCTGCACCTTGTCCAAATTACCTAGCAAAGTTAAGGACTCTGTAGAATTTCTTTGCTTGCTTTTTTCCTCTCCCCTCTATGTCCACTTCCCCAATTTGGTGTTGTCAGCAGGCTTAACCAGTTTGCAGTCAGCTTCTCTAAGCCATTTATATAAATTAGGCTTAGCAGGGGTTCCAAGGATTGTGTGGCAATGAACATTACTTTGCATTTGTTTACTTTAATTTTCTTTTGCCGTATGTTGACCCAGTTCAAGAGTAGATCTAAATCGTTGGGTATTTCTTGGCTGCCTTTCTCACGTCCATTATATGGCCCCCCTGGCAACTGCAGGAACTCTGAAAACGACATCGCTTGAAACCATTTACACAACCTAAAACTAGAGCAGGAAAGGGGCATATTCACTGACCTAATTCAGTAGGTCTCATCATTTAGGTTTAACGATGACTCTCTTTTGCTGTTCTGTAGCCTGATCGCTATCTGTTCTCATTTACGACGCTAATTCTTTGCAAAATTCCTGCTGAATTTGCAGCTTTCCACGGGGTGTTTAGCCAAGCTGCCTAAATAAGCCACAATAAATTCTATCGTGTTTACCTTAGTCTTTGATTTACTTCCATCTCCTTCCAAGCTAAGGAATATTTTAGTAAGGAATATTTTAATAGTTTTTGCCGTCACTTATTAATTATTAAAAAAAAAAAAAAAAGCACTTTGATGGAGATCAGAAGCCTGTACTTATTTTCAAGCTACTTACAGTGACTTGGTAGTAATAAGGAATACTTTCCACCTTGTTCTCTAGGATCCCATGTGCTTATCCATCTCTCAGGGACAGGTCCTCTGTGGTGGTATCAGCCCTTGCCACCCAGTCGCTGTGCCCTCTGGAAGTCTCTTGAGACTGGGAGGACCCCGCAACCCCTCCTTTCACCTCCGTTGGTCTCTGAACAGGTTCAAGGGGCTGCAGGAGGCTTGTCACAAAGTGTCCTCTGCCCAAAAGGAGAGATGACCATTAAAACAATTTGGTTTAGGGCTCATTTAGCCTGCTGTTTTTAACACGTGCTGTGGTGCTTATGATTGCTCTAAGGCTGTATCTGGCAGAGCTCCCAGGAGAGAGAACATCATGGATGTGCCCTCAGGTCTGTTGTAAATTTGAGTGAGTCGGTCATGTCTCTGTTTCTTTGCAGCTTGTCCAGGACTCTTAATGCTTCAACTTAATAAGAATGGACTGGTCCCATGCTCTCAGCTTCAGGGCCTTTACTCACTATCAGTTTGGAGCAGCTGCATTTATTTGCTCCTGGACTTAGGGGAGAGAAAACCCCTCTTGGAGCTCTCCCTGGGATCAAATATTTCCATGCAATCTCTATATGAGGTCACTGTTTGGCCCAGTAATTTTATGGACAGAATGCTGAAATTAGACTTGCTCGACATTTTCAGAAAGCCATACAGATACTACAGCATCCTTATATCCTTCCTCCCTCTTCCAGCTGTTGAGTGGGCAGGAGACTGGAGGAACTAATATTCCTGCTTATTGAGTCTCCATTTTCTAGCCTGTGGACACCAGGGCATTCAGCTATTGTTTGCCATCTTGCCACAGCTCCAGAAAGGATTTGTAATCTGTACGCAACTCAGATAAAACAAAGCAAGTGATCTGCAGCACTTGTTTTGCTGCAGTGTTGGAATAAGAACTGGGAGGTTATGACTTTGTCCGTACAGCACCCAAAAGCAAGAATCCTACTCCTACTCTTCCAGGCAAAGTAGTTCACATAGGTTCATTGCTTTCCCCAAGACACCCCCGGACAAAAAAGGCAGGCTGCCTGCCATCCTTCTGTGGCTCCTGGAACTGGACTTCCAGTGAGACGATCAGCTTGTTTCATTTCTCCAGTGAAAGGACAGCCAAGGCTGTATTTCAATACATCAGGAGCCTCCTGAAAAGGTGAGGCCCTTTCTGTTAGTGCTGTAATGGAAGAGAAGCCTAAAGAGAAGAAATGTGACCATTTCAGGGGCACAAAGTCATCGCATTTCTGCTGTTACATTCTGGGAACAAAAATAGCAGGGACAGGTCCCAGCTGCCGGCCACAGTGTGTTTGAAAAGGTTATCAAGACATTATAGCATGTAAACAGCAGAGCTATTAGCTCTGAGCTGTGAAAAGTTTCTAACCTTCACCGCGAAAACCTTAAATTATTTTTGAAGTGTTAATGAAAGTCAGCCCTCCAAAGATGGATGTGGAGCATGGAATTGCATTAGACAAATGGCAGTAACGTTTTAATAGTTTTTGCTTTGTACCCCCCCCCCGAGAGTATCCAAGGTGGCTGGAAACCAGGCGTTTTCATCAGCCTCTCTTTCAGGAGGGAAGCAATGTGTGTTTTATACTGAGCTATTTACAAAAACACACAAACGTTGTTTTGTTTAGCGCGTGCTTGGGACCTCGTTCATACCTCCAAACTCTTGGAAGCGTTTTGATGCTTAACGTGGCTTTAAAGCTTGGTTTGCCCACTTGGCTCAAGGGGTTGAGTCATGAGGTGTGATGGTGCTGCCTCTTTGGGCACCATCCAAGCTGTTTAGCAAACCCCCACCCATTTCAGCAGGGTCAAAGCTTCTTTGTGTCTTTATTTTCTGTGTATGCCCTTTTAATATCTGAAAGACACATAATAGCACCTGCTACTGATCTATACTTGTCTTTTGTGCATTTTTAATATAATTATTTAATTGCTAATTAACTCTCATAGGCGCTCAGAGAGGAAGGCTGCACGGGGTATGCTCTTCCTCTTCAAGAGCCTGTCTTAGATGAGCCCTTTCCAATGTATATAGAGCCAGATTTTAATGCTAATATATCACCCCAAGTCTGCCTGAAGCAGCACAAAGCGCTGTGTCCAAATCACAGGTATTCATCCGGCAATGTTTAATTTGGGAGAAAGATCACTAAAGATCTGTCCTGGTTTCAGTTAGGACAGTTATTTTTCCTCCTAGTAGCTGGTAGGGTGCTATGTTTTGGATTAGGATGAGAAGAGTGCTGATAACATGCTGATGTTTTAATTGCTGGAGAGCAATGCTTACACTATGCCAAGGACTTTTCAGCTCCTCGCTCTGTCCTGCCAGCGGGCAGGCTGGGGGTGCAGCAAAAGCTGGGAGGGGATAAACCCAGAACAGCTGACCCAAACTGGCCAAAGGGGTATTCCATACCATCTGACGTCATGCTAAACAATATATGGGGTGGCTAACCGGGCTGGGGGGGCCGGCTGCTCGGGGTTGGGCTGGGCATCGGTCAGCGGGTGGTGAGCAATTGCATTGTGCATCACTTGTTTGTACATATTATTATTATTATCATTATTATTTTCTATCTTAATAAACTGCCTTTATCTCAACCCACAGGCTTCACTTTCCCGTTTCTCTCCCCCATCCCAGAGAGGGAGGGGGGAGGGTGAGCGAACGGCTGTGTGGTGTTTAGCTGCCAGCCGGGTTAAACCACAACAAGATCAAAGTGTCTTCACTTGCTACAGTGGTTCTCTTCCACCCTTGGTCATACTTTGACTTTGTCCATGCATTTTTATTATTTAGATTTATATAGGGAAAGATGAGTCTTACTGAGCCTTTCTGATCCCATGAGGAACTTTTATAAATATTTCATTTGGGATACATTCTACAGTAGATAGATAATTCTCTCCAGGATGGAGCCAGGGAGAGCATGGTTTTGCTCTGTTGTGCCCTGGAGTAGCTGCTAATGTTTCATGATAGATGATCAAGAAAAGAGACAAACATGCAGACTGTAGCTGGATTTAAACACTATAAATGGGTTTCAGCAAAGTCCCCTGCATTGAGCAGTCGCAAGTCTTGGTACAGCTTTTTATTGCATCCTTTGGGTTTTTTCTCTGAGACCCATCTGGTACTTTTGCTTCATTTGCACATTTTAGCAAGTAGAGTCAATTTTCTGGAAAAGGCCTGTCTTTCTTTCAGTCTCTTTTTGTTGTCAGGTCAGATATTTCCCCTCTCCTCCCCTTTTTTTTCAACAAGGGGGTTAAAAAACAACCCTTTCATTAGTTCCATAACCATTTCATGCATAATGACGTTTTAGGCTTTTATTACTCTGTTGAGACAAAGCAGGCTCTGATGAATTTCAATTCAGCACAGAATCGACCGTGTTACAGTGTCTAGTCATACAGAGAAGAAAACCTCTCTCCAATTCTGGAACAGGTTGAAAGACTAGCAACTGCGATTATAATACCAGAGTCAATAAAGCTTAAAGTTCTGTCTGGCTTCCCCACTAAGGAAGGTGAAGCAAAATCTTCCTACACCCCCCGAATCAATTTGAAAGCCCTTGCACAGTGATGACGTTTGTTGGCATTTTCATGGCATATAACGTGGACTCATTTTTGTGCTGAATGTCAAAGGGGCCCCGGAAGTCCAGGCAGGTTTTGTTAAGGAATTACTTTATATCACTGCATCTTCTCCTCATCCTCGCCTCAATGTTTTTGAACTTTATGTTTTCCTCTTCATTTTTTTTTTTAATTCTCTCTCTCGTGTTCCCCCGGGGAAAGTACATGGAAGAGAAGCTCAAAGAACAAGGGCGTGCACCGCTGAAGCTGGAACGCAGCATTGCCAGGTGTATTTGGGAGTCTTTAAATAAGGATTTTTTGGTATATTTTTATGTCTGCATACAACTGCAATATTAAGCTTTTCTCTCCAACTGTGAAGCTACAATTGCAATTTTTAATGAATGCTGGGGAAACCTCAAATAATCCTGTGGCTCCCAGAGCCTAGGCTTTTACAGAAAGTGCTCTAGGCCTGCAAAAACCTGTAGTTCTTTGTACAGCTGCCCATATTGCCTGGGAGAAAGGGGGAGCTGGATGAAGGTGGCAGGTCTCTCTTTGATCGTTCTGCTTGAGAGTGATCAGACATCTGAGCTGAATGGTGAGGTCCTGGCCACACGACTCCCCAGGTGGGCACTGTTACCATGCAGCTCCCACACCTCTGGCTGCCAGGTCCCCCACATGGTGCTCTTGCAAGGCCACCGTGGCTCAGGAGGTGAGGCAGAGGGATGAGAAGGGACACTGCTAGCCTTAGGCGGCACCTTTTTCATATTTTCCATATTGATCCATATTGATCCTCAGGTAATTCCTCTCGGTACCTGCCTGTTTGTGACTGCAGGAGGATGTACTTTGCCAATCACTGCGTGGTGCCATTCACTATCTGGAGTGAGGATAAAGCTGTCTTGGACTTGAGGCCTTCTTTTTTTTGCAGAGTAGTGTATCCAGCTGTTCCCTGGATTTGTCCCACCTTTGCATTATCTGGTTCAGTGATGGATGGTTTTGCATCTTTGCTGATCTTTCGTGTACTTGTATCGTTCCAGTGCATTTTCCTTCTCTGTGGAAAGCATCAGACTAGTTTGCCAGCGGAGCTCTGCAAAGTCAGATATTGCACAGGTTAGAGAGAGCCTGCTTTGATCAGTCAGGCACTAAACCTGCGTTCAGGCTAAGCAAAACCCTCCCTGTATTATTCCTCTTGGAACGTGAAGTCAAGGTAACATCCTTCAAAATAAAGTGTCATGGAAAACTTCTGTAAAAGAGACTCAGGCAGCCAGCAGCAGGAGCTTTGAATTTGAATTGCCTCGAAAGACTCCCACAGCTACCTGGAGTACCATATAAGCTTCCAAAGAGTCGGATTCAGGGAAAATTCAATGGAAGCTTCACTTTTTTTTTTGGATAGTAGCTGAGAAGAAACCGTTTGCTTAAGACACTTCTTGTCCTCACTTTGAGCCATGCTCTTGTGGAATGGTTTGGATGGGCTGAGTTCTCCTCGCCAATAGTTGTGTTAAGAATTTCCTGCCCTGTGGCCCTCACATTTGACCAGCGTATTTCAGGAAATGTCACGGTGCTCTTCTGAGATGGGGGTGATGCTTAGCAGTGTACTTAAAGTAGGTGAACTGCAGCAAAAGGCGGTGAAGGTTTTTAGAGGCATTTAAAATGTAGAAAAGTGTTTCCAAAGCCTTTGTAAAGAGGCTAGGGTTTGAACCCCTTTTAATTGCAGCAATGTGCTAGGAATTCTGACTGCCTCTGGTTGATGGGTTTAGCTCTGTTTGTGCATCTGGCCCAAATGGATCTGTGGCATGACACTGTAGGTTCACAATCCCATGCAAGCAACCCAGCTATCTATCACCTTTGAAAACTCTAGACACTACTAGCCTTGGAAAGGGAAGGCAGTGGGAGAGGATGTTAGCTGTCCCTTCCTGTATTTCTTTCACTTAAGGCTTGTGGATCTGTGGGGGCAGTGGCCCTGAGACCCCGACTGCCCTCTGTTGCACGGTGAAGTCGCTTCACAAGGGTAAGCACTGGATTCAGAGCCTTGTCAGCTCAAATTGAGCTTAGAGTGTTTCGGCTGATGAGAATCTGGCCCCACCATGTCTTCTTCCAGAATGTTATTTCATGGTTACTGTTTGGAAGGGGGGAGAGAAAGAGATTTAAAAAAAGAAAAAATAAATTAAAAGAATAATAAAATGACAGAGAAGTTGCATGAGGGGTTTAAATATCCTGCTCTTGGCAATGTAGCTTCATTTTCTGTAGCTTCATTTTCTGTATAATCCTTGCTTTACAGATTTTGTGAGGGGTAAAATCTATTCTTCTGGGAAAATTTTCCACCCCATTTGTATCCAAACCTCTTGACTCTATTGACATTCATGTCTTCAATTCAAACCCAAATTACAGTGGCATAAGCCTCCATTTAGTGATGGTGCAGCTAAAAAGGCTTTGGGATTTGGTTTAGCTTTGCTGAAACATATCAAGACTGCATTCAAACCTTCTCCCAGCTGATTTGTTCTGGAGCTCCTGAAGAGAACATGGTTATTATTCATTTCATAAATGTCTTAAATCCCCACCCCTGCACCTGTTTTTTATTATTATTTTTTATTTTTTAAGATTTCTTTTTTTTTTTTTTTGTCATTTGTTTTGTTTTGTCCTTGGGAAATGTCTTTTTCATTTGTTTGTTTTGTTGCATCAGTACAGATGTGCAAAGTCACTTTGCTAAATATGAGACACAACTGAATGTTTTCAGTCCTGGTAGTTCTTGAGGGAAAAAAAAAATCAAAATGGGAGAAAAAAAAAAAAAAAAAAGAGAGAGAGAATGAAGGAGCTGTTCTGATGATTAAACCAAAGCAACCCTAGCAAAGGATCCTTGGCTCCTGAATGTGAAGTGTGTGCTTTTGGCAGAGCCTGGCTCCCACGCCTCTGGGCCACCCATCACTGCAACACCCAGGAAGGGAGTTTCTTGATTTGAACTAGTTTAGGGAAGTCCCCAGATAGCTGGTCCTCTCCTCCTTCCCATAGCAGTGGGCCAGACCCCAGCTGTAAGCAGTTGTTTCATTGGAGTCAGACAAGCCCATGCTGGCTTGTACAGCCTGAGGAATTGATGCTTTTCGAAGGCACAGTTGGTCTTTCAGCCTGAAGTGTTGCCACAAATCTCTTTACCGGCGTAATTTGTTCTGAAACATCTCTGGAGGACCCCAATGAAACAGCGCTGCTGAAACTCTCGGAGGGCTGGAAAGTGGCCTGAGGACAAACGTGGCCTGGTAGGGCCATGCTGTGATTGTGCCGTAATGACATCAGTGACAGTATCAGTTGGTCTCAGTCACGACCCAGCTGCTTCTGACTTTGTGCACTGTTATTCCTATTACCTCCCTGTTTCTGCTGTCCCTCCCTTTCCCGACCCATGCTGCAGTCCCCAGCTCTTCAGAGGAACAGCCTGTGTTTGGCAGCTTCTACCACACTCCCCGACCCCACCTCCTTCCTTTGCATCGCCAGGTATAAACAGCATGTATTAGAATATTAATATTTAACATTTAGATTTAATATTTAACAGTATTAGATCTAGAAGCAAAACCACCACTGGGCTGTGGGTTTTTTCATCAGTGTGTAATAAATCATCATCAACATCTATTTTGTTTGTGTTTCCATAGTGAGATAGGAGCATCATGAAAAAAAAAATAATAAAAAATCAAAGGCTTCAGTTTGTTTTTATTTCATATGCTAGGGACTTGCTTGCAAAAGGCAGAGTGTGAATGCAGTGGGGGATCCCCAATGCAATCAGAAAGCCTCACCAAGTCCAGGAGGGGGTGTGCTTACTAGCCACCATAATCCAGAAGCCTGGAGTGTTCTAGATATTGTAGTGGCACTTGATGCATCTGCGTCTGCCTCTCTCCCTGTGTGGCCCTTCTCTAACCTGTGTGGCTTCCCCCTGCTAAAAACTGTATTTTCTTGCTTTCCATCCAGCATGGCTGAGTGTCAGTCCAGGGCATTTCACCACTTCTTCCTGGGAGAAGATGCACTCCTCATACACAGTACGTATGGGAAGAATTTCATTGCCCAGTGACTGTCTGCTTGAAATCTGGAACGTGTCTTGGAGCTTAAAAAGACCGTGTACCTTTCCCCCTCTTTGGCAATGGCAACCGTGATCTTTGTTTTTAATCAGAACTGTTCTTTCTAGCTGGCTCGCTGTGCAAAAGCGCTGAGCTGTCTGTCTAGCCATCACTCTGAGCCTGGTTAAATTAATATTAGCTCTGAGAAACAGGTAATTATTTTCCCTGTTTATTTGGTTGCACCTATAATTATTGCTTTACCTGGTGGGAGCCATAAGCTGTTGTAATTATGCTTCGTTAAAATGCTGATTAATAACGGCTTGCTTCTGAAAGGTGTGCTGTGGGACTTGCTTTTCCCTGGCTAGGTTTATTAATTGTAATGTAGATCTATGTACCTATCTATTAACTCTCAGCTAATATACATAGCAATAATGCTAAGGTTATATTTCAGCACCTAACTCAGACTCACTAACACTAGGAAGGAAATCCAGACCTCGAGATATTTTCTTCTCATCAACGTAGATTCTCTCTTGCTTTGAATCTATTGCACATTTCTAAACACATCTAGAAAGGACTAGGTGAAAAATGATAGCAAGTGTGCTGTCTGTAAAGAGTACTTCTGAGCTCCTTTAAGATCATGAATGTTAGATTGCTTTGGGAAGGAAGGCCAACATCCTCTCCATTTTACAAGCCATGAACATGAGGCTTGGAAAATGATGTGGGCATGTTTCATAGGAAAGCGGTGCTAGAGTTTTGGTCATTGATTCCCTGGACTATAAAATACATAGATTATACATGCTTGCTTATGAGCACAGGCTTTGCCATGGTTTAGTTAGCCAGACAGTAGCAGCAGGCCTTCCTGCCTGATCTTCAACAAGCCTGAGAAGGAGGATTTTGACTAAAACCCAACTCTACCTGCTAACTTTTGCAGTGTTGTTCTGAGATAACCACTCCTACCTTTTCATTCTCCATTGTCCATGAGCTTTATCTAGCTGGAGCAGGAGGTCAAAAATTGTGAACTATCTTGATCAAAACACGACTTACTCCTCTGAGGCAGAACCAGAAGGTGTCTTGAATTGTTTGATAGTGATTGTTTTTAATACAGTAAGAGAATAACTGTTGAAGTGCCCCATAATTTCAATATTTAATGCACAGAAGTTGTTTTTTTCCCAGTTTTTTTGGTGCTTGAGTTCCATCTGTATACATATGCACTGCAGAGAGCATTCTGCATTGGTGTTGGCTTATCTGAACAGCAGGATATATTTGTGGTGGTTTCGGGATCAGTGTTCCTACTGTTGTTGAGCGATGTGGTGGCTCTGGGATTCGGTACTTTGAAAGAAATAATTGCAGAGTTCTTATGGTGTCACCCACTTCCCCAAGGATACCTGCCTTAGAAATTTCAATCCTGCCAACTTGGTAGAATTCCTTTTTTTTGTTGGTTTGTTTTGCTTTGCTTAGTTTTTCGACCAAAACAAATGGTCAAATTTTCACTTTGTGGTGAAAATAATGCAGACAGACTTTGATTTGAGAATTCCTTAGTCATGAAACACTGAAGGAATTCATAGATAAGGTTCCCACTTGGGCCATCCCTAATAACTTGTATTAATCAAGCATACTGTTGAAAGAATGTTTTTGCTTTGTTTAGGCTTCCTCCTCCTAATTTTTCTTGAGTAAATGTCAACGTCTCATCCCAACTAGTACAGAATATAGTCACAACAAAGTGCCTTCTAATAACTGATTATCCATTCTTTTGACTTTGCGTCAAAATCTGCAGCATATAAGGGTCTCTGTGTAGAGGACAAAAGAAGTAGTGATGGCAATGAGTGTGTTAAAGATGATCGAGTGGGCAAGAGCAGCCAGAGCTTACTCTAAGTGAGGCAAAGATTCAGTCCATAAGTCCATGAGATTGAGTCTATACATCTTCATTAGTGCTTTATGCCTTAAACATGGTAATGGTTTCAGGCCTGAACGCTGTATTTGTACATTAACTTTTTCACCTCCGAATACCCTTTTTATACCTGCTTTGCCTGGAACAGAACTGATACTGGGATCATTTACTGGGCTGGTCCCAGCCTTTGTATGTTCCCTGTTCTTGGCTTCAGTTAGATTTGACTGTGTATTTAACTCATTACAGAGCCTGTTCTTCTCATGGCTTGTCTTGTTCAATGAAGTCTTATTAAGTACAGTTGTATGGCAGGTCTGATACAGGAGCTAGAAATTAAGACTGGACAGGGAAAAAACTGTAAAATTTTAATCAGAGACTTGTGTGAGCTGTACCACAACTTACACAGAAACATAGTAAGAGAAAGTGTATATCCGAACTTGGGCCTTGCTCATTAAGTCAACCTTGTTGGACTTAATCTTTAAAATGGAACCTTCACAAGATCTGAACAAGCAGAGATGTTTGGGTATTGCAGATGTGCCTTCAAATCTTGACTTGGTAACTTGAGTCCTTTAGCACAGACAGGAACAGTGATTTCAAAAATGGTGCCAAGTGCTCCTCTGCTCATCTGACGTCTTAGGTGGGAATGAGGAACCCTATCCCTGAGCACATCAGGCATTTTGCAAAGCTGAAATACCAGCACCAGCTTAGGATGATTACTCCACTTTCCTCACTGACCAGAATAGAGATTTTTTAGCAAATACTACTGACTAGTTTCAGACTCCTTCATATGAACTCTATTCATATTTTCATGGATTTGTCTCATTGCAGTTTGGTTATTTTCTTGCTTATCTGTGTTTATTTGTTCATCATACCTAAGTATGCCCTCCTTCATGTTCCTAAGGTAAAGGCTGTTTTGTGCTGCCCTCATTCTGTACTCTGTCCTACTGTGAGATGCTTGATTAAGGTATGTTGGCAAAGCTCTCTTGAATAATTTGTGTCTGCTCCCACTAGGCAGGCATATGGCTGGATTTGGAGCTGTGTCCACATTTTTGAAGTTAAGGAGCACAGTAACAGAGCTGGGGATGGTGTTAGTCAGGATTCAAGCTACACCCATGCTTCTGGTAAACACCAGTATCAGTGTTAACCACAGCTGGCTGTGGGTTCATGAGAAAAAGTTCCTGGTAACCACATTAATTTGAAAAACTATTGCCCTCAACTCGCTGCTCACTCCTACTGTGACGTGGGGATGGGATTACGTTAGAACTTTCTATCCTAAACCCAGACCTTCTGTGCCATGTGTTCCTGCTTGCGCACCTTGAATGGCAGAAGCACACAGCACCCTACTGCAGTGAAGTCGCTTTGCTCCCAGGGTGCCTCATTTGGTGCTGCTTTCTTTGAATAATCACAGGTAGACTCAGTTTTCAGGTAGACTCTTGTTTTTAATGCTACCTGAATGTTGTTTAAGGCAACGTGTACCTGCAGCTTTCCGCTAAAGGCTCAATATTTTCTTCTTTCTTCTTGTCTTTGGGACAGCAGAGTTTAATTTTTCTGCCAGTCCATAGTTCTTGTTCCTGCACCCGTGTGTGTCTGTGATCTGTGCTCTCTGTACCTCCAGGGAAGGTGTTCTTAGCTTTTAATGAAGAGAAATTGTGAGTGAGAAAATAGCATTGGCTTAAAAGTCGTGAGATTTATGGCAAATAAAGACTGTCATCTTTTCTCTGTCAGCTTTCCTGACTCCTCTTGAAGCCTTCCCTGCAACCAGGAGGGTTGAAAATTTACTATGGCTTTCCTTGGCTAATATTCTCCCTTCTCATCCCACTGGAAAAACTGGGCTTTGGGTAATGCAAGTGGTGTTGCAAGATATATTGGTGCTTTGAGATTGCCAAGAGCTCGGGAATCAAATCCCTGGATAATGTGCTGGTGACTGTTACGAGGACATAACAGTGTCTGGTAGCAGAGGACCTTGTCATTTTTGTGTTTTCTGCATACAGGGAAGGCTGGTAAGAAAGGGATTTTTTATTCAAACATATTTTCTCTCTCCCTTTCTAAGAAATATTCTTATCAGCCAACTGATCTAATCACAGGCCAGCTGATATCACTTGTGTGGCTGGCTGTACCGTCCTATTAATCTCTCAAAAACCAGCAAAAACCCTTCAGCCTGCTGGCTCAGTTTTGGGAAGGACATAGTGTTATTCACAATCATTTCCAGCTAAGGTATAAATTATATGGAAAAATTGATACTGCATATTTTAAGGATCTTGATTTCTTTTTTTTGTTGTTCCCCTCTCCCTCTTTTTTTTTTTGTTCCGATTAGACAAATGAATCATGCAAGCGAGTGTTCCCTGCAATGCCACTAATTGATGGGATGCTATACAATTGCATTGCAATAACAAAACACTTTCAGCCTCTGAGAGATTAGTTGCATTGGCCTGGGATTAAGAAACCTTTGAAATCCTGAATCTAAATTACCATTCTTTTGACTGCTGTTTGTGACGCTAATTAGCTGTGTTAATTGGATGTTTTGATACTTGAAGAGCAGAGCAATCCAAATCTTTTTTTTCCCTTTTTTTTCTTTTTTTTTTTTTTTGGAAAGCCAAAATTATTAATGAGTTTGGCAAGGAACCCAGAGTTTATTTTAATGCTGTACACTTCTATATTCCCATTTTTTGTTTTAGGTTGGTATTTTTGTTGTTTTTTAATGTTGCTATTATTATTTTTTAAGCACTCTGAGTGAGTAATCAGCGTAGGAGTGAATGGTAAATGTTTGAATGTGCTTTCCAACAGAGAGCTCTGATGCATCGCTGTCTCCAAATTATTGAACTGCTGGAGAGAAAATATATCCAAGCCAACATCATTTTTATTGTTGGGGAAGTGGGGAGATAAAGGGGGAGAAGTGTGAAACAGTTGAAGAAAATTAACGTGAAGCCATTTAGACAGAGGGGCTTCCTTTATAATCGCACGGTAGGTGATCTGAAAGGAGCTCAAATTTAGTTTCTTCTGGGTTGTCATGTACTAGCTTGCTATTCTTGCATCAGGCATCATGCTGGCTCCCCAGTCTCTGGACTCATAAGAATGAATGGGTGTAAATAGTTGCATGGGTTTTGAGGAAAGGGTAGAAATACTCTACCTTGTAGGATCAAAACTCATTACTTGCTTCTGCTACGTTCCTATCATATGGCTTTATGGTCTCAGTTCAGTTCTGATAGACCTTCTTGGCAATGGCCCTTCTTTGGTTCTGAGTTTAAAAAAAGAATAATAATAATAATGATAATAAAAAATAGAACAGCAAATAAACAACAAGTTGTGTCAACTTCTGAAGAAACTGAATCACATTTTACTTTGAACCCAGGCCATGTTGTGATGGGATTTTGGAAGCAAACACATACATAGGCCATGTTGTAAAATTAACATAGTTGGTGACTCCATGCCTGTATCTGTGTTTGCATCTGACGAGGTCTCTGGGACCTGCAGGTAGGGTGGCACATCGCAGAGGTCCTTGTTTTTGTTCATTGTTCTTCAGAGGCCAGCCAGGAGGAGGGAGGGCATTGGTACAGGGGCTGCTGCAGTCTCTGGCAGAAAGACAGTGGAGGAGATTTGCAGTGCTGTTGCCCACATCTGCTCTGTAAAACACAGGATCGGAGTAAGGATCTAGGAAAGGATTTGCCTGTCTGAAACAAAATCTACAGGAACTTTAGGCATATCCTTCAAAATTATGTTCCAAAACGGCCTACCTTTTAAATGTAGGACTTTTAGAGTCCATCTTTTAAAGCACTTGGTGACGCCTCTCTTCATTACACAACTTTTGTCTAAATGCCCAGACTAACATTTCTTCCTGTGTGATGTGCCTGGGAGCTCCACTGTTACTGAGTCTTCCAGCAGTTCTGGAAAGGGCCTGGTCTGGCCCATAGCCTCTGAACAGACTGCATCCATTGGCAAGTCAGGGCTCTTCCCACAATCAGATGGAATTGCTTTGTTCTGGAAATGGAGGTAGGTAACACCTCTGGTGGAATCACCTTTTAGTTAAACACCTACCCCCAAAGCAAGGCACCCAGATAATATCCTTCCCAACCTGGGCAGGTGATGGGGTGGTTTGAGTGGGAGCATCGTACTCTCAAATTGGTGCTTCCTTGTTAAAAGGAGTGGATCTTAGCAGGTAGGACCTTCCCTCTGGCAGAAGGGAGCTTGGAGACAACATCTCTCTTTTCCAGGCTTGTACGCAGGATTTCTGTTAAAACATTTTGACTTACAGGTGGAAATAAGTCCAGGGCTGACAGTCTGTGTGGATGGAGGAGCTGTCTGTCCAGCCCTGCTTCAGGCACCGTGGAGCAGGAGGATTTACAGCGATCGCTTGTGCCTGTTGTTTCCTTCTGGCTCCCTCTGTGGAGCTCATGTTCAGCATACAGATCTCTTCTGTCACCTCCTGGGGCTCTCTCCATGTGCCATGCAAGGAGCACAGAGAACAGATCCTGCCCCTTGTGTGCTACCTGGGCCCCAGCCACCAAGAGTTGGGTGGGTGTCTGTCTCATGTACCTGAGGCCTTTAGGGAATATGGCTCTTTTTCACCCACCCTCTCGCAGCTGTGTTTCTTTCACAAGCACAAAATTTGCTCAGTCACACTTGCAGTGTTGTTGTTGAATTTTTACTTTGAGTTTGAAAAGTGTTGTCTGAAGACTTGCATCCAGTTGGAGCACCATCTGGATGGGACAGGCCAGAGAGACTCGTCTGCCTCTAAAAAAACACTGAGAAAAAAAAAATATATATATATCAAAATTGCAATGTGTAATTACAGTGTGAAACAACAAAACCCCGGCTCAGCCAGCTTCTTTGCAGCTTTGTGCTATGGCCCTGGGGAGATCCTTCTTCCAGGGGGGCTGAGGGAGTCAGTTCCTGGGCAGGCAAGAGAAGTGAGACGTGGTGGGAAGCTGATGGATTTGATCTCCAGGGCAGGAGGGTTTTTTGTTTTTACTTTTTTAATGACTTTTCAGTCTCCATCTGTCAGCAAATTCATGCGCTGACATTGACAACTACTTTAGAGGAAGCAGCACCTCCTGGCTTGGTGGCAGCCTGCTGGTGGGAGGGCAGAGGACGGGGCTGTGTGTGAGTATGTCTCTAGGGGAGGCTGGAAGCCATACAGAAGTGAAAAGGAGCCAGGTTCAGATGTCTGCAGCCTAAACACTTCCAAAGCAGAATAAACAACACAACATTTCAGCTTTTCACCAGGAACAATAATCAGCTTTCTGTTTTCAAACAATTTTCTAAGAACAGCCCAAACGCAGGAAGGGCATCAAAACAGCTTTACAAATGCTGAGCTTACACAGAAAATCCTTTTGCAAAATGCTTTTTGCAGCAAATTCTTCCATCTTGCTTAGTGTCAGTTAAAGACAAGCGGCCCAGGCAGCTGTGCACTCAGTGTGGGGCTGATGCTTCTGAGGGTCCACTGGAAATGTGTTGGATCAGGAGTGAAGGGCTATATTTGCTTGGGCAACTCTTGATCTGTCTGACCTGCCTAACCCCTTGTGATCCTAAAGAGCACTCCCTTAATATCATTGTGTTTTTAAGGGGTGTAATTGCTCCCGCCTTCTGCAGACAGTCCGACTTGTCAGAACTAGGTGATCCTTAAAGTCCCTACCAACCCAGGCCATTCTGTGATTCCTGGCATCACACAGACCAAGCGTGGCCACAAATGCCAAGATCACACAGGAACTCAGCACCAGAACCCCAAATAATTTTCCAGCTCAGCCTGACTTGTTTAAATGCAGGTTCAGTGATCTGTGGCGTTCCCAAGGGCTCAGCCCTTGCAGTTCTTGTGGGCCACGTTTCTGACACTTGGTATTTTGGATGAATGCATCACCTACAATTCATAAAGTAAGAAGGGACAGCATCTGAAATGTCCTCTGTTGTTTGTCTGGAGGAGTATCCTATGCAGAATTTTGAAAATGGTGCCCTACAGTGCATTCATTTTTAATCAGATCTTGCTTTGCAAAGGTTGCTACATCCAAAATCCAAGGAATATGGTTGATACAAATATTTCCAACCCTGGCTTTCTCCGGAGAAGAATATGCCTTCCTCCTAATTAAGGCTGGTTGTCTAACCAGCTATTCCCACTGCTGGCTGCCAGCAATAATGCCCATTTTAGTGTGGGTGGAAAATATGCAGTTTTCAAATCTCATTGATTCTGGAGAGTTTTACAGTCTCTCATGAACAAGCTTCTCCTTCTCTGCGGAGGGAAAAAAAATAAAACAAGCCAAAATGCTGCGGCAGCACTGTGGTCTCTGCCCACATTTATGGATAAGATGAGGGGACATTTACCTCAGTGTCCCTTTTCTTCTACATGCTCAACTGCTGCTGACTCCCATGGCCTTCTCTTCTTTTTTTCTAATAGTTTCCCTACCCCCAGTCAGCCCTCCACATCTGATTTGGTGGATTATTTGACTGCGCGGGTTATCTGAGGATTTATTTTCCCAGGCTGGTACTCTCAAATGGGTGTGAATTATCTGATAGGGGGGATTAAACACACGAACATAAAGTAAAGGCTGTCATGGGGCATCCCAACCCAGTCCAAAATGTTGGCTGTGTACATGATGATTATTAGCAACTCATTTCACAGTGGCCCTTTCAAGCCATAATCACTGATTCTAATTAGTGATCTAAGAAGGAGTGTCACTGGCATGTCCTGGGGCCAGTCAGTCCCAGCAAGGGCTGAGGTTTTCATATAAAACCTCTGTGTTAGCCTCTTTTGCTGTCCTTTGGTGAGAGAATGTCATTATATTGTGAGCAAGAAGGATCAGAGTACCTAGATTTGAGATTTCAAGTGATTGATCATTACTCTGAATGCCTGGTTAAGTCTTATGTCTAATTGGTATTTTGAAACACTACTTAATTTTTCCTTTAAGCCTTAATGTGCTAGAAGGCATTGTCAGAGATTCCTGCTTAGAGAGACTCAAAGGATGGACTGCGCTCGCAGCTGATTTGACTGATATGCAGGGCATCAACCTTGCTAAAATATGGGATTGTAATAAAAGAAGATCCTTCACTAAGAACCCATTTTTTTTTTCTGGTGCTTTACACTGGTGCATTGGATATTGTTGGGATATTGCTGTTTTCTGGTAAGGCAGATGACAAAAGCTGTGTCATAACCTCAGCTCTGATTAGAAATGGACACACACTTTCAGGAACAGCAACAGAAGCTGTAGGCTGGGAATAATCAATAATTGCTCTTTTGGCAAATAGATGACCCTGTGGACTCACAGAAAAGATTTATGGAAGGCAATGTGTTTTTCTTATGAAAAAGAACAATAAGGGATAAAATGTCTGTTCCAGAACTGTCGTCAGTATATAACAGTGCCTGATTTAAACCGAAATTCTGTTCCTTCCTCGTGGTGTATTCGCATTGAATGTGATGAAAAGGCAGGCTGGAAGTGCTGTGAAAAGAGTATGCATGCACCACATCAAACAATAGGTTCAGTGATGCTGTGACAGCTGCCAGTGTGTCTCATTGTACAGGATGTGTAGGCACATCAACTGGTTAGTGAGTGAAGATTAGCACAGGGAGCGTAAAGGGAGGAATAGATAAGAGGGATAAAGTAGCAGAGGAGCCATCATGAAGGAAGACTCGAGTTTTAGACCTTTCTTCAGCCCTGGCTGAGCTGAACATGGGAGGAAAAAAATAAAATAAAATAAAATAAAATAAAATAAAATAAAATAAAATAA
>NC_048900.1:23945605-23983608 GCF_011077185.1 Oxyura jamaicensis | reverse complement strand
AAAATAAAATAAAATAAAATAAAATAAAATAAAATAAAATAAAATAAAATAAAATAAAATAAAATAAAATAAAATAAAACATAGCACACCTCTGAAAACATTAAACAGTGTCTTTGCTAAAACTGGAGTGGTCCGAAGAGAAAGGAAGTTTCCAGTTTCCATTTGGTATTGAATTCAGAAGTCAGACCACCTTACCTGATACAGCTGGGGGAGGGAAATCATCTGGCATTACTCCCCACCTGGAAATATTAGACAACCCATTTGCAGTGAGCACCAAAATGCTGTGACTTTTGAACCACAAAATGTGGATCACTTGAACACACACTAAAGTACTGAAAGCAGGTGAAAACGTCCAAACCAAAGGCTCATAAAATGTGAACAAATATTCATGGGCATTTGTTTGCATTACCTTCCAATCTCTGTGAAGAAGCCCTTTAAATTTCATTTTGAGATGCTCTGGTGGTGTGAATACCTGTGCTTTAATTTAGTTTGCTTTAGCTCCCAGGAAGGTCTATTTCCAAAAGTGAATTGAACTCCGAATCCTGGCCTGATTGATCTTGTCTCACCTGACAAGTCACAGTTGCTATTGTTTTAGTGCCTGGCTTGGTGCCCACAAATGTACGTATTTGTACAGGCATATGACTTGCAATTCTACTAAATGAAGCAATACAAATAATAATAGTTTTCACTCTGAAAGAGCTTTATAGCCATCCCTGATTTCAGCCTCATGCTGGCTCTGTGCAGTGTGCTGCTAGGATTTATTATTGTTTGGTTTACGTTGAAAGACCCAGATTTTCCTGTGTAAATTGGAGCCCCCTCATGCTGGGGCCATTACAAGTGCTCAGGAATGAAGTTCGAGATGCAGCACAGACAAAGGGAGGAGAAGAAAAGGGTCTAATGCTTTGATTTACAAGGTTAGGGAATAAAACACATACAAAAAAAGTATTTGTCAATGGGATCGTATGCCCTCTCACAAGATGGGTCCTATATGTCAAGCCACAGTGGGAGCTCCTTTGAGAACGGTGAAGCCTGATGTGGCTGAGGGTCGGACAGGCTTTCCTGCTCCGTGACCCTGCATGCTCCCTGGTGAGACAGACCACAGTCAGACTTTGCAAATACATCAGCCGATTGACCCTGATTTAGACTGAGTTTACAGAAAAGCAATTGATTATATCTTTATCTCTGTCTCTGTCATACACACATACAGAACTGAATATATGGCAGAGCTGACTGCTTAGCTGGCTGAGTATGCTGTGGGCTGGTGAACGAGCTGAGATGAAGTGACCAGCTGATAACGCGTATCTGGGCTTACTGTATCTCCATCACATACGCAGTCTCCTTTGGAAGTCAGATCCCACATGACATACACAAGGTCATCTGGGAAGTGTCTGACAGTGACAGGAACCAAACCCAATCCACCTGGTGACACAGGCTGCTGTCCTGCACCAAGAAATGAAAAAGAAATGTGTTCTCATCTATCTACTTATACCAGTGTAATCCAAAACATATTTAGCACGTGTATAACTTGAAACAGTAACGCTATTCCATGCAGGAGTATATTGATTTGCAGAGAAGGAATGGCTCTGTCAGAATGCGGAGCTTTTATCCCGTGGACTTATTTTCTGCAAGATGTCAGGCTGTGTAATCCTGCACAGCTACGAGCCTGGCTGCCATTGGAGGAGGCTGATGGGTTTTCAGCAGTTTCTTAAGCTCTACCATCCCCCATGAGCATTTGTTCTCTCTGTGTGTAGGTGGATTGATTGCTAGGTAGCTCGGTAAATAGGTTGTGAAAATAATACTTAATTGACTTGATATTACAGGTGACTTGAAGGAGTTGGGAAAACAATGTCAATTAAACAGCAAACATGTATGTGTGTGTCTGTGGATAATGTTTTTAAGTGCTTTTGGAAGTGGAAACTCCTATAATTTGAAATGCTATTCAGCTCTGTAGTGTATTTATTTGTTTGTGTGTGTGTGTCTGTGTAAGTGGTAAACAGAGCTAAAGCTGTAGTTTAATCAATAGCTTTTCCATAAAATTCATCTAAAACAGGGCCCAGCTCAGCAGATGTTGATGGCTGAATTTCTAAGATGTAAAGACCTCTGGCAGATATTACCTGTTATTCTGGATCTCTTGTGTGCTCAGAGTTTGGTATGCAACAGCTCACAAATGAATACAGCAAAGTATGCTCTTTAATACTAGCAGTGCTCCGAATCACTTCAGGTGATTGAATATTGCATGAGAGAGCTCCTGAAAATATGCTGGATATCTTAATACAGTATTTTCTTAGTACTGCCTGGGCTATAGGAGAACTTTGTAATCCAAATAATATGACAGCCTGACTGTCCACAAAACATCTCTCATTTGCTTCTTACTAAATGTGTATTTGTGATAATTTAGCATCCGTGGCATCTCATAATAGACCAGGATCCCACTGTGCTAACTGTTGTATGAATGCAAGGCAAAGTCTGTGCCCTGCAGAGTTTGCAGTCCAAGTCTCATTATCACTAGTGAAGATGCCTCTACTGGTGACAGCAAACTAAGTACACCCATTTGTTTCTAGTTTTGTTTGTGCTACAGTGCTAGCTCCTGGTTTTGGTTAATAAATCACTCATAAAATGCAAACTCATTTGTTGTTTATCAGTACTTGCTGAATGGTCTGGACAAAAAACTACCACCCTACAGCTTCTTAGAGAGCTGCTTACAGTTGACTCTGTTGTGTAGTGGAGCAAACTAGTCATGTGATGTGGTATCTGTTCTCCCATCTGCACAGTGTTGGTTCCATTACAGATTTTTTTCGGCAGAATAATCAGGCTTTTTGCTCTTCTTAATTGCTTGAGATACAATGCTGCTCAAGATTCCAGAGGAAACAGGAGCCCTGTTGAGTGATGCCAGATACAAACCCTAAGGAAAAGACCATCCTGACTGAGAAGGTTGTCCAACTTAGATGGACAAATGTATTACGGGAGAAGAAAAAGGCATCTGCATAATGAGATAGCAAATAAATTGCAGAGTCAAGAACAGAACTTATGTCTTGTGCCTGCCAAGTCAGTGCCACTTCTTCCCAGACACGGTCTGGAATTTGAAACCTCAGCTGCAACATTCAGGATCACACTGGCCCCATACATTAGAAAGGAGAAAAAAAAAAAAAAAAAAAAAAAGTAAGATAGCATAAATAACCTGAAATTTGCAGTTAAGAAGATAATGGTCACTTGGATTTGTTAGTACGCACTTCAGCCAGTTCTACCTGGTAATTCAATTTGTGAAGGATACTGAAAAATAAGAAGTCCTTTGATAGTTTTTCCAGTATCAAATACTGTCCACAGCTCATGGAGAAACATGAACCATTGTGATTTTAAAAGCTTTGTTTAACTGTGACTGTTCTTTTCATGGGGTTTTAGGAGGAAATGAAGGCCTGACATGGGAACAAATGCATCTCTAGGCCCATCAGATATTATTAATTTATAATTGTATGCATGTTCATGTTCAATAAGTTATACTTTTGCGATGCTTACCTGATTAATTAGTCCCTTTCATATCTGAGTTTCCCTCATCTGCAGGGACCAGAACAGATTCTTTACAAAAGAATCAATTCTTTCGTTGAGATCAAAATACCAAGTAGTATTTTCACAGCATACCATCCAATGATGAGTTGGATTTGTCCATTGCTTGTTAAATGGTCAAGCTTCAAGTTGGCCTCAAGTTATCCCACTTGGTCCTTGGTATAAATCAACACTGAAGTAAGTTACTCTCATAATGATAAAAAAAGTCCCTGCTTCTGAGGCTTATCTGGAAGGAAAGAAGAAAGTATGGGCTCTGAAATTGCCTGGTTACAATCAGATTGAGTGAAAATTGGAATATAATAAAATACCTGAAATTACATCTTCTTTGCTTCCTTTTATGCATGCCGCTAGCTAGTCGACACACTGTATTTGCTGGGTTCTTTTGCTGCTTCTGTCATTCCAGTGATATGTTAGAGAGACGAGGACAGAGAGATTTTTAGCTTCAATGCAGTATGATGCTAAAGCTACTGAAATAGCACAAAAAGTGTTTCCCTGAGTGCCTACAATAAGCAGTAAAAATAAACACCAGTCAAAATGGCTCCAAGGACCATTGACTCTGCTTATCCCAAGGGTAAACTAAATGTTTTGTGGGGTCCAAAATATCTACGTAGCATCCTTTTGTTGCCCTATTTTATTTATTTTATTTTATTTTATTTTATTTTTATTCTGCATTCTGGTAGAAACCAGAAGTTAGAAAGCCAGAAATAGCTAAAAAGAGTCCACCTGTGCTCACCTGGAAGTGGGACATTGAACTTGCCTTTTCAGGAGTTGCCATGGATCCAAATGTTGAGTGAAGTCCATTCTTTCACTTCCCCAGACCCCTCCACTAAGCACTTCTGAACACACAGATTCAAGTCTGTGCTTGCTGCAGTAACTGCATATCTGTCTTCCACTGGCTCAGTGGATATAAAAATAATAGTCCTTTAAAAAAAAATCTGTATGGTCTTTTGTGTGATATATAATACTAAATCCTAACATTAGTGTTTGATGTGCTGGCAGCTATCTCACCTAGAAAAATCGTGATGCAGGTGTAATGGTCTTTCATGTCCCTGAATTTCTTATGCAGACCTTTTGGTCTTTGTTCCTCTCGGACTTTTTATAGCATTACTGTACGCTACTAAGCAGTTACAGGTAAGGTCTAGAACATTTTGGATTCTTTGGGGAAGGAAACACTAGAGCTGTTATGTAAGATTATTCCAGCTAAGGTGTTTTTATTGGAGGAAAATGGGGTTGTAAAACGTGAGGAAGGTATGGAGTTTCAAAGCGTGCTGTGAAATTTGGAGGCATCGCTAATTAAAAGGAAAACATGTCTAAATCCCCATGCCAAATCCCATAAAATTCCATTGCAAAGCTATTGACAAACTTGCTTTAGGCCCAAAGGCAGTGGTATCTAAATGAAGAAACTTAGTTCTCTCAAAACACAGAATTTTTATCAGTTTAATTACATCAGATATAATTTTTTTATTATTATTATTATTTTCTTATTTCTATTTTTATATGGCTGTTTCTGTAAAACCACTAATTAAGTACTGTTCTACCTTTGACATTTCTTAAAAGGATTTAGTGTCTCCTTCCCTCCAGGATTAAACCACACACGTTCAGTTGCACATCTGTCTATTCTAGAAGTGTGATAACATTTTGAGAGAAGTCAAGCCCATCGTCATGAAGTCTTTCTATCTAACATTTCTGGTATTGCTTTATTATTATCCCTTCTATTAAGGGATTGGTCCTGCTCCTTTATTGCAGGAGCAGCCTGGCCAGAGAACAGTGCTAGTTTGTAATGCATAGTTCGCTCAGTGCAGTTAGTGCTTAGGATACGGCTGGAAAGGAAAGCATTGGCTTTGTTTTGCCACCAGGGCTGAGAGGAGATGAAGTTATGTTGCCATTTCTGTAATGTAGAGTGCTTCTCCAACAGAGTCCAAATTGAAGTTTGCAACAATCAAATGCTCTGTAGAAGGATCTCGCTGAGCATGCTTTCATCAGAGACATTTTGAAAGTGGTACTAACTGTTCCATCCTTCCCCCAGCTCACTTAGCTCACACACATGAAAAGATTTTTCTTAATAGCTGTCAGAAGTGGAGCTGGCAGATCCATGTCTCCATGCATTCCCATAAGATGTGTAAAAGAGGTGAAAACTGATGAACAAAGAGGACTTAGTATCCATGAAACTTTTTGCTACAGATATTGAGCTGTGAAGCTTAGTGAGGAGAGATATTACTCTGGCAAATATTTCAGTGGGGATCTTAAAGAAAAATGAACTAGATATATCATTACTTCGAGAAGGCAATGCTGAAAGAAGTATTTAGTATGCAAAGCTTGCTGTCAAATGTGGCTTGAAGAACGGGCAAGGTTTGGCCTGGTGAGTCTTTTGAAACACTGCAGGCAAGCCATCAGGCAAGAAGAAAGAGACGGTTTGCTAAAAGGTACCCAAATGTATTGGGTACTTGTATGAGGCATGGACAATTGCTTCCGGCATAGGTGCCTGATGTCCTGTGGCAAGCTGGGAGGGAATCAGTGGATGACAGGAGAGTTTTAAACTCACAAGGCTTAAATTTCCTTGTAGATAGAAATTTGGAAGGATAAATTGAAGAAATTATGGTACCTCGTGAATGAGAGTCACTTTATTTGTGCTCTCAAGTGGGTAGCCTTAATCGGCTCTAAAACATAGTATCACTGGGTCTCTGCCCCACATGCAGTGGAAGCATGGACGTATCAGGCCATATGCATCGTGGAGAACTGAGCAGAATCAGAAAGTGGGAGCTGCCCTTTGTAGATGTGCTGCCAGGGTTCTGTTGGTCCTTTGCCTCATACCTTCATTCTGAGATGGATATTCATGCGTTACGTGGAAACTTAAACAAGGCTTCATTTTTTCTCTGTTTCATTGCTGTTCTGCTACAAGCACAAAATATTGAGTGAAAGGTGCATTTCCTCTCCCTTGGCTTTACAGTTCTTTGTACATTATAGATGCAGACAGGCAGGAGTGTGAGCAGGGAGTTTCTGACCATATTTTTTCCATCGGACGTGGTCTACAGTTGTGCTTTCCTTACCTGTGATTAGAATTAATTACTGCTGCTTCCACTATGCATGAAAGAGAAGAAAGCTGAAGGTATCTGTCAGTGGTGGTTGAAACAAGATGAGAAAACAGGAAAAAGAGGACAGAATTGCTTTTTGAGGCCGATGGATGTTGAGTTAATAGTTTTGCTACTTGCTAAAGAAGCATTTGTCTATTCTGTATGTACCTCCCCCTCCCAATCAATAGCAAATCAACCTGACAGACTCCTGGGACATACAGTGTGCATATAGAATGGAGATAAAAGCAAATGAGAATCTACATTTGCATGGAAAGTAAATGTCTCTGAACAGGAAGTTTTCGATATGTTGGTAAATACAATCCCATTGGCTGTATTTACTTATTTTCTTTGTATTTTTATTCTGGGTGTGTAATATTTTTTTTTTTTTTCCAGATTGCTTCAGCATGCCATGCAATGCAATGCCACTTTTCTCCCAGTGAGCTGCTATTTCCATATAAAAAGTAGAGTGTTTTACAGTCAAGTATATATTTTTAACACTGGGGAATTTAAACTGCACCGTGTATTTGTAGAGGCTGCTCAGTGCAAGAGCTTCCACTTGAGAAGATCAAACAAATTGGAGAAATGTTTGGGAAAAAAAAAAAAAAAAGAGAGAGAGAGAGGGAGGATGCTATTCAAAAAGCAAAGGCATGAATCTATACGCAGGCAGGAAGAATCAGCTGTACAGAGTGAGGCAGGCAACAAACTACTTATGAAAAGGTTCTGGGAGCTGTGGATCACCAGCATGACGCAAATTCTGCTGTGTGGGGGGAAAATAGCAGTCTTCCTCGGAAATAGGTACTGGAATGTTTTTTTTTTTTTTTCAAGAAAATGCGTGTCAGGAGAAGAGCTGCAGAAACAATTGGAGATCTGGAAAACAGGATTTGAGAAGAAGGGTCAAAACAACTCAGAGCTGTTTAGCACAGGGAAGAGCAGGATTGAGGGAGAACATGTTACAGTCCTTAAACACCTGCATGGCTACAAAGAAGAAGGGAATAATCTGTTCTCCATGGCCATGGTAGTTGGGAGTAGGAGTGATGGGCTTTACTCACAGCAAAGGGGTGGATTTGTCTGAGACACGAAGAAAATACTGAGGGTGTGATAGCAAGGTCCTCAGTGGGTTGGGAGGCTCAGGGACCCCATTGCTGTGTTCAGAACAAAGGGGCACCCATCTGACAGGAGCTGCCTGAGCAACCTGGGGCAAAGAAAGGAGCTAGATAACCTCAGATGGTCCTTTCCTAGAAGTCTCTGTTTAAATTTAAATTTAACAGGTCCATTTGATCTCCAGCCCCTTTGCTAGACTGCAGATGTAGGCCCAGTGGCCATATGATCACTGGTGTGACTCAGAGAAGCTCTGTGACAGGCAATTTACTTCCTTGGATCTCCCACCCACGCCCCGCTGGAGGGTTAGCTATCTGATAAAAGAGCTGTGCATCTCAGGGTGTCCGTTCCAATCTTGTCATGGCTAACACTGCTCAGTCTGCTCCTATAAACCTTCCTCAAAAGCAAACGGGCAGAATACATTGAGGATCCTCCGTGCGGAAACCTGTCAGCCTGAAGCAACATCTTACTACCCAGCAAGAACCAGTGCGGGACACACAACTGGCTTTACATTGGCTAACAAGTAGAAAAGATAACTGCAGCCAGATTTTGTCTAGCAACAGATGGGTAAAACTGACTCCATCTCTGTTCTCTGTTCATCTTGTCTGGCCAATTCTTCTTTGCATTTTTCTCCTTTACCACTGCCTGCTTTTGAGATTAGGCCACAGACTGTTAACCTGGGAGGTCGAGGACCAGCAAATACAAAAAGAGGTGTAAAGAATGGAGAACTAATTTGTTCTGTTGTTTTCCTGAAAGATTTTGTTACCTGATGACTGGAGGGACAGGAAGAAAAAAAAAAAAGAAAAAAAAGAAGAAAAAAAAAGTAACCTTGCTAGTCAGTTCTAGCTGAAATAAATCCAGATAAAATATTTATAGAGCAACAGTCTGTAGATCCTAGGGTCAGTCAGTAATTATTGAGTACCTTCATTCTGGAAGCATCCTTAGCAATAAGCTCTGGAGCTGGGAAAAAAATATCCTGTTTGTAGTTGCCTTTTCTATGAGCCACCTGTTAGCCCCACAAAAGGGAGAACTGCTCAGGATGCTGCTCAGGATGGAAAATTCATGCATGGGAAGTTCCAAAAACTCTAACCTCTTAAATGTCATCTATATCCTCCTTCCATTTCTGAGGTGCTAGATGTTGAGTTTTGGTTCCTGAAACTATGACTGGTGTGCCAGAAAGCCACAGCTGCCAATCCCCTGTAGCACAGTTTGCTCAAATCCCATGCTGGTGTTTTAACCAACAAGCACATTTGAGTCTCTTTATTGTTTTATCTGCCTTTTGCATATACATTGACATAATTTTATCCTTGGCTTATATTTGGGGGAATCTTGCCTGGTTTAGAGGATCACATTCCAGTGTTCAGGATGCAACATTTCAGGATTGTGGCTCTTGCAAAAAGTCACAGGGGATCATTCAGAACAGGAAAAGAAGGCCTAGAAAATAGTGTGAAAAAGTATGGTCAGAAGCATATTTAACTGCCGTGAACCCTGTGTCATGGGATCGGTTCAGAGCTGCCAGCGTGGGGAGAGAGCTGCTCGTCAAAACTCCGGCACTGCCTTACACGAGAGCTGACTGCTCCGTGCTCCTAACCAGGCAAGGCTCTGCTTCGTGTGTACGGCTTGATGGATTCACAGCCCAACGTGTTGCCTCTGTTTATCTGAGTGTGGTACAAATCCTAGTTATTAAAAATCAAGAACAGAAAATCAAATTCTAGACGTAATATCAGTCCAGGTCCAATTCTGAGTAGGTGAAATAAACTGACTTCAGACACCAATGGACAGTTGACTGCTGCACAGTAACACAACACAATTTAGTACAATTTTCCACAGTTGACATATGTTGATCAATATAGGACTCAGAATTTAACAGGCATAGAATTTCAATTAAACTGAATTACAGAAGAGTATAGTCATCACCGTGCTAGGAAAGAGGTGTTTTAGCAAATGAAACAGACAACCCCACTTTCTGCATGCTGTGCTGCAGCTGGTCTGTGAATTAAAAAGTGGGCTTTAGCTTTCAAATTTTCATCAACACTTAATTCTTAACCAAACCGTATCATTAAGGTAAATTGTTTTTTTTCTTTTCTTTTTCTTTCTCACCTCTTCGGTTACAATTGGGGCGTTGAAAAGGATACGGACTGATTGCCTCTAGGCTGACAGGCACTTTGTTCCATGGGTGGGCACAAAGCCAGACGAGCAAACCCATGCCCAGCTGGGTCGATTCCATTTTTCTAGCGTTGGTCATCAGCTGTGGTATGTTCAGCTGCACCGATGGGGGACACAGCCACGTACACATGCTGTGTTGTTATCCATATGTATGAGAAAACTTGTGGATGTGCATTTCAGGCCCGGTGCTCGCTGAAATGCAGCAGTGTGGATGTGCATGCTTCACATGCCTTCCTGTTTGTTGCTCTTCATGTAGACACTGATGACTTGAGTTCAAAAGGCATCACTTTGTGTTTTTTTTTCTGTCCCAGTGTCCACTTACTGCATCGTGAAACAACTGCAAATGCTTATAGAGAACCCAACTGCTGTCACTTGGTGACTTTTATAGTCGTTACAGAAAACAGCAACAAGAAATCAGCTCAATTCAGTGAGGTAGATGAGTGGATTTTGACTGAAGTTAAGAGGCAGGAGTAAAGCAAGACAGTCATGAGTGACTCATTTCTTAGCTCTCAAATTTGCATTGTTGACACTGCCTCCCATCTGTGGCAGAAACGTTTGGTGCATGTTTCCCCAGGCTGAATGAGAACGTAGCATAGCAAGGCAGGCTGCTATTTACTGAGCTGCAGTCGGGCTGTTTCAAAAGGACATCTCCCAGATTCCAAGAGGCAGGTCTGGGTTTCCCTGAAGAAGCAGGTGCTTTCAGCTGCCTCCAGCTTGTTTTGCTCTGGAGAGCTGTTGAGTGCAGGCTGTCTTTTTTTTTTCTTTTTCTGAGCACAATGCTCTAAAATGCAATCGGTGTGAGACAGTTTTTGTGTTTCTGGGTTCTTCCCTGAAACATCCATTACCAGCCAGGCCACCAGGGTGCGGGGAAAGGCTAGTAACTCTGCATCCAAAGCTGACCCAGTGCCTCTGAGTCTCCACAGGTCTGACTGTGCTGTATTTGAACACCCCAGAGAGTGCCTGTGAGATACTGTGAAAGGTGTGACATATACAAGGAATTGCTTTTATACTTTATTATGAGAATGTTGTGCGTGTGTGTGAATTTAGTGATGGATTAACAGCCCTGGAAAACGCATCCTCTGAAGAGCTTATCCATGCCACTGTCTTAGCTAGCACTCATCTGGAAGGACCAACTTTAGAGGTGAAAAGTAAAAGCCTCTCAATAGCCCACTGAGTGCCTTGTTTCTCTGTGAAAACAGGCAACAAGGGTGCCAACCCTGGCAGCAGGCTGTGTCTTGTGGACACATTTCCACTGGCAAATGGACCTAAGACCACCTCATTTCCTTCAACTGCACGATGTACATAGTGGCCACACTTTACGAAATGGTCACCTGCTCCAGGCTGACCTGCTGCAGCGTTTTGCATGTGCCCACCTGACCTCCGTGGCCCCTTCAAAGCCCAGGCCCAGTCCATACCAAAGCCCATGGCACAGCCGGTGAGCCACATTTATTAATTTGAGGCATGGCGTTGATTGTCTGGAGGGGAGCACTCTGCAGGTCCATGAGGTGGCCTCTGGGACCTCTGCTTCCTTCACATTTAAAGCCTCCTGCAGCTTTGGATACAGACAGGATCTGTACTTTAAATAGTTGTGCTGTGTTTGCTCTCTCATGTACTTTCTCATTGGGTTCCTCCTCTTTGAATATTTGGGGTTTGATTCTCCTCATTTAGAGGGTAATTGACATTTCCATCATGCTGTACTTGAACTTCCTACTAAATGGCATTAAATTCCTTTCTCTGTGGCTAAGGATACCTCTCATTTACACAAGAGTTCCACCATCCCTGCATTTGAAACACAGTAATTACATAGCATTTCTGTTAGCCTGGCAGGTTCAGAGCCTAACAAATGGCACGGTGGCTCCAGCCACTTGGGTGTCCCCTGCTCCAGAAGACAAAGTCTGGAGAAGCAGCACAAATTTTAAGCTACACTGAGCACCTTCATGTTTACTCCTCTTCCTGGGCAGGCTTTGTATCTTCTCTGGCTTGTGAGGTAGGGGGATATATTTATATCCATTTCTGTACTTAAAAATCAGTTTTGTTTTTTTAAACTAAACATGACAGTAGGGAGAGTGGTAAAACCTTTTGGATGGGGAACCTGCGAGATCTTTCTGCATTTCCTCCGTAGTGCTCGCCTGGCAGCAAACCATTGTCAAGTCACATGCAGCTGGGGCAAGCTGTGGTTTCTGCCTGTTCAAGGCACAGCAGAGCAGCACTGGACAGCCACACATTTCACACAGGGGTCCTACAGCACCGTGTGGTAGATCTGTATTGCAGTGGAGTCATGGCAGTGACTCTACCATGGCCCTAACCAAGGTCAGATCACCTAGGGGAACTGAAGCACTGAGGATTAAAATATTTGCGCATTTGGTCTCTAGTTAAGCAGAGAGAAATACAAAAAACTCACCTAGGTACATCATATATATACTGATTCTCCAGCCGCCTGTTTTCCTGCCGCAGTATGGGGACATTCATTAGTGCGACTGGGCGTGAGCAGTGTAAATCTCCTGTGCTTCAGTGGAAGGATCAATTGCGTTTATATGACATCCCAAAGAGAACAGTTCTAGTACAGATCAAAAACTATCTGGGCCAAGTAGGGCCTTGCTCATTTTACAGGCTGTCTTCAAATAGATACTGTTAAGTTTTTTTATTAAAAAAAAAAAAAAAAAAAAAAATTCTTTCAGGAATTACTTTTTTTTGCTGTCACTAACACTTCTGTCTGTGTGAAACAAATGGAGAGAAAATACAGTCACTCTCTCCACAGCATTGCTCTTTTCTTGCTTTCTGCAGTACCTGCTAATTAAATGGTTTGTTTGTTACATTTCCCTTCTTGTATGAAATTTATTTGTAAAATAAAACAGCCTGACTGCAAAGCCACAAACGCTTGCTGAGAAAGTCAGAGGCATGTTGCCCACTGGAGAGTGCATCTTTTGGGTTTCGAATTTAAGATTTTCCTTTTCCGTAGGACTGCAGAAGGTCATATCCATATTCCTGGCTGACCCCAGGAACAGTGCTGTAGGATAGGAAGCGAGCTGAGCTGCTGGAGGTCCAGCACCAGGGCCAACACTTGGGAATGATTCTGTGCCCTATGCTGGCTCCAAAGTTTGCAATTACCTTTTTTATTATTATTTATTTATTATCCAAGCAATTACTGCCCAGTTAGAAGCCTGATCCAGTTCTTGATGGATGCAGAAGAAGGCTTCCCGCTGTGTTGGGATTTGGGTCTCTCGGTCCTTTTGTTCAGAAATGCTTATTAACAGAGAACTCAGAAAAAGTGTTGATCTTCAGACAGCAAATTGAGAAATTGCCAATTGGTGGCATTCAGGAACCTCTGGGAATAGAGCTTTGCTAGGCCAATAAAAGTTAACTCTTGTTGACAACCACCAGCTCTGGAGATGGTTTTGGTAATGGTGGGGATAGTTAAGAAAGGTCAGAGGGTCGCAGTGGGTCGGCGCACCAGAAATTGTTATTGTTGCTTTTGTCAAAAGACTAACAATAAATAACAAGAAGGTTTGACTTTTAATGGGAATGTTAAAACTGAATTGAACTGCAGATCTGTACATATTTTGTGTTTGCCCACTTTTGGCAAAGCCAGAGGTTGTGACCTGAGGTCACTGCTACCTGATGAGAGGGGAACTTGCCTCGGGGAGGGCTTCTTCATTCCTGCAGTTACAGAAATCCAGGGATGAGGTGAAGGGAAAGGATCAAACGTGTTTATGCTTAAATCTGTGAGCCTTGAGTGAAGGTTATACAAACAGCTAGGAATATAAATCTGGAGAGGAACTATGTACTTACTGAAGTAGAAGAGGAAATAGTTTTGTACAGAGAGGATAAATAGTTCAAACAAACCTATATTGTCCCTAAAAATATCATCCATCCTCCTCTAAACGTTATTGCTGGAGAAGTCTTGCTTTGAAATCTTTCAGAGCTGCACCCCGAGGAGGTGCTCTTTAGGCACCTGTCCTGGCTTTCTGGAAGCAGCAGCCTGTCCCTTCTGTTTTCTGCAGTGGGCTAACAGAAAAGAACTGTCCAGTCTCTGCCTGACACCTTCATCCGGCTTGAGGATATCCTCAGACATAACTGGGTTTGGAAACATTCTGATCATGAAAAATAAATGAAGGTGTGGGCTAAATCTTGTTTCCCACTGTTCCTGCTCTCACTCATCTCTGGCATCAGTATTTGATGTATGTAATCAGCTGATCCATGCCAGAAAGACTAGAAGTGAAGGATGCTCCTTTCTGTTACAGATTAGCAAAACGGTAGAGTAGCTTTGGCCTTATGAGATTTGAGATAAATTGACTTAGCCCACATAACTGCAAGCTCACAGTTTGCTGGACAGATTGTAGTTGTGGGTAAAGTTTCTTTTGGATCTAGTATTGCTGCACAGACTTAAAAGGAAACTAAAGTATAGTGTAGATTTTAACTGAATAGTGCCAAAATGTCTTTAGGTTTTGGTCAGTAATCAGGCAATATCAGGTTGCTTCACTGGCTTTCCATCATCTTGCACTGCAGAAATCCTGTGTGACTGCAAATTCTCTCCAGTTTTTCCTCAATCTTGAGCTCCCAGGTATAGGATTAAGCTGAAAGCTGATTTCAGTGCCAGAATCTTGCTGGCTGTGTACAGCACGGAAATCAGGGAGGCAAGTTCATACTGGGGATTTGAGTCCAGCCCTTTCCCTTCCTTCTCCTTAGTAGTTCCAGATCTGTTTCTTGCATAGCTAGATGTCGACTCTCAAAGAGAAATGTTTCATAAAATGCTCGTGATCTCCCCTAAGCTGTGGGCTGTGGCCATTTTTCTGTTAGTACCATTTTTGTAAATAATGTACAAATGTGTGTTTGCCCAAGGGTGTCTGCAGGTGCTGTAGGCAATCTGGATGCGCAGAACCTGTCTGTCAGGATCTGAGGGTCAAATGAGTGCGTGCCATTTGAATGGTGGCTTCTCCTGTGTTGCCATCTGTCTCCAGACTGCTCTTGCTGGGCCTTCAGCCACAGATTGATTGCCCTGGCGTGCCCCAGAAGCATCTCCTTCTTCTCAGCACGTTCCTGCAGTCAGAGCTACCACTCGGCAAGAACAGCTTTACTTTTAAGAATCAAAGCCTCGAGGAGGTAGGTACAAGTAGGAAGTAGTCACCTAACCGTGGATGCTTTTCAGGTTCAAACGATGACTTGATTTTACCAAATCTGCTTCATTCCTCCTCTAAAACCCATCCTGTACCCCTGTACCTTACTTTTAGTCTCCAGATGAATTCTCCTCTCTGGTTCATTTCTGTATGAGTTCAGAGCAGTTCTGGTTAGCACAGGCTTTCCCACGTTGTAACTTGTGGGTTTTGGTTTGTAATTTTCTTCCATGATTATCCTTTTCTCCCAGCCCTTCACACCTGGTTTTCTGGCTATTCACTAGGGCTGCCTTTTTTTGTGTGTGTGTGTTTCATTTATCTAATTGACTGATATCGATGCATCTTATGCCCTTTCATGTGAAGAGGTTGGGAGGAGAGGCAGGTCTTGCTGGGAACAAATACACTAGTAACATCCCATCGATCTGAAAGGCATAACATAGCTGCCACCAGTTCCTGACAATGGGAGGCAGGTTCACAGTCACCTCTTGCTATTACCATGAGGAAACTGAGTCAGAGACATTACAGACAGTATTTCACCTGAAAAATCTGGATGTCTCTTTGTGCCTTTGTTTTGGATTTAGTGCCTTCACTTTGGATTTAGAATTTTTTTATATATATATATATATATTTTTTTTTTGGATTTGTATCTGAGTATTTTGGTTTCTCTGACCTCACTTGATGCCTAGCTGGGTAGTCTGGGCTAAGAATCAGGGTGTCTTGTCTCCCAGGCCTTTGCTTTGCTAGTTGTGCTGCCGCCCATCCCATGGCATTGCACACAAACCATGCCTCAGTTTCCCTGCCTTGTAAGATGTTGAGCTTGCTCAGTTTGGAGAGGGGGTGCAGAAGTGGTACGTAACTTAGTCTGGATGGTGAGAGATGAGAATGTGGAGGGGTCTGTAGCTGCTACCTGTGCAAGCTGTGTGACCTTTGCTTTAAGCAGTGCTGCAGGACGTGCCTCTTTGCAAAGCCCCAGAGAGGCTGCGTGCAGGGGTCTCTGTCACCTGGACCCCAGGAGCTCTGGTCCATCTCCAGACAGGATCCTCATCACTCACCGAGCTTTTAATTCATTAGAGAAGCAGAAGAGACAATATTCAGCAGCTGGTTATTTCTTCCTTTCCCTCAGTCCCTCACACCGAGTGTCAGTTAAAAAAAAAAAAAAAAAAAAAAAGGCAGAGAACTGGCCATTAGCAAGGAAAACAGTTTAGGGAAGAGACAAAATAAAAATGCAATCAATTATCTCTCGCCGTGCCCAGGTGTGTGGGTGCAGTCAATTTTCAAAGTCATCGAGAATTTTAGATGAGAAAAGGGAAGCTGTTCATGGCAAATTGCAAGTGTTGTGGGAAGGGGGAGGGAGAAGGAGAGAGAAAGCAGAGAGAGGAGAGAAGGAGAGATTAATTTCCCTCTTGAGTGAGAAGTGTGTTTGAGACAGACAGATGGGCTGTAAATACTCCAAACCAAGGACAGGAGCTGAGACGAGGGAGAGGCTGGTGATTGAAGTGTGACTGTGATGGAGGCAGTACATTTCCTGGCCAAGGTGACTGGTTTTGTTCCGAAAGGGGGAGATTTCTGAGCTGCAGCTGCCGCGCTTCGCATCAACCCGGAGCAGGACAGCGTATTTAGACTTGATAAGTGATATCCAAGTCCCAGAGGGGTTCTCCTTAAGGGTCAGCTTCAACTGCCTGCCTTGTAAAGGAAGTCTGAAGGGGGAGAGGGGAGGGAGGAAGAAAGGAAGAAAAAAAAAAAAAAAAAAAAAAAAAAAGAAGAAGAAGAAGAAGGGGGAGGGGAAGGAAGGAAGGAAGGAAGGAAGAAAGAGAAAGACGCTCTTCTTTCCTCGTTAAAATTATTGAGCTGTCTACAAGTGGCGAGCGAGGGGCCCATGTGACCGGCAGTTAATCACATTGCTGTGAAATGTGACTGCTGCTGATAATGGGATCTTTCCTTCGGTAGAATTTCTGTTTCAGAAGTAGTGATTTTCACAAAGAAAAGAGGTTGAGGGAGATATCGTTTCAGATCTAACAGAGCCTGTGTACGTTTTCTTTAGGGAGAAAACCTCCCTTTTCCCTTTTCCTTTTGGCATCCCTGTTTGTATTATTATTACCATCATCAATGTTTCATTTTCTCAGCCCAAACTCACCGAGTACAAATGTAACCCAGCTCTGCTCTGTCCGCTGGCAGATTAGTTCCCATTTAGTCATAAAGTTAACCAACCTTGTTCCAATCAATTAATCCCTAGAAGCTTTAATTTATTGATGCCCTGGTCTATGCTAGCTGTCGAGAAGATGAACGTCCTGCTTCAAAATGAACTGGTCTGCCTTTCCTCCAGGATGCTGGAATTATAAGAGGATGGTAGTAAATAAGCATTTAGAAATCCCTTCTGTGCAATCAAAGGCAACAGCAGCACGGAGGGGAATAAAGGGGATTTTAGCATGCATGAAAAACAGTGCAATAAATGAATCAGAAATAGGGGACAGAAATAGCCGGGCTGTGGGCTCAGCTGAGCTGGCTGTCACAAAACTGTTCTAACATGTGACAAGTTACTGCAGGAGTCACAGGCAGGTGAACAGGTGTGGATCTAGATACCTTCCCACCTCCAGGCCTGGTTTGCCAAAATCTTGTAATTCCGTGTTTGGGAGCCTGAATTACATTCACCTCTGTTCTCCAGGTCTTTGACTGGCTTCAGTGGTTAATCCAACACGAAACTTCTCTGAAGCACATGAAATAGCCAGGCATTTCCCTGCTGTCATCCCTGCCTTGTGGTTCAGGTGTTCCCAAAGCAGATGTGTTAGTCAAAACCGGTTAGAGTTGATGTGGCTGCATAAGAGAGAGAAAAATGGAGCATCAAAAGCATTGAGGTATTGAGGTTGTTTCCATATTACAAGACAGGAAAAGGACCTATTTTTAATTTTCTTTCCATGTTTTAAATAGTAGTTGTTATTAACACATGTTTTTTCTGAAAATACTAGATTTGGAAAACAGAAAACACCTATCATTGTTTTTATATTAAAAATAAAATTAAAATTAAAACCAAAAAATACCAACCAACCAAAAATAGCAATCGGCTCAAGCATTTCTGGAAAAGCAAAAAAGTGCAGGTTGAGGTGCTCAGAAGGGCTTAAATAAAGGTAAGCTCTTAGCTCTCGTACTCTTTCAGCTACAGGACACATTTTGGCTCTTCTGACAGTTTTGCCTTCTCTGATCAGTCTGGCATATTCTCCAGCCTGACAAATGATCTGCAAACAGACCCACGTTTTCCAGCTGCATCAGCTCAAAATGACTTGCCAAGCAGTTTTGGGGTGGTTGTTTGATTGTAAGCCATTCTTCATGGGAGCCACGCTTTGACAGGTGATCTGCTTCGAGGGGGCTCCCCGCTCCCGTGGGTTCGTTTCCTTTTCCCTGCATTGGCTGAACATGGGTGAGGCGTCTCTTGCTGGTTGTGAGAGGTGAAGCAGCAGAACACTTATTTCTTGCAGGCTGTGAGAAAAGCGATGTGCTGCAAGCACAAATGTTGCTGGAGCAGACAGATTTTCTCATAGGAATTTTTGTGAAAATATTGTTGAAGCTGTTCCCTCCTTGGTGTCCTTTCCAAATAATGCATCCAGGCTGTCTCCTCTGAAACATGAATCACCTTGAGCAAGGAGAGGCATGTTCTTATGGACCAAGCCAGGAAATTGTTCCTTTTTTTGTTTGTGCTGCTGGATTTCCTTGGTGGGGTTGGAAACATCACATCCCCGTTTGCACCTTGGTTTAATCTGCAAACAGAGGAGCCTGTGGGCCTTTGAAAGATTTTTACTACTGGCAGGTGAAAGTAGTATTGTTTGATTTGTTGTTGTGACGGCCTCTTTATGTCTCTTATCACCTGCATTAATCTTTGCATTTGGGAACACCGCTTGCAAGAATGTGCTGGGGAAATGTTGGCTCCTGGCTTGGTACTGTAGCACTATGCCTGTGCGGTGGTCCCTTTGGTTCTTGGTGGGCTTTGCTGGCAGCTGAGAAGGGAAATCGGTCTTGCAAATGGCTGAGCCGTGTTTGTCCAGTGCTGTGCCCAAGCTGATTTGGGCGGTGAACCAATGTGCTCAGCTCAGGCACTGCCCCTGGCTGAGGTGGCTGCACTGCTCCTCTTACCAGGAGAGGGGTCTCTTCACTTGAAGTATTTCTTATATTCTTCCTTTGAACGCTTGCTGGTAACAAAGGCAGGCTGTTAGGGTAGGTTAAGTTTGGTCTGACCTGGTTTGGTATTTCTTGTGAAAGAATCTTTTATTCCTGCTCTCTGTGTAGTTTTTTGTTGTTTTTTTTTTTTTTTCTAGACAGGCCAGAAATTCCCTGTGCTTTCTGCTTTCTCTGCTCTTTCTCTGCTAGAATAGCTCGGGTATATTTCTCTATTAGCTGACAATCACTTGCTTCGGTCCCTGCAAAATCCTCTGCAGAGCAAGGACCAATTTCCTGGACCTTCTTACTATATTGAATGGCCATCCTACCAGAACACAGTCCCATACACGCCGGCTCTCCTGACCGCTGCCAGGCCCTAGCAGCATGGTCCAGCTGCCTTTCCTTCAGGTTTCCAGCATGCTCAACGTAGGCCTAAGGGCCCCATTTGAATGCAGTTCAAGATACATAGTTCTGCCTCATTTCCAGTCTCACGGCTTCATTCTCTAACCTGTTGTCCCTTGTCTCCTGTTCCTGTACCCCGCAGCATTGCTGCCCCACTTGCATATGCTTCTTGCTTCCCCTTGATTGCTTTTTGCACTTCCTCCCTTTGCCCACGCTGGCTTGCTTTCGCAGGCAGTGTATTTATTGCTAGCTGGCAAACGCAAGCACTTGGACATACATTCAATTATCTTTGAACAATTTCTCATTTACTCTGCTTTTGCTTTTCTCCCTTTCAGTTTCACTGAACACTGCCTGTATTTTCTCGGAGCTTGTTTGACTGCAGTACAGCCTGCTTTTGTTCTCCCTCCTTTTTTTTTTTTCCTTTTTCTGCCTTTTTTTTTTTTTTTTCCACAATTCCCTTGTTTTCATTAAGCTCCCTCACTAGACTCTGGTGACCATTCCTCCACCGCTGCCCTCTCCGTACATTTGCGCTGAGAAGGGTCCATATTCAACCTCCGGGTGTTAAATGCTCCCTTCACCTGGAAGGAAATCAATGGTACAGGCAGACTGGGGTTTTATCTACTCCCCCACCCCAAAATCTCTTTGATGTACAGTAATCTCCCCCTCCCTAGTGGTTTCACTCTTACCCGTTTTTACATTAAAACCTGACTTAGGCTGTACTTTTACATCCGTGGAGTGCACTGTGGAGATGATAAGGGTCACGGCTGCTTACCGTTCCGGTGAAGGTGTGTTGTTGATCTTCGGCTCTGCTCTCAAGTACGTAATCTTCCCCGAGAGCTTGCCTCTGCTCAGAGTTGCTGCTTTCCACTGCTTGTTCTCCCTTCCCTCGGGCTGGTAAAACATGTCTGTATTTGGGCCGACTCTTTCATAACATCTCGTATGTTTCTGTAAGAGAGACGTTTTGATTCAGTGTCCACAAAGAGATGGGATATTGCAGGAAAGGAAAGCAGTTGATTGTCCATCTCGGCAATTCTCCAGGCTGGCTGGCTTTACGGAAGAGTTGCTTTGGTCAAAATCTTCAGGAACAGGGAAATATCTTCAGCACAGAGGTACTCGAGCTATTTTTAAACAAGCTGGCTTAGGCACGAGAGAAACAGCATGAGGTGAGCTGTGCACAGACACAAGGTGCCGTGGTTTGAGTGCTCCAAACGATGGTTCAGGCATCTCTGTAATGCACCGCGGGTACTTTGGGACTGCAGCACAGAGATACCAGCCTGCCACACAGCAAAGGGCTTCTCTCCTCCTGGGGGGCTCTCTGTACCAGTGCCCCTTGACTTAATCGAATTCTGGTCAGCAAGAACCCATAGAGCTATCTAAAGGACTGGATGCATGGAATTTATGAGGGAAAATGGCAGGGGGGAAATTACCACCAGGAGCATGAGCCATGTATCTGAGCTGTCTTCCTCCACAACTGCATTAGCAATAAGCTGGTGATGGGAGCTGTCTTGATGATATCTCCTTTAAAAACTCTATTTCCACCCACCCGTGCCAATAGTTTGTAGGCTCCCGGTGAGCACAGCCCTGAGACAGAGGCCTGGAGCCTTTCTCCTCTAAGTGCTTGAGTATCGCTTACTTATTGGGCACGGAGCTAATTGAAGGGTAGTTAATGCCATCAAGCTTTGGGATGTATTTATATTTTTAACTACATGTAAGTGATTATCAACATTATAAATAATTACAGTCTGCCTCCCAGCCCCTCTGCTCCATTCCACCCTGCTAATTGCAATGCTTAGATCTCAATGAGCTCATTATGTTTTGTCGATATTCAGCTCTTTGGCTTGCTCACTTAGTAGGGACCGGGGGGGGACACAAATGGGAGCTAAAGACTGAAAATGCCAAGCTCCCAGGGATTTGAGTTAGCGATCATCACCGCTTCATCTCTATGCGCAATTTATTCAGAACTCCACCTTCCCTAATAAATTATAGATCCCTCAAAAGGAAGCTTTGCCAAGGGATGGGCAATTGTCTTACTGGGGGAGGGGGGGGCGGGGTGCCCGTTCTGTGCTGTATTGAGTCTCATTGACATCTGGTCCTCACAGGATTGGATCCCTCCTGCCCTTCCCTCCACCCGTCTCCTTCACACCTTTGGGGAAGCATTAACCTTTTCAACGTGATGTATGCGAAAGGGCGACAGTCAGGAGTGGCAGTTCCTAATGGATCCTGTTTGTTTGGTTGTTTGTTTGTCTGAGCTGCCTGCGATGCTGTCCAGACCTCTTGGAAAAGCAAGCCAGAGTGCAACCAATATTTTAATTAGCAGCAAAAGGCAGAGAGGCTTTTAAAGAACAGCGTTTGAATTCAGAAATACTGAGCAAATGAATGCGGGGCAGGGGATTCAGGATTCAGTCCCGCTGAAGATGGCAGCATGTAGTGGCATTGGGGGGGTTGAATTTTCAATCGCAGGCTGTAGTGGTGGGTGGGGAGATGGTTGTGGTGGCCTTCTGGGGGTTGTGGACTGCAAAGGGCCTTAAAGGTGTCTGATTCTAACCCCTCTGCCATGGCAGAGACACCATGCACTAGACCAGTATCTGCCTCTTCATGCTTCTTACTCTTCCTGACAATAGAAGTAGAGACTGGTCATATCTGCCCTGCTAAAGACTGAGAAATATCCCCATGGAGAGGGTTCCTATATGACCTGAAGACCTGAACCTAGAGAACTGAGTTAGATAGGCACCCCTCTGCCCACCCCTCAGTCTTCAGGCAAGATCAACTCTACTTGTCCCTCTCCTCATACCTGTTTTCCTAATTTTGCCTTGGCCTCCCCAGGATATATTTTTCCAGTGTTTCATTAGTCTTATCACTGGAAAGCTTCCCCTAAAACATAATGACAATTTGTTTTCTTGTGAAATAAGACTATTTTTTCTTATCCCATCACCAGCAGATGCAGAGAAGTTTATCCTGTTCGACAGCAGCCTTTACCTATTTACACCATCCTCTCTCTTCACCGTTTTGTGGTCCAAAGGCCACAGATTCTACCAGATTTTCTTCCTCAGGCTTTCTGGACTTCTGATCATCCTTTTAAAAGTCTTTTAAGTCCCCAGACAATTAAGCTGAAATTAAACCAACTTCAGGAGCGGCAGAGGCTGACTCTGCTTGGTGACTCCACAGCCAAATGTTGCATCTCACGAGAGCATGGGATGCAGCTGGAAGCTCGGCCATCCAGCCTAGCAGGGCTGCTCACTGAAGGGAGGCATTCAGTCTCATCCCTGTGTGTCAGGGTGTGCGGCCGCAGCCAAGTCCTTTGGCACCCACAGGTGAATATTCCCTGGTGATGTGATGTGAACACCAGCGTAGGAGGCAGCTCTGGGAAGGGGGTGCTGGTGGTGCAGAGGTTGGTGCTGCTGCATCAGGGAGCTCTGGGTCAGTGTGAGTCCTCCACATGATATAGGAACCTGTGAATGGAGGCAAGATCTGGAATTAATACCAGTTATTAATAGCAATATGGGGATAGAGATGGGGAATGCAAGCAGACAGTGAGACTGTGGCAATAGCAAAACAGGATGTGGCCTCAAAATACAAGGCGTTCATAGGAAAAAAAGTAATATAATATTACTGGGGATTTGTTTTACCAAAATAAAAAAACAATGTAGGAGGCAAACAGCCTCCTGTTCCTGTTATCTTTATCCACTGGGACTGTCACTCAGTCCAGCCTCTCATTTTATTGCACAGGAACTCTGCCAGTGCAGCAGACAGGCCTCACCTCCAGAGGAGAATGTGAAGGGGAAGTGATTTTTATAACCGTAAGTGACACTCTGGAAAATGGAGAGATGTGAAGCTGCTGCTCAGGTCTCTCATAAACTACAGAGGTTTGTGGTTATATTATGGTCACAAGCATCTTGTTAGGAAAGCCCTTTTCACCAGAGAAAGCAGTGACTCTAAAGCTGCCCCACCAGGTAATGCTGAATCCCCTCCCAATTTGAGATGCCCCCTTTTATAAATCAAGAGCCTCTCCCACACTGACTGCCTAGCGGTGTAATTCCAGCCGCTTGAGCAAAGTCAGCTGTTGTTTCTATGAGAGGAGACGGTGGGGCTGAAGTTTGGCAGGGGTTTATTCCCACCCCATAGGAGAAGTAAGCGGAAGAGACAGGCAGTGGAGCAGGGGAGAGCTGCAGACCTTTCCAGCATCTTTATTTGGACACAGACACGCTGCTGCCAACAGTCCTTCCCTGAGGGACATGATGTAGGAAAGCAAGCCAGCTTGGGTGAGTAGCTTTTCTAGCAAGGGCTTTGTGACAGCAGTCAGAGGAGTGTTATTTGTGGCACGGACTATATATAGCTATATGTGTGCGTGTGTAGATTAAATATATATGTGTGTGTAGTCCCTTATCGCTGCATTCCAGCTTGAGTGTAAAACACAAAGGAAAAATCAAAGGTTTTAGAAAAAGCTAAATTTATCTGGGAATGGGAATTATAATAGCAAAAGAGGAAATTAATTGGGGGGACGGAGATTACAATAATATTTTACTCCTGCCTTACAGAGGCAAAAATAGCATTCGTTTTCTCTACCTACTAGTAACAGCCTTAATTCTTTCCTGTCCTTTGCCAGCATCACTTTGGAGTAACCAGCTACAAATGAGGTGTGTCTGGCTGATGTGAAGAGAGCTTTGGCCCAGCTCATGTTTGTCCCCTACAGCCTGAGCTCAAGAGCTGGTGTGGACTTTTGAGTTCAAGACAGAAAAACAAACGAAAATAAGGTCTTGGCATGCATGCCTCAGGTTCCCCATCCAGAAGAATTTTACTTCACTTAACTTTCATTGTCCTCCCATCCTTTAATGCTACTCAAGCCCAGGCAAAACACCCAAAGATGCCTCCCTCATTGATCCACCCCTTGATCTGGACCCTCTCTGCTACTCCAGCTCAGCCTGGTCCTTGTAGAGAGGGTAATGTCCCTGTCTCCAGTTTGGCCAGGCACAGATCCCATTGTAAAACCAATCCCCGGGTCTTTTTTCATGCTCTGACAGCCCTGGAAACGTGCCACTCCCAGCAGAGCTTTCTGCTGCCTGCAGCCTACACCACAGTGCCTTATTCTGAATCAATACTTGCAGATACTGGAGATAACACGGGGAGAGAAATACATTAACGTAGCAGAAGAAACAAAGATAATGATGTTTTTCTTCCATTTTTTTCCTTCCTTCCCTTCTTCCACAGAATAAAATTTTATTTTCTTCCCTCCCCAGATCTCCATGATCTTGCACTTAGCAAGGCTCCACACTCTCGAATTATTTCACACTTTCCAATAAAACCTTAAATCTTTTTTAAAAACAGCTTACTTTAATTGAAAAAAATCAATCAATCAATTTGCCCCTTCTCTACCCTCTCTCCTTCCCCCCCCCCCCCCCCCCCAAACAGACCCATTTGCAGTAAATAATCTGTAGCCAGACTTTCTGCTCTAAAGAAATAAATAATTCTGAATTTGCTGAATCCCGCCTGATCTCCCAGCCTTAAATCACTGCACATTGTACTGAGCTCAGCCAAAATGTTGAACACACTGAAGCATGACTATTACTTGCAGCCTGCAAGTGTTTTTAAAGAAAAAGTCTCTGAGGCCGTGGTCCTTTTTCCTCCCAGGACAGTCTGAGAGAGGAGGTGAGCCAGTTTCTGAATATAAATTGTCTCTTCCTTGCATTTTGCCCACTACAAATGCAGACGATGCCTTGCCCTGAATGGACTTACCAAAGACTGACTGAAGGCAGGAAGAATCCAGTGGGTCTCTGAGCAAGTCCTTAAGGAGAGGCATTTTAACTCTTTATCTTTCCTCTAGCCAAAAGCTTTGAAGTCAGTTATAGGCAGGTTTGTATCACAACGGGACTCAATTCTCACATTTCATAATTTCTTAATTTCTCATATTTCTTAACTCCTCGTATTTCATAATTTCTTCTTTTTTAGGATTTCTCTCCTCAAAGCTCCTGACTGTCTCAAAATGCCAGCTGCAGCTGAAGAGGGAAAATGCAGCATGCAACTGACTACTGATGCCTAGTTATGAGTTATACAATTCATGAGCTTCCAACAATTTAGAGATGAAAAATGGTTTATCCACACTTTGGTGTGTTGAAACATTCTTTTTACCATTTATCTTGAAACTGATTTTGTTTGGGTAGTGGTGAATGTTATGCACAAAGCTGTGAGTGGAATCTCTAATGCGAACTGTTAGACGTGAAGCAATGGGTGTCATCATGCTTCAGGGCTGAGCTGTGATGGACCAAGAGCAACCCAAAAAAGTTCTGCTCACGATTTTCCAGTGTATTTTGGGAGTTTTAATTGGAATTGGAAATGCTCGTACTGTTCTTGCATTTCTAGCCAAACTGAAAACAAAAGCTGTTAACACTTAAGTTTACTTGCTGCTTTTCCCTTGTGCATTTGAGAACATCAGTGATTGGAGAAGATTGTGAATGCTGTATTTTCACTTGGAAATTGCTTCCTTTCCCCTCATCCCTTTTCAGTGTATCTGAGAGAATCAGCTCTGTAATTTTCATTGACTGTGTAAAGAGCTGAGGTCAGCTAATCCACAAGGGCTCCTTCCCAGATTTGGCAAGTGACCAGAATTAAACAATACAAAATATCAGAAACGTTAACATCACAAGAAGAGACATAGCCTCATGTTTTCTTGATACTCTGACTGAAGATTCCTCAGATAGTAATGTGAGACCAGTAAATAATGGCCCAAATTCATTCTGGGACAATTTAGCAGGAGCTATTATAACATTTTTTTAAAAAGTAAATCATTTTAAAAGTATATCAATATATAGAGTGATGCTGATGCGGTATTTTCATGAATTAAAATATACCAGTGCTGAAATTCACCCTTTCTGAGACTTTCCTTTTCAGCTGTGAGCTGTGACCTCTGCCCTTTAGATAATCTCATCAGGAGTCAGTGCTGCCAAGATATTAAATAAACCATTTTCTTTTTTCATTTTACAGCTTAGGCCAGATTACCATTTACAGGAGGGCCCATTTCCATCTCCCAGTGGCGTAGAGGGACTGTAAGATGGATAAAATGTAACTTGCACAGAGCAATGTGAAGATGGCATTAGGATAATGGAACAGCAGTCAGAGATGTCCCTGCAAAATGATGCTCGTAGTGCAGGGTAAATGGCATGTGGATTCAGAGGTAAAAATGGGCAGTGTTGCATTTCCAGTGCTACTTTGGTAGTGTCTGAGACATCTCACACCTCTATTTCTGTGCTGGCTCTGGGTGGCCTGATTTTCCTTCCCTGTCTGCATATCTTAAATCCCATGGTGAATTAAGTGCTCCCCTTTCCTGGCCGTGTGTGGTGGCAGCTCTGCCGGTCGGTTTTGTGCAGAGGTTTTCATCAGCAGCCAAATGTGTTCAGTTAGGTGGCTTCTTCGCTGGTGCTGTTGTGTGGCAGAGGGAGAATTGGGGCTCCAGGCATTCAACCATGTTTCCCTCTGCTCCCCATCATGGGGTCAGGGGCTCTCGACTCTCTCCTGACAGTGTCTCCCATCCAGCAACTCCACCTTCTACCTACTTCTTTCTCTACCACGAGACCCCTTGCTCTGCACCCCAGGCATTAACCAGGATCTGCCTGTTTCTGTTGAGTTCACGAGAAGGGCAGATGCGACAGCTGATATTGAAATGAGTTCATGGGAAATACGGTGCGGTCCTTGTGGCACACTCCCTCCAGCAGAGATAAAACCCCACTCTCCAAGATACCTGTTCTTTGTCCTCCCCTTTCAGAGGAGGAGGGAAAATTACAGGCCTCTGATTACTCAGGGAGAAGAGCGCACAACTTCCATCTTCGTAATTTCTTCCACCACAATCAAGCATTTCAGGAAAAGGGCCTGAAAGCCTGAAATAGTCAGCCAGGGGGCTTTCCACCTGGCTCCTTCCTTGATAACACACAAGAGGAATAAAAATGAAGACTTGTCTTTGCCATTATGTTTCATTTCCAAAAGCAGCTGTGCTGCCCGGTCATGCCTTGGATCGGGAACAGAGGCTGTTGGGAATGGAAATACTCTCCTAATGTGCAAGAGGACTCGGGGAAAGTCCCTGTGCCATTTCCAGGCTGGCTGCGTTCAGGACATTGATAGATTTTAAGGCCAGAGGGGAGAGCTGCAATTCTGTCTCCTGACCTCCTGCTGGGTACCACGAGAGATTGTGACCAGCAATTCCCACATCCAGCCGGGGCCTCACGCTGGAGCTACGAGGAGCCCCATCCTCACTGACCATGGCAGGCCCTCCCAGGAAGCATGCCCACGGACACCTTGCAGCCCTGCAAGCTGACAGCCTGGCGTTTTCAGCACTTGCCTGCCCAGGACCTGCTCCTGCAAAAGTTGGAAGGACTGGGACAGTCCTGTCTGCTCCCACATGCCCTTTTAGAAGGTCCCTCCTTTGCTAATGATTTTGAAATACATAACCAGACACACTGGAGAATGTGAACCTTGTTTCCTGCAGTGATGGTCTTGGGGAAGGATGTACGGTCAGCACCCAGATCTGCACTGTGGTAAGTGATCAGGAAAAGCCAGAGGATAGCCCCCCACTAAAGCCTCTGCATTGTCGCAGTCACACTTCATCTCAAGTGTCCCCCCACAAGTAGACGTGACATAGGCAGCATCTCTTACTTGTCAAAGGACAGTGGCGGTCCTGTGAAACAAAACAAGTGACTGGCGAGAACAGCTCTGCTAAAACAGAGGACTGGTTCTGGGTGTAATATAGCACAGTAATATAGCACTGCGGTTTAAAGCCATGTAATGCCATTTTCCATTAGAGCTCTTGTTCATGTCAGGAAGGGGTTTGATCCATTGATGGAAGCTGTTATAAACAGACGAGAAAACCTCATCCATATTTCTCTTGAGATTGTATGAAGCTGACAGTGTGCTCACTGACCACAGTCATCTGGGACTCTCCCACACAAAATAACCCTCTTTTCATAAATAACAGGATTGTTGTGGTGGTGGACTGAGATTTGCTGTAGAATTCAGTTTTGTCAGACAAAGAGCTTCTTCTGGTTTTTAATTTGCGCTGTTAAAAAGATTCATCTTTCTTTCTCTTTGCATCTCATTTTCCTTTCCTCTTTCTTCCTTCCCTGTTTTTTTCTTCTTCCCTCCTGTCTATCTATAGAACTTAAAGCTATTTGTTTGAAACAAAAGAGTTGTGTGGGTCTGGTAAGTGGTGCCTCTGAATTGGAAGGTCACGATTTTAAATCCTGCTTAGGAGTAAACTTGGACAAATTCCATAAACTAATAACCCAGTGCAGTGTTTCAAATTGATGGAGGTGCTGTCCTCTAGATGAGACATAAAAATAGAGATCCAATCTGCTTGGCAGGGACCCCACAGGACTTATCAAAGATGAGTGGGGGCTGCTAACTGTTTTGCCCTTGTCAAATCCTCGCTACCACCACAGCTTCTCTTCCTGTTCCAAAGCAATGACACTGGACCTTATGAAAATGAGATGGCGAACTTGAAGCAGCTATCCTTTTTCTAATTATTTAAAGCAGTTTGCAGTGTCTGGCAAGAGGGGGAAAGAGAGATAATCCACTCACTTGAAAGTGGAATGACCGTGAATTTCAAAAAGCAAAACAAAAGCGAGCGAATGGTGCCACCATGCTCTGCAGCAGTGACATTATTAAATGATCAGTGAGCTATTAAAGCAGCAACATTTAGTACCTCCCCTAATGACTTGTACCGCTAACTGGTTTCCAAATTGAGATTTTTATTGCCTCCACACACGAACAGAACAAGGCTGTGTGCTCTTCTGGAGCCTCCAGCTGAAGCAGACTGTTCACAACAGGATCAGTGAATCTTCTCACTCAAAAACTAGTAATGGCTTGCGAGATCCCCACTCCTCCTCTGTCCTGTTTTCATGCCAGGGCCAGCAGCTTCAGGGTGTGAGACGTGGTGAGGATCATAAGTGTGGGGGATTTAGCAGAGAGCCCCACATGATTCCTGTCTTATCTGAACTTCCTAGCATCTGCAAAATTTGGCAGCGTTGTGCATGAGCAGACTGTTCCGAAATCTCCCCAAAAGTGCTGATGCCATTCAAAGAGGGAATGCTGTGCTCACAGCATTTCCAGGAGGGAAACCAGACGTGGGGATGCCAGTTTCCACTTCCAGGTAGAAATACAGAGCATGGTGAGAAAACAAATAGATGGAGGAGGAAGTCATGGCAGCCTGTGGAGGTGGAGATTCACCCAGCTGTTTCCACTGTGGCTCTCCCAGGTGGATTTCTACTGTCTCATGGGATCTCCTGTGATGGGAATAGCTGGGCAATGGTCTTCTGTCAAATGTCGTTGAAGTTATGTAGGGCATTTCTGTGAGCAAAAGCACAGCATGAGTGACTACAGAAGGAAAGATGATTAAAAAGCAAACCAAACCAACTACCCAGAAAAGATGGGTTCTGGCTGTAGCTGCAGTTATTTATGTGCTTGTGATACTTAGTAAAGGAAAATGGAGTCTGGGTCTTCTGTGCATGTGAAATAAATGCAAATGTCATTGCTTTGATTTGTTTTTCTCTGTCAGTTGTGCAGGCGCATGCTGCCCGCACTGTCTGAGTGAGTCAGGCCATTTCTCGCCCAGGCTAGGCAGTCACAGGGAGAGGCTGTTATTGCTGTTTCTGTTTTTATGTATCAGGTGCCTGATTTCTATGACAGAAACCGCTCATCCTTTGCGGAGGCGGCTGGCAGAGCAGTGGGGGTAGGATGGCTACAGAGGCTAGTAATAGAACATGCACATTTTTTATCCCATGCTGCTTTGAATCTCTCTCCGGCAGCACTGACTGCGAGTTGTTCCCGTGTTGTGGCTTTGCAGTAGCCGCATGTGGTGGCACAGGTTTGCATGTCCAGTTTCACTCTAGTGTCCATCTACCAGTGTGTCCACGCTCTGCAAAATGCCTTTGCCTTTCCTTGTAAACCTAGCAAAGAGGAGGTCTGTGTGGGATGCAGGACACGGTGAGAACTGGAGAAAATGGGGCTGGAGGGGCATTAGGGGCCCTTCTGTATTTCCTTTCCCTAACTTCATGCAAAGCCAGTTAGACCTAAGTCCTTCTTGTCTGCCATGGGTTTAACCTGTTCTTGAAGACCTTTACTCTGGAGATTTCAAGATGTGCTTGGGCAGGTTGTTCCGGTAGTTAACTGTCCTTGTCATTAAAAAGCTTTCCCCAAGACCTAAGTTGAGGCGTAGAACTGGGTTCCAGGTCAGGGCTGAAGCAGAGTGGTAAGGCACCATGAAGGAGCTCACGTAGCCACTTCCTGAGCTGCACCCACTCTCATCTCAGGGCTTCGTCCCCCAGGACAGCAGGTCAGGTGTTTCCCACCATGTGAACACACGTGATGTAGAGAGACAAAGAAAAGGGCAGCAGGGCCAGTTCTGGCAGATGAGCCTTCTGAGAGTGGCACCGACAAAATGTTCTAGAGACTTGACTGAGTCCAATTACTACTTTGTGTCTTTAAAGTGCCGAGTAAATGAAAGAAACTACAAGATCAAGCCATGTTAGTCTTCTCAATCCCTTAAATGTTTGACAGCCCTCTCCCCTTCTTTCTGGCTTTCTCAGACGATTTTGAACTCTTAACCTTTGCTGCTGCTTTGAGCTCACAGCTGCCGAAACCAAACTACCCCCAGCCATCCCCAAATTCCTGTAACAATCACAAAACACTTTCAAAGTGACAGTGCCCTCCCTGGAACTGATAAACTTTAAGCTGTCTCCAACTTTCTAAACTTTCGTGCGTGTACAGTCATCCTCATCTGCTGGTGCTGGCAGGCTGCTGCTCTCTGGGTGCCGCAGCAGCTGTGCCACTTCACACAACCCCTTGTCCCTGTCCGCAGACAACAGCCACGAACACCAGCTGTTTGGGCTGTGCCGCACCACTGGGCAGAGGAATATAGATGCCCACAGCACGCATGGTATTAGGATGGCAATTAGTGTACCCAAGTAGACCCTGAAACAGAAGGGATGGATCTGTGTATCCACCCCCAGGCATGGCAATGGAAACTAGAGAAGTGGGACTGGATCACTGGGGTGAAAATCAGTGTCAGGTGTCATCCTCAACCACTTGATCAGGGCTTGACCGCAGTGCCAGCAGAGCTGGTGGCTGGCTAATGGTTTTTGGTTGCAGAGCTAGAGCTAGAGACTGAGTCATGTCAGTTCGACCTCCCCTACAAATAAATAAATAAACGATAAAGAGATTTCACAGTGATGCCTGAACCTGATGTCTCATGCTCACTTGTTTTGATGTGTCTAATGTAAGTGGGCGGGTAATAAAAGCTTCAGTTAGACGCTAGCATCTTCACTGGCGCTGCTGGAAGCCCCTGGGATGCTGCACTTCTGGAATTTTCCTCTAATGGAAACATCAGCAGATAACTATTGATGAAACAGAACATGCATACATGCACGCAAAAAAAAAACAGCAATGGTTTATTTCCTTAGGCTGCTGGGTGTCAGATGCAGAGGCATATTTAGATTCCCCAGGTTATGTACCCACCTCAGCTTCTGCATCAACACCCCTGAAATATCTGTTTGGGGCAGTGTCCTGGTAAAAATATGTGTCTATGTAGGCATCAATAAGCAACTAAGGGGGTCCTCAGCCCTCACAATACAGCTGTAGTTAATGACATCAATTGCATTTCTTCCAGTGGCTCATCACCCTGCAGAGGATAAGCAGGTGCTACTCTGTAACAGGCAGGTCTAGCACTGATGTTTCACACACAGAGGAGGTTCGCCCCATAGACAAATTGGCTAGCAAATTAGTTTTCAATTAGGATTATTGAGCTTCTTTTTAGGCAAGTGAGTCTTCAGGAGGTTCAGGTGCCTGAAAGGTCTCTGTAGCAATTTTTATGGGTAGCATCTGTTTAATGTTGGGTTTGGGTTAGCCAAAGCTGAAATCGTGGCTAGTGAGGAGGGAAGAGCTCCCAGTGTTACTGCTGACCTCCTTAAGGTAATGTACAGCTCTCCAAGGCATCCTTCCAGTTCAGTGCTAAAACACCATTTTAGGTCCTGAATGCAACACAACTAAAGAAGAACAGATTCTCCTAGAAGTGTGGGAGGTCTGTGCTCAAGGGGGAGGACTACAGCTTTAATCCCAGTGTTAAAAATTTTATACTGGTCCATGGCTAGGTCATACCACGACATCGTTGACCTTGTTTCCTAGATATAAGCACAGAAATACTGCCTGTATCCAGACATTTTTAGATATTTATTTTCCCTGAACACTGAAATTGGAACGCTCCTTGGTCTTGTCTATTACCTCACAAATGCCACAGGGATCTGCAGCCAGGCACTGGGAGAAAGGGAGATTGCTTCCTCCTGTCTGTGGTTTTATATAGCATCTGCCTCTGAAAACAAGAAGCAAACAAGATGACCCTCACTTTATCTGCTTATGTAAGTCATTTTGCCTGAGGTCTGAGCACTGTGGGATGGCTAATGTAAAACTTGCTCATGCGTCAAATAGCAGTAATTTACCTCTAGACTCTGCTTTTTTATTATTATTATTTTTAATTATTTCCAGAAATGCTCCTTAATTAAAAACTTACAGATATGAAGCTTGGAAGGAATGTGGCCAGGACGTTCTTGGACTACTACAGACTGAACTCCTTGGTGGAAAGACCGCTAGCACCTACTCCTAAAACTCGGTAGGTCAAAAAGCAATTTCTCTTGCTTTAGTGGGGCTGCTTTTTTTCATACCTTTCATGACTAAACTTCAGTGCTGCTGCATTATGGCTTTATAATAAGCGTGCCAGTCTAACTGTGGTTATTTTATTGAAATTCCATTCGGAAATAAAGCATTTATGATCAGGAAAGATACCTGGTTTATGCCTGAAAAAATATTCAGGGGATTTTTGAGATATCAATATCTTTCCTGAATTCTGTCTGCTGTACACCAATCTCACACCAGTATCTTTAATGGACTTACCCTTCATTTATCTCCCAAGAGTGAGAGGAGAATCAGACTTGCTTTATTTTGAAAAGTCTTAATTCTGGAAGTGAAAACTTTTCAGTGCTTCAGGAAATGACTGGCAAGTCTGTACTGAAGGCAGCACTCTTCACCTCGCCTTGGACCTGCTGCAGTGCTGGCAGCTGGACGGCAGTTCCCTTCTGCTGGTGTGACCAGAACCCTTTGCCTCAAGTTTCCCCCTCACTACTAGTCCTTAATCCAGCTTTACACACAGCTTAGTGGCTGTTTGTCCAAAAGCAAGTCCTTTTTGGACGTGAAGTAAGGCTACCACTGAGCAATGCAAAAAGGTGTAAAGTGAAAAAGTGAAGAAAGGGTTTGAAATGCCCAAGCACTGCCCTGCAGTGCTGCTGGCCCTCAGTGTGGTGTCCTTTCAGCATCTTACCTTGTGTAAGGAGCAGGGGTAATACTACTGAAGTGGTTGTTGAGAACCACCATTATTTGAACAGACAAAGCCTCGTAACAGCATGAGGAGAGGAGCAAAGAACCAAAGTTCCTATTTCATGGGAAACATGATATTCAGAACTTGTCTCAGTTCTGAGAACAGAGCAGTTACACCTCCAGTATCAAAATTTCCAGCTAAATGCATTTGGATCAATTGGAATGTTTCACTTGGATTTCAGCTCTTAAGAGCATAGCCAGATATAATTTATACTTTACAATGGAAAATCCAGTTCCAAATGGAATTGTTCCTCTCCACCAAGGAATGCAGATGAGTCTTGAAATTCACTTCCTTCTTTTCCCTTCTTTTTTCCCCTTAAGAAAGCACCTGTGGGAACAGTTGCTTGTTTACAAAGGAATACTTTCCTACTGGAGATTTTCCATTGATGCCTAAGATGGATGTTACAAATATCAGCCCAGGCCATAAAGCAGTTGCTGGAGAACCCTTCGGCAGCCTTTTAAACTCCTTTCGGTGCAGCCATTCTGGCAGTTCCTTATATATGTGGTCAGAGCCAGCCTGGCTGCATTAGGTGTTTAAATGCCCTACTTTGGGTCCATCTCCCTTTCTCTGTTCGTGATCTTGACACAACAGTTTAGGCTGGCTCAAGGAGGATTGTCAGCGCTGCAGCTCTGAATGCTCTTATCTGCAGAGACCTGCAGGGTTAGCAGAGAAAAGCATCCAGCATCTTCCTTTCCTCCGGAAATTGAATGTATCATTTCTTTCAGACTCCCACGGGCCACAGCCTCCAAGGCTAAAAACCCATGACTATTACTGAACCCAATTACCACCTGACAGCAAAGTGCTTTTCTGTAGCATCATTCAGTTACCTCATCAAAAGGAATGTTTGTTTGCTTTCTTCATTTTAAATTAAAGAACCACTGACAGTGGTAACTGAAGCATTTTAATCTCATCAAATATCCATGTCCATCTCTATAGAGACAGCCACGCCAGCAGGGAAAGATACACATCTATAATCGGGTTGAACAGAGCAAATTTCTCTCCTTCCCCCACCAGAATCTAATGGGGTGAGGGATCTTTTGTTTGGGGAGTGCTACCTCACAGTAAAATCCTGAATACAGTAAATGTTCAGCCCAGAACCAACAGATGTTTAAGGAATAGATCTTTAAAGATTCATGTTATTAATTTCCTCATCACTTTCAAATACCAGCTTTTCCCTGTAAGAGACAAATGCCTTCTATTTGTATCCTGGGTTTTGTCACCTGACATTTGATCAGAGTCTGTATATATATAAAATGTACATCAATTAAATGAAATTTTCCTTTGAAGCTATTGTGTTAACTGCAAACCTGTCCAAAAGAAAATCTTGCAAACTGCTGGGGAAGAGGAGGGAGATGACTGTGGCTTTAAATATGTCTTGGCTGGGCAGTGGCTGGAAAGGGATTGGAATATGGAAAATGATACTAAATATCTGTGTAATCAGGACTAATTATATGGTATGGTTATTAGCTTGAAACAGGACATGTTGTGCCCACAGTTTATGAAAATATATTAAAACATTACCAGATTCCACATACTCATTGAAGGAAAGCTGCAGAGTTAATAAACGTGTAAGGGACAACTAATTGGCTGCTTTGTCCTAGCCTACTACAGGCAGAACAATTTCTGTTTGAGGGAATTAGTGCAGCCAAAATGTGTTATAATGATAGCCCTGGAAATAACAACAACCTGAAATGCTTCCAGAGCACATCTGAGGAGACTTCTGGACTCTACACTGACTCCGTAGAGAGCCAAACACAAAAATGAAATGCTTAAAGGGTATTTTATCACCAACTACTTCTCAGACATTCTTTTCTTTCTGTTCCACCTCCACCCTGCCCACTGCTATCCTGCCGTGTGACCTCCCTCCCACCACAGTCTATCCAGTCTCTCCCAGGACTCTTCTTGCTGAGTTTCCTCCAGCCTTCCCTCAGCTTCCCCAAGAATCCTAGTGGCCACACAGGGTTTTCCACAGCCTGCAAGACCCTGTGATCCTAAACGAATGCCCAATTGAGTAAGATAAGGTCCGTTGTTATCAGCATGCTAAGCCACTATTTTCCTGAAGGTGATGTGTCTGCTGCAAGACAGGAAAGCATCGGTGACTCAGCTAGGAAGGGCAGAAAGGTTAGAATATTTTCATGTGTGAGCTAATGAATTAAAAGCCTTGCTGAACATTTGCTAGAGTGATAAGCCTTCAGAGAGGTTCAGGAAAGTCCACCCAGCGCACAAAGACATCTCCCCAAGGTTGGGTTAAGTGGGCACAGAGCAGGAGAGCGCAATGCAGAGAGGGGCTGTCAGGTGGCAATGAAAGTCCATGCCCTTCCTCTCCTCTTGTTATAGAGCTTTTTTATGCTGCTCAGTGGCCAGCAAATTCTGCTCCCTGTGCACTCACTGGGAAGCATCTGACTGGGACTCCCTTTGATGCCATCAGTGGCACGGGCAGCTCTTTCTCTTGCTGAGTCCGTCCTGCACACAACTCTCTACTTGTGCCAAGGTAAAGGTTAACATTGCTTGGCTTGAAAGCAAAAAAAATGTCCTCCACTGTATTCTGGTAAAAGACAAAAAAAAAAAAAAAATGTATGAGATGAAGAGAAAGCAGAATACAGCTGCTAAAGTAGGAAAACAGAAATTTTGCAATGCAAAAAATTGCAAATGCAAGTCACCTTGTACACTGCCTGAAGCCTTTGCCCACACCAGCATCGCTCTGTTCTTTCACTCCTGGCTCATTGACTGTGCAGCAGAGCCGTGCTCCAGCGCAGCGTCAGCAGAGTTCCTCTTGCCTTTCTAACCACCAACTCTTTCAACTTTTTTTTTTTCCCCCTGAAAGCTGCCAGCCCCATGTTTCTGGTTTTCTGGGCACAATGGAGTCCAAATTATAGAAACATGAAGTGCTTACAGCTCTGAGTGAGGTTATGGAAGCTGGGCTTTGAACAGACATCATGTCAGTATCCTAAAAAACCTCACCTCGCCAGCGGAATATTCTGCAACTCATTTCTGTGCTGGGTTTTCCTTTAGGGGTGTAGGAAAATAAATTGGGAATCCTACACTGATACACATGTAAGAAAAGTCCAGGAGAAGATGAATAATTCTAAGAGCAGGCATTTGATGGCATGCAGCAAATAATGCCTGGGGCAGCACACTGAACAAAAAAAGGACAGAACAAAATATTGACTGGCCCTTCGTTAATTGCTGCCTGTCTGTCGTGCCCTGAATGAAACAGCAGTCTTGTTGAGGAAAAAGTAGGCTGTGATGAGGTAATTAAAGACTGCATCAGAAGGCATATCCGCCAGGAGGTTGAATTAAAATTGCTCTGACAGCCTTTATTCTGGCAATTCCTCCTCTTGCTGCTTGACTTTGCAGCCTTAATGATGATGTATGAGTTCACAGCTGCGTACCCACCTGGACGGATAGGCCCACGGGGCTGGCCCGTCTTCCTCGGAGGTGGTGGGAACCATCATCTGCATCATGTCGGGTGGAGATGGGGGATGTCTTCCTGTGGACAGGCATGGTCTGACAAGGAGTGCTTCTGCTGGGACAACTCAGTCTTTCACATTTTGAGCCCCATCTGACTGAAGGAGATGTTTCCAGGGGTTGTGTGGTCTTGCAGGCTCAGGCTGATGCCATCCCAGGGATCTGCTGCTCTTTGGCACGTGCTGCGTGGTGGTCCTTCTGTCCCACTGGGTCTGGGATGTTCTTCCCAGTCCCCCTCTTGCTGTCTTTCAGGAAAAAAAAATAAAATAAAAAATAAAAAATCCTCTCTATGCTTTAAAGATATGCCTTCAGGATTTTTGAGGTTTTACTTGCATCTGTCAATGCTTTCTTTGACCTGGCCATGTCTGAGATGAGAGCTGGGAGTGAAGCCACCTGCCTGCTTTATGTAGATGGCTGCTTCGTGTCATTCTCTAGGGACTCTGTTTGCTGTCATCCCCAGCTCACTTCCTCCAAACTTACCCTGCTGTCTTGTCATCTTTTCCCCCAACATTTTGAGTGAGAAAGCCGTCTTATAAATATATTAACAAAAAAAAAAAAAAAAAAAAAAAAAAAAAAAAA
>NC_048900.1:23798827-23945205 GCF_011077185.1 Oxyura jamaicensis | reverse complement strand
ATCTCAGTGCAACTGAGATCCAAAATACTCCAGAGCTTCCAGGACACAGTAGCATTGCAATTCTGTAGAAGTGGGAGAAAAAATAAATAAATAAATAAAAAATCAGGCATGTTTCCTTTTTCTCCCAACTTCTCTCATACTGAAGATGTGGCCGGCCATCTTTGAAGCATTCATCCACCAGCCTCAGGTGACAGGGCATGGGCATATGTTAGTATAGGAAAATAGGCTTCCCAGCCCCGTTAGTAACCTGGGCTGAATGAAATGTCTGTGTGGGACACCCAAACACATGGGTCAGGAGGCAGCTCAGCCTTCAGCTGCACATTTCAGCCACACTGGGAGGCTGCTGCTACTGCTGAGAGCAAGTTTGGTGTCTCCTATTTTATTTTATTTTATATCACAAAATAAAACTGACTTGGGTCTTCAAAGAGAAGTTCCCCAGAGCAATCCTGGAGACATTAGCATGTCTGGCCATTTCTCCTGCCCACAGAGGATGCACACAGGCTCTTCACCTCCCTGGGCTACTTGTAACATCAGCACTTCACCCTACTACAGCCTGAGGGTGTACGCTACTGGCAGAGAACTTGAATTGTGCAGGCACAGCAAAGTAAATGGTTTATTACCCTTCCTCCAGTGCTGTTCCAGAGGAAGATCAGCAAAACCACTTACAATTTGTAAAGAAAGGAGGAAATGAAGTGAGGGCAGGAAAAAAAGTCAGCTGAAAAACCCTCCATCACCAGCCTGGCTCCAAGGGATTGCAACCTGTCTTGGGGATTTTACCAGTTCATGGTCAGTGGGAGCCCTATAGCTGTGTCCCTTTAGTAGGGAGAAGTAGACAAGTGGCAGCCGACTGAATTTAAGAGCCTTCCCTGTGTCACTGGCAGGGCTGTTTGGGCCTGCAATGATGCACGATCCTACGAGCTAGCACAGAAATGCTGCCAAAGCCTGCAGACTGTCTTACCTGGCTCCCTTCGTGTTCAAACAGTGCAAATCTCATATGAGTATCTAAAAAAAGCCCTGCTTTTTTATCCTCCTACATTAGCTGGTGCACCTTTACAAGAAGAAGAAAAAAAAAAAAAAAAGGCAAAGAAAACAAAAGCAAATAAAACTGCTGAGGAGTCAAACAACTTCAGTCTGATTTCCAGGGCTGTAAATGGCATTAGTAATGGGAACACTACTATGGTTTAAAGGCAAATTATATGTTTTGCCTCAAAAATTAATTTTTGTTTTTTCCCCCTTCTCTATTGGTAATTATAATCTGTCAGCTCACTCCCACGCACGTCTGCACGTTTTATGCAACTCTTGATACTTGTGGCTGTCGATACAGAAAGCCTTTCAGGTTTTAAACTGTGACACATTTGCGTGGGTTCAATGAAAAGGATCCATTTGCAGTTTGGGGAGATCTGCAGTGCTTGGCTGGCTTCCAGCAGAGGGCTCACCAAAACACCCCCTTACAAGAATTACCTTGTCGAGCGCTTAGGGACCGGAGCGCTGGCTGGAAGGATTTCGCCCTGGATTTAAGCACACGCAGTCTAAAGCACATGCAAACAGCCAAATACACCTCAGGCTTGGTCCTGCTTTCAGACCATCCCTGAACAAAGGATGTGTAAAAACACACGCCTTCAAGGCTGGCCTGGGGAGCCAGCATGCCTGGGAGCCAGCAGGGGAAAATAATCTGCATTACTGCATGAGGAAGACTGGGTCCGTGTTAACAATCCCTTTCAAAATGAAGGTGCTGTCAGCTTGTTTAATTTAATTTTCTCTACCTTAATTTACTTTTGGAAATGAGCTAAATGAATGAATTGAATTATGGCTACTTTAACTCTGGAGGAGCATATCCACATAGGAGCTTACTGTGGTTTCACTAATCAGCTTTACGTTTACACCCTAAATGTATTTGGATTAGCTCTCCTGAGTATCCTCATGTAGATATGCCTAGACATACCCACCTGCTTTTCTCTTCCTTCCTCGGGCTTGCTTCTCTGAGGAAGCCAGGGCTCAATGAGCAGAATTACAGCACCTGTGTTATTTCAAGCCTCACCCCTGTGTGGACTCTCCCTGTTTCCAAAGAGCAGGGCAGTGCACTCCACTTTGAAAGCACGGAGAGCTGCTATGTGTTGGATGGGTTGACTTGGGTAATGTCTGGTGTACGTAGTATGTTAATCCCAATATCATATTTCTAATTTGAACTCAAGAGATGGTCATTTTCTGCTAGCGTCTCACCAGGTAAATGCGGTGCAATATCCTCCATAGAAAATAGGAGGATGGGGGACAAGAAGAAACCTCTTCTCATCCTCTTTGCAGCTTTCTGCTCTAGGGTCAGTAAAGATGCACAGCTGGGTCTGAGCCATGTGCACTGCTTATAATTGTGGCTACTTCTCCTACACTTGTGTGAAAATGTGGTCCCAGTTACAGGCGAATCTTTCCTGCCTCCATGCGGTGTCTCCTCGAGAAGGTGAGCTGGGGAGGGAGGGCAGGAACAGAGGGATGGATGACAAGTAGCAGGATCCCCTCAGTGGCACAGGGAGAGACACCTGCAAACTCCCCTGAGGAGCAGGCTCTAATATGATGCCTTCTCTATAAGCAGCGTGGAGCAATCCCTGCATTCAGAAAGGTAAGGCCTCAGGGTACAGACCCGGTCAGATTGCCAGGTAGCCCTGGGATTCTCCATGCACCAAGCCAGTGGGGTTTGCATGGCCCAGAAATAATAATCTGCTGTAAGAGGTGGGTGGCCATCTGGCAAACGTGTATCTGTGCTTGCTTTCTGGAAATAGGCACTGGTGATTGCTCAAAGAAAAAAAAAAAAAATCAAGCCTGCGGTAATGGCTGAGGATTTCTGACCTTTGCTCTAACATTGTAAATTTGTTTTTATAGCTTCTAATTGGCCTTGCTTTGGAGCACGCACATTATCTAACTGCCAGGGCACCAGCTGTCATTATCTGCTGGGCCATTTGATTTGTGTTTTTTACGTTTGAAACTTGTCAGACAATCCCAGAAAATACTGCGCTCTCCTTGCAGTGTCAAATATGGGCCCGGTTAATTGTGCATCCCTGAGAGCGAAGTGTGTGGAGTAATCAGGCATTGATTGTTTAGCTGAAATGGCTGCCCATCTGCAATGGAACCGCCGCTCCTCCGGATGGAGGGGAACGTGTAAAAATTAGATCAGCAGATACATGACAGCAACCAGATTTCTTGGTTTCAGGGATCAGAGGTTAGCCATTTTCCAGCCTTGATGATTCATTTTTGATCCCACTCACGTGGCTTGAATAACCTCATTTTCTCCTCCCTTTACAGTTTAAACACAGAGTCCTCTTCTGGTTTGGCCCTCTTTAATATGCTAGCTGCTAAGTCCCTAATTAAAATCTGTCGCTCGCCACCTCAACATGCTTCACCAGGTGGGAACTAAAGTCAAGAAACGTGTGTGAAAGAGCTCAGAATGCCACAAGGGCACAGGTGTGCCTGGGGGCTGTGACAGTCCTCACCTGCTCCGGGGTGGTGGCTTTGTAATCCTCAGCTCCTCTAAAACGTCAGCCTGGTTTGTCAGTCTGCTGATGCATTTTAAGACCTATAGGGATTAAGTTTTCCTAGCAATTAAAAATACTGATAAAATTGGTTTAGAGGTGAGCATGGGAAATGTATTTGGTGTAAACATATACAGGGCTTGTCCTGATGGGCTGAGAGAGCTAAAGCAAGCAACATCCCCATTTTGCAGTATGTGAAAAAAAGCATCACTGGAAACCCCAACATGCCAGGCCTCAGTATGAGCTCTGCTCCTGCTGTATTTAGATAGAAGCAATTTTGCTGTTGAAATCAGAGGTTGGTATTTTTTCCCATGGGTTCCGTAACTCAAAATTATGTTGAGATCAAGCACGTAGTGGGGGTTTTTTTAGCAGTAAAGGTGAATGTATTCAGATTATTCAAGTGGTGATTTTTTGGATGTACAATTAGTTGACTGTGAGACGTGGTATAAATTTGGTATTGTAATTGCTATGCCTCTGAGATTTCAATTTGCAAAACAGTTTGCATGGCTGCAAGATTAACTGCTGTATGTGTGATGAGCTCGCAGCAGAGCTGTGGTCTGATCATGACTGTCTGTCAATTGGCTGTGCATCCAAAAATCACTGCCATGAGAACCTGGTGTGAACAGAGTGCTTGATACTCACCATGCTTCAGTTCAGTGAAGGCTTGGATAGCTGCTAAAAAAGGACAGTGTCTAAAAATCCCACCTGTAGTTGGTTAACCAAGGTTTGCTTTTTTGGTGTTACCTAGATGATGAAAAAGGAGACATAAGACCCATTTTTATCCTCTTTGAATGTTCTTATGTTGCCTCCTTCTCTTGCAGAGAGGAGACAGGTCGGGCTGCCTTTCTGGGAGGGAGGTTCAGCGGCGATGCTCTTGTGATCTGTCCCAGCGGGTGCAGGGAATTCAGTGCCCCTGTAGGGGCGAGCCCTGCCCGGCCGGTGCTGCTCCTGCACTGGGCACAGCCAGGCTATCAGCAGTGACAGGAGCAGCCCCAGGGCAGGGGACGGGCTGACTGACGTGCCTCCCTGTGTTCTGCAGGGTTCTCTGTTTGGTCCACAGCTGCTGCCATGTTTGGGTCTCCAGTGTCGTCTAGGAACTTGTCAATGTAATTATACACAGCACCAGAGAAAGCGCTTGTTCGCACTTCTCTGTGCCTCTCAGGTCTCCCTCCCAGGGTCCTACTTTATTTATTTTTGTCTCAGTGTTTATCTCTTCAAAATACCACTGTGCCGTAGGTTGGTGATCGAGCTGTGGAGATGCCATGGATGCTGAACTGGTGGCAGCTGTGATGGCAGCGGGGAGGGGAGGGCTGGTGGAGTGAAGCCCCCTTAGCCCTGTGCCCCGTCAGCACCTACATTATTACAATTCTTTTCAAATGTGTTTTTAAACCTCTTCCTGCAAATAAAAGTAGAAGTGCTGACAAAGACATCTGCACCGGGGGAAGGAAGGCAGCAATGTGTCACGGTGGCAGGATGGTTCAGAGGCACCCAGCTCCCAGGGGTGATTTGGGGTGGAGTGATCAGGGAACCTGGTTTCCATCTCGGCTCTTTTCACTGAAGCATTTCTGCCTCCGTGCGGGTTTGTACAGCACCGAGCACCACCTGGGTCTGGGGCTCCAGCTGCTGCGGCAGGTTCAGATAACTGAGGAGGGAGCAGAGCGAGTATGCAGAGAATAGATTGCACACACGTAGAGGATGCTCTCCGCTTGCCTCCTGCCATAGCAGTGGGGGTGAATGAACAAAACCAGCAGGGCTGGGGGGCTGCTGGCAGGGCCAGGAGCTGCTCCTTGGCTCCTGCACCCAGCTCAGAGGCACCTTTGCAGCTCAGGTGTGACCTGACGGTGCTGCAAGGCAAAGGGCCTTAGCAGCTGGATGGACAGACAGACGGACAGGCCGAGGCCGCCCGCTTGTCTGTGCCTGTCACTGCTGTGAAATACAACTGGCAGGAGCCGGAGGGTGGCGAGAGCGCTGGGATGTGATACGGAGGATTTTAATTAAGGCCTTTAAGCAAAGAGGCTACGTAAGTAAACAGAATAGAAATGCTACAGAACTAATGGATAATAAAGGCTAGAGATTTCCTTAAAGTAGCAAACATCCAGCACGCACGCTGTGAACACACCCCAGCAGCACTTTGGGAAACCCACAGTGATTGTTCCAGGAGCCAAAGCCGCACAGAGAAGGTGTCTGCTCCCCCGGACAAGCTGCGGGAAGCCACGGAGCTGTGCTGAGCTCAGTCCTTAGCCCCAGAACTCCTGGGGCAGCTCCACAAGAGTATTTTGTATTTTGCGTAACTCTGCTCCTCGGAGATCAGCAGTTAACTCCCACTGCTCTGCTCGGACAGCAGCCCACCAGGTGCTGGAAGTGCCAGGCCCCAAACAACAGTGACAGCTCCAGTTCTCAATTACCATTAGATATTTGGATTTAATGGGCATGGTGAAACAGTCGGGCTCTTTGAGCACACTGATTTAGATGCCAGCACGTTGGCATCCCATGCAGTGCAATGGGTTCTCCCCAGCCCCATGAGAGGAGTCTGGGGACATCAGAGATTGTCCTCTGGGCTGTGAGCTGTCCTGGCAGCAGGGACAACACAGAGGTGAGCAGACCTGGGAACTGTTCACAGTATCTGCCCCAGGAGGAAGTATTCACGGTGATAGGAGGGGTGTTACTGGGGAGAAATGAAGTGAAATGTTTTGGGAGCGTGGGGGCTGCAGTGAGCTGTAGGAGCGTTAGCCCAAAGGGCAGCAGTGGGGCCCATCTCTTGGAGAGCTCAGAGCTGGTGCAAAGCCCTTGAAGTCTCCTGGAAAGACTAACCCTGCTCTGGCCAAACGAGTGTGGGCCCAGCTGGTCTTTAACCACCTCCAATTTCTCTCGAGTTGCCAAAGCCTTCCTTGCAGATGCAGTTCCCTGTGAGATTTACACATGGTGGCTCCTCAGAGCTCAGCCCATGTGCAGCTAAACTGCCGCAGGAGCACCACAGCGTTTCACAACATCTCTCGTTCTCTTCCTTTGGCAGGAAAGAAAAGGAGCCGCTTGTTAGAGGCACTACCCCGCAGGGTCAAGGGACCAGCCACGCCAGCGGCAAGCTGGAGAAGAGGAGCCAGACGCACCCGAAGGACCAGTCTCTCTCCACGCGATGAGAGGGGAGAAGAAGAAAGAGAGGAGAGAAGAGGGCTGGTCTGTGGGGCGAGGAGGAGGAGTGCAGCTGGGGCTGGAACTGCTGATGCTTCTCTTTTATTTTCCCAGATAAGTATTTCTAAGATAACAAATAGTCCAAGGGGGAAAGAGGGAGAGGGAAATTAGCTAGAAATTTTACCATTGATTCTTTTTTATTTATAGATGGTAAATCAATTTCAGACTTTTTTTTTTCCCTTCATCTCTGGGAAAATAAAGAGTGACCCGATAGATTTAGAGAAATCATTTGCAGTGGCTGAAAAGCTATTTGTTACAATGAGAAAGCCTCCCCTTCCTCCACCAGCCTCTCTTGCTCTCTTTAAAGGGGTAATCCATACGATGAGCAAATGAGGGAGTCCTGGCTCCCCTGCTGCCCCGTGTGATGTCTCCTCTTTTAGTGTCAGGCTCAGAAGCTTTTATGCCAATTGCATGCAGTAGCCCAGTTAGCTTGCATTAAGAGAGCCTGATAAATAGCTTCTGGGAGTCAGGCAGGCGCTTCTCAGTGTGCCGTTTATCATCTGCTGCATGGTTAGGTTTTTTGCTCTTCTATCAGATCATTTGAGGAAAGTGGTCATATGAGAAATGTTCCTGATGTCACCTGTCAGGCTGCAGGCATGAAACTCACTGCAAGACCTGTCTAACAGGCAGAAGGTCCTCCAGCAATAACTGGTTGGGGTCTAGAAAGACTGGACTTCAGAGATTTACGACTGAGGCAGTGTCAGCTAGGGGTAGTGCTGAAAGGGATGAACCAATGATGTTGTGCCACTGCTGTAAATCTCAGGTGGAACGTCACTATCGTCCCATTGCATGGACAGCAAGTGCAATGTCTGCTTGAAGCCACTGTCATCAGGCAGTCTTGTTTCCTATCTTGTGTGACTTACTGGAAACATTTGCCAATGATGTGGATTTGAAGTGCAATGCCAGTGGTTCTGAGACTGGAGAGTAAAAGAGGGTGACTGGGAGGAGGTTGGAAGTACCTCTCAGGACTGAGAAGGGAGAGTGGACTTAGAAGTGCTGGCTTGGAGGAGAGAAGATGCTGAGACCCGGTAGATAGGAAGGGAAAGGATGAGCCAGGCTGGGGTTGAAGAGGGATGTGTGAATGAAGAGGGATATGTGAAAGACTGAATGAGTTCCCCTTTGCGTGGGGTGGTGTCGAAGAAGTAGCAGTCCCAGACGTTCCTTTCGCTAGTGAGAACCAGGGTTGGTTGCTCCTCTTCTCTTTCCAAGGACTTGAGTTTTATGATTTAGGAGCAGGGTCAGACTCAGCTGGGCCCCCATCTTACAGACGTTACAGAGAACTGCCTGAAAGCAGCCTGGGTTGCATACCTGCAGCCAGGAAGCCAGTAGGCCCTCGTACGTGCTCATCTGTCTTTGAATCATGTGTCTGTACCAATGTCATGATGGATGGATGGGAGCTCAGTATAAGGTCCTTGGAGGTCCTTTCCATACAAGTAAAAACAAAGCAAGCAGGGTCAAAGCTGAGGTCTGCCTACTGTGCCTCAGGACCTCACACCTACTTCTGTAGCCCTATTGCACCCCCAGACAGCCCTCGTGGGAGCCACTGGCACGTGCTTTCCATCCAAATAACATGACTGCAGTCAGAAGGAGTGAGCAGGTATAATTCAGGACAAAAAATTAGGCTTTGCATGCCTTCTGGAAAAGGGCAAGCTACTCAGGATCTGACAAAACTTGAGCTGATTGTGTCTGTGCATTTGCCAGCTGTTTGCTGGGCTTTCATTAGTTAGTTTATCTCTGATAGGGGGAATTTGGCTGAAAACAAGCAAAAGATATCTCACCGAAAGGAGAATGATTTTAAACACCAAACAAACCTGATATTGTCAGTCTTTCAAGGTGAGGGGGTTAAACTGTGAGCATTTTAGGGAGAATAAAATGCCCTCGTGTGATGAATTCCAAGGCATCCAAAAGGCACAGTGCTGGCTTTCTGTCTCCAAGAGCAGAGTAATGAATAGCAGTGACAGTGCGATAATTAAAATGACCTCTTGGAGATATGGATTAGAAGGTATGCAGAGGGGGGGAAAAATTCTCCTTTGAATTAATCTAGTGTTAATTTATGACTATCGTTGGGTTCTATAGGTTTTGAGGGAAAGACTTTCAAAGTTGGTTTACTGGGGGAGAAATGTTCCTTTTGTGTATTAATTGGGAAAACATTTGCAGAATTCCTTATTATTTTTTTTTGAATGGTTCTATATATACATATGCATATATATAACAAGAGAATTTCAGGTATTTGCTTAGCTACTAAAGGATTTCCTCTAGAATTATGAATAAAGTAATAAAAGCAGCTGTGGAATGTGTGTGCTGTTTCACTTTCATTTCTTCTTCCCCAGTAGTCCCCAGAGTCACTTTGAAACCAAGAAGAGGACAAGCTGGTTCTGGGAAGCCCTTGGGCAGCCCTGCTATCGGGTGTCAGAGATTCCTGCCATCTGACTTGTCAGCCTTTTAAGTTTAGATTTAATAACTGGATTTTCCTGAAATCGTTGTCTCTGCTTCTTAATTGTCTCCTGTCACCCATATCTGCTCCAGAGCCTGCAATTTTCAACTTTCAGTAGAGACTAATGCAGAATCCTCATCGCTACTGGAGATGCTTCCCTTCTGCCGAGATATCCCAAGCTTCTAGTCGGATAGAAGGGACAGATTGGAGACAGTTACCCATATGGGAAATGTTGACATCCCATTTGTCAACTCCCATGTTGGTAACCTTCTTCCCATCCCCTCCACCTGCCTAGCAATACCATAACATCCAAACATAAGGTTATCTGCCAAGAGCATCTGCCTTGCTCGTCAGCCAGGCAGCATGCCCGTTTTGGAGCCCACCCTTCCCATCCTTGTTCCAGCACTTTGTGCTCAAAGTCTTTGCTCTCGCATTTCACTCCCATACCTTCTGGTCCACTAGCAGCCCCAGCTGCCCAACCCATCTTTCCACCTCGAGATCCCTACTGTGTCCCCCCTGAACCTTACAAAGTGAGTCTATAGAGTTTTCTCCACAGACAGACCTCTGCTATCATGGTTCACCAGTAAAGCATGCTTCTTGAAAGCTCTCCCTGACCAGCTGGGGACAGGAGCCTACACTGTTGGCTCACATGATGAGGGCTTGCACATCCGTAGGGCAGAGCGTGTGATGTGCACACACCATTTCACAAATGCTTGGGAAGACCTCATGGGAGGTGAAAGTATGAAGTATTCAGCACCCAGTCTCTAGTTCAATTTCCCCTCACGTGAGCACTGAGGTCCTTTTAATCCATCTGATCAGACAGATCCCACTTCAGAGCCTTCTTCTAGCCTGCTAGCTGGTGTGGTTGGAGCCTCGTCTTCCCAGATAAGATGATCTGTGTCTCAGACGTAAGTAATGCACATTGTACACTCAGCAAGTAATTCTTTCCTAGTCTCTCATGTCAAGTTCAAGGTAAGGCAATATCAGGGATTTTTAAAGTTTCAGAAACCAATACAAGGCCAAAATTGGGTGTCTGACTTGTCAGAAATGAATTTACTTTCCAGAACAAATGCATGTGTTTATCTGAGCCCACGTGGTGGACTCTTCTTGTGGGGAGACCACAGCCCCGTTGCACTGCCCTGCCTCTCCTGCTCTCTGCCTGGGGAGTTGGAGGGCCCTCCCTTGGAGGGGTAACAATGAGTTTACTTTGCTTTGCACAGGACTGGGGCATTAATATTAAAATACTGAAATTAACTTGTTTTGGGCTCTCCTGACAAGAAAATCCTGCTACAAACCCCTGCACAGGCAGTCTAACTGCATTGAATTGGACCCTCGCTGTGAGGGGATTATATATTCTGATTGGGGCTACGTTTGCAATTATTTTCCCTGCCACACCAAAGACCTTTACTGCAGAGCTGCAAACCAGTTATAAGAACATGAAATGCTTTGACTTCTTCACGAGGGAAACATTAATCCAATCACAGGTTATGTCCATTACAGACTATGGCAATATTGTATACAGGAATTCCCGGGAGAAGGTTCTACAAAAATTGGAATCTCTCTATAACCATGTTATGAGATTTACTGGTGTGGATAAAATGGGCAGAGTTAAAATTACCAGGCTGGCTATCTCTAAAAGACAGGTGAAGTCTGCTGGCTATCATTGCTTCATAATATTACAAATGGAAAAGCCCTGAAGTAATTGAATAACACATCTGCAGAAAAATCCTTGTGAACTGCTATAACCTAAAGATAGACTGCAAGGAAACAATGTATGTACAGCACCTGGTTAAAAGGAAAAAGATGCTTTCCTTACCTGGTGCAGGAAGATATCATAAATGTAGATACAGATTCTCTCTCTGGCTCCTGTATTATATGTTTGTGTGCTTTATAAATGTGTGTGTGTGTGTCTATCTCCTTTTCACATAAACTAAGTTAAACCAGTTTCCTCTGCAGCCTGAAGCACAATGCCGGATGGTAATGATTCATAAGCAGAGCTCGCTGTGTCTCCTTTTGTACTGGAGGCTGCTAAAAACATTTGGCATGGCTGGTGAAGGAGCTGATTTTTGTCCCCTTAAAGTCTCTCTGTCCCCTGACAGAAAGAGATTTCAAAGAACTTTGCAAGAGTTTATTAAGGATTTTCCTGTGCTTTAGTACTGGCATGCAGTGGGCCACAGCCCAAGTTAACAGCAGAGAGCAACTTCACAGGGTCTCTGCAAGGCCGGGGCTACACGGCGCGGTGTAAGTGTGAACCTTTCAGAGGGGGAGGATGGCCCACAGCCTGCTGACTTGCTCAGTACCTCTGCATAAATGCAACTGGGCCATCTTCAGGCATGGAAGAGCCTGGAAGGCTTCCTGCCGCCGCAGGCTGCCGTCCCAGCAGGTGACCATCGTCTCTGCTCTTCCCTGGAGGTGAGTGCGCCGTGGCCTGCACGTCTGTGGAGCGTGAGAGGGGGTTTCAGCTCAGACATGATACATCCTTCTGATACATCCTCCCCTGGTTCCGCCTGGGCCTGGAGGAGCCCCTCTCATCACTCATGTTCTTCCCCATCTGGTAGCTCCGAGCAGAGATCCAACGGCGTCCGATGGGAGCTGCACCGCAGCAGTACGGCAGCCAGGGGTTGTCAGAGCTGGTTAATTCAGGGAACTGGGATTTATTCCGCATTTCCTGTGCTCCTCCATGGCAGATTAACACACTCAGAAGGAAGATAACGCTTTTGAGAGAGCGAGTCTGGAGGGGTTTGAATCCTCTGTGACAGGAGCACGAGGGAGGCTGAGCTCATGGGCACTGATCAGTGATGTACTTCAATCAGAGCCCCTTTTTTTCATAAAATTGTTCACTAAAGAAATTCTTTATCATTTAAAACATTTTTTAAATATTAAATAATATGTTAAAATACTGCTTTTCCAGTAAGGATTGAACTTTACTCCCTGGAAGCAGTGGGAACAGAAACCACCCAGCTCTAACTTAAGCTGCAGTATCAAGCGCCTGGGTGCACAAAGGAAGATTTTCTTACCAGCCAGTGTTTGGAAGATCAATAAAGAGCTACAGCAACTTTTGCCACTGGGGAAGAAGTCTTTCTCACAACCAGAAGGGAGCCAATATCCTCCTGTGATCCCCCACTGCATGCACAAAATCACACTGAGGGTAAGGAGTCCCCTGTTCATTTTGCACGTTTAGGGCTGTTACAGCGGGTGCCTTCAGCCAAGGCGGCCTGAACAAACGCTGGGGCTCTGCACACATTTCCCTTTGGTGCTAGGTGAAGGCAGGAGATTTTTTGGTTTCATTCCCTGGCTGTACCATGAAGACTATTGGGGATTTTTCTGCAGCACTTACGCCCCATTTCAAGGAAGAATAAAGGAATTTCCAGAGCTGTCAGTTTTTTTTTTGTTTGTTTTTTTTTTAAGGCCCTCTGTTCCCCACGTTATGGGATGCAGTTGCGAGATGCCACCTCCCTGAGCTGTGCTGCAGTACGTGCAGAGGCTGCTGGCTCTTGTTTGCTTTGCTGAATGCCGAGCGCCGTCCTTGGTGGGGAAGTTATTTTCTGGCAAATCCATGTTGTACTCAGCACTTTCATTTCTTCCTCCCCTAAGGCAGGTTCCTTTCCCTCTTGGTTGGTCACAGCTCTGTCACACTCCCAAGGAATCTGAGCAGCTGATCCTGAGTCACTAAGTGGAAAATACACAACATGTCTGGGCAGGCTTGATGAAGAAGTAGGAGGAAGAGGAGAGAAAGGAAGGTGGAGAAGCACGATTTAACTTTAGCTCAGGAAGCTGCATAGAACTGAGGGATGCTGTTAGCACTGGAGCGGCCCTTTCAGAGCTTGCAGCTCAGCACTGAGGGTTGGCTGAAATCTTCCAGGTCAAGAACAGCTTTGCTTTTCTTCTAAATGAAGCCAGGACTTCACCCCACAAATCTTAAGTGATCTTCAAATCTTGAATGCTCAGCTCTTCCATGGATGTAATGCTGCAAGATTTAGGATAAATAGAACAATATTCCTTCCTGTGATTCATCCCTACCATTCAAAACCCTACAGTAAGTCTACCTCATAGGAAAGTTGCTCTATACAGCTTCTTTTCCACATGAGGAAACACTAATTTCTCACGTGGTGGCCCAAGACTCAGGCATCTGAATTGAGTTGAAGTAGGACAGAAGCGGATCACTGAGCCAAGCAGGGAAGTGAACAAGACCCCATGGCGGAGCCCAGCACCCAGCTGAGTGATGTAGGTGGGTGCTTGGTGAACACATCACAGAGGCTCCCACAGCAGTGCTAGCAGAGGGTAAATGGTAACTAATAATGGATGTTAAATGAGTTGATTCATATGTCTCAACCTTGAAAAAATGAGGAGAAAGGTTTCTGCAAAATATTTTCTCTTCTGTCACTCTCACATTCCTTGCTTGGTACATCCCTTCTCAGGATGGCTGCGTGACTGAGCTGTCACGCAGCCATCCTGAGACATCCTGAACCATTCATTTGAGGATTTCGGACTGAAATGGATGTAAACATCACAGTCCCCAGGTAATTAGTTCCATGCCCAAGATACAAACGTGGGATCTGTGAGATGATGAGGTTGGGTGGGAAGTCGCACGGAGGAGAACCCCAGAAACCCCCCATGACCGTCGCTATGATCAGGCGTGGGGGGGCATCTTCTGGGTCAGTCGTGCTGACTTGAGAGAACCCCAGGTATAGTTTGAAAAAACAAAAAAAAAATGTTTTCATTGATTTAGAAAAATGGTGACTAACTGCACAGTACAGGGCCAGAAGTGGAAACCCAAGCCCTGTTTTGTGTCAGGGTGCCATGCAGCATGGGATGTGCCAGGTTAAAAGGAGGGCATGCTGTGAGATGGGGAACCGGTCCTGTGAAATATCAAGGGCTGTCAGAGCAGCCAGTGGTGGCCAGGATAAAGCTGTCTGAATTTTGTTCCAGCCTCCTTACTGTCTCAGTATCCAGGTGCCTGCAGTTTGTAATAAAAACATGTTCATGCTGCAGGCAGCCACTGTAGGTTCAAAACACTAGACTTGACTGAAGGCACAAGTGAGAAGGTCAGAGAGAAGCACATTGCTGCGTCTCTGCCAGCAGTTTATCAGCACGTTGGTGGCCAGCATCCTGTCTGTGTTTGATATGGAGGGGATGCCCAGGGGCAACCACAACCCTCAGACGCTTTTGTAACCCCTTACGCTGATTATGGGACTGCAAAGTCATGCTTAAATGCATGCAGGACAAAATCCTTTCTTACTGTGAACTCCCTGGGTGAGAAGTTACAGGTGAGGTAATACAAATAATGATGACGATCCCAAGAATCGGTATTAGCAGTGCTATGGACTAGCTCACTTGATAAAGACAAGCATGTCCAACACATTCAGCTCTTGGCTGCCCCAGAGCACTTTTGTTGGCTGTTGGGCTTCCCACCACGCATCGGGTCCTGATTCCATCTGGGCCAGTTCTGGCACAGAAAAGCAGTTCTGTCCCAAACAGGGCTGCAGGGTGAATCCTTCATCAGCATGACTGCACTGACGCCAGTGCAAAATCACGGGAGAGACTCTATCCCCGCGTACTTTTAAATCATCGAGCTAATAAGTACCCTGGATGATAAGATGTAATCTTTTAAATGCAGTATGGATATCTTCCCCTGAATTATGCATGATAACATCTTTAGGCATGAGCTTTATTTATTTATTTATTTATTTATTTATTTCTGAAGGAGCTGTCTTTTGGTGGTGGTGGAGATAATCACTGTGGTTTACAATTAGGGAGGCAGGCCCAGGGAGAGCTCCCTGTGGCTTGACAATCTCTGCTAACGGCCTGGAAGCTGTGGTGTCTCCATCCTTGTAGAGATTCAAAACCCAACAAGACACAGTCCTAGGCAATCTGCTCCAGAAGACCGGCCTTGAGCAGAGGGGTTGGACAGGATGCTCTCAAGATCTTTTCCATGCTGGGATTCTGTTTCCCGTTTCTTATATCAATTCCTGACTGTTGTACCATTGCTCTGCAGCAGGTAGTGTAATAATAGTAATATCCAGGTCTCCTGCAGCATTTTTCACTCCTTGATCTGCAATGTCTCTACAGAGGCTTGTGGTTCTCCATCCCTTCTTAACACCTAGGGAAACTGGGACAGTCAGAAAGCAAATGATTGCTTAAAGACGTTAAGAAAGACAGGGTTAGAGGAACCGAGTCTCCAGAGTGTCACCTCCCACTCCCACACCAGCACAGCAACCCCAACACCTCTGCAGCCGTATTTCGAGAGAGACACCTGCTGTGCCCAGCATCCAGCCGCAGCAGAGGCCGGAGGGGCAGGAGGCAGCACACTGTCCACGGCAGCAGCCCCTGGACTGTAAATCACAGCAAATGAGAGCTGTTCCTGCGCTTTGCCAGGGAGACAATGGAGCAGGCAGCTCCGCTCCGGTGAGCTCAGCTGAGCCACGAACAGGCAAGCTGGTGCTTTAATGAAGGTGCGTTCGCGACTGCTAAAAACAGCCTCTACCCACCAGTGCTGCAAACCCCAGGTTTAGCTTCTGCATATCACAGGATTTTTATTTTTCCGGTGATTCTGCAGGTCTCAGATTTAGCCAAATTACAGCACATAACGGCAGAAACCTGCTCTTTATTAATAGTATTATCAGTCCTTACAGACTGATATTTCTAATGACACACACACACAAATCCTTAACTAAATCTTCCATTGCTGTAATTTGATGTCTCAATGTATCTTTTGACCTATTGACAGATACACCTTTATAAAAATATATTTTCTGATTTTCACATGAATATTGGAAATCAAACAGAGAAGCAGATGTGAGTGCTTGTCTACATACACCCAAGCACAGAGCCCACACTGTGTATTTGCTTAAATCCCCCATCCTGACAGACAGCACTGATCTGCTTGTTAGTCTTTTGGTGAGCTGGATAAATATACGGGCTGTGATTGTACGGTATAGGGGAAGGCAGCAATAGCCATTTATAGACAATTAATCACAGCCATGTATTCTTTATTTCCTGTTTATGGGTGACACAGTGGGCTGAATTTTAATCAGCTCTCACCATGGTGGGTTTTCATGTTCCTGCTTTCAGCAGTTAACACTTTAGGGGTATCAGGAAAGGAAACTAGCAGAATGAATACGGATTGGGGTCACTTTCAGGTTTTAGAGATGATTTTGCTTCCAGCTTTAAGAAACGGACCAAACTGATGTCTTGTGAGCGTGGGCTTCTAGGATGGCAGCCTGGAAATGGGTGCAGTTAATGAGAACAGGTCTCCCATAATGATATGTAGAATGGTGAACTAAGTTCAACTAAAACCACCTTCTGAACCCAACTTCCCACAGTCTCTACCTAACAAAAAGGAAAGGGGCTGGTACAGCTGTAGCTGGAAAGTTTGGCGCAGCATGTGCTGTAGCTTTCTGCCTCAACCTTGCTGCCAGTAGAGCCCAGCAAGTCTCCTTCAAGGATTTCCCACACAGAAGTTATTGCAGGAATGGCTCCCCCATTCTTCTTTGCTTTTAAGCTTAAATATGCAGCACAGCATAATGCTCGACAGCAGAGACACAATCTTCATCCCTTTGTTCAAGGAATGCAAAGAATAATTAACAAAGCCCTGACCTCCCCTCCTCGGATGGTGCACAGTTTGACCTTTACAGTACTAAAGTGGTATGAAGATAAGAATCATGTACTGTATCCTGACCTCCGTTACACCATGGTATGTCTGAATTTGGCATCAGACCACTAAAGTAATTAGGATTGACTGGGACTAAGACTGCCACAAGTGGTATTTGATATTTCTGGCAATTCTGTCCAAGCCAGGCAGTGGGATCCACTGCATCGCCCTACGCATCCCACGTACAATGTGGTTGTTATGTGTGCTGCTAATCACATGGCAGGCAATTAAAATGGAGAGCATTTCAAAAGTCTAGTTGGCCATTTACATCATATAATTTGGGACAGGGGCCAGATTGCCCTGGATGATTTAGATACCTAACTCAATCAATGAGTATGAGACATCGAAATGCCTTTGGAAAAAATAAATAAATAAATAAATAAAAACCTGCAGCCCCTAATCTTTAAATTTCATCTTTAATTTTGGAGTGAAATTGGTGCTTAGAAAATATAGCTCAGGGAGGGCAGGGAAAGAAGCATCCAGTGAGTAAAACTGAAATCTTGCTGAGCCAGGACTGCCATCAGCTGAAGACGAGATGAGAAATTAGCACGCAGCTCAGGCTGGCTCGCTCTCAGGAATACATTGACAAAATTGATGCAGGGATATGACGCCATCCGGCCCCTAAAAACCTGCAACCCTTTAAATTGAGGGCCCCTGGGTGACAGATACTTTTCCAGGCATTAAGACTCTGGCAGCCCAACCAAAGTACAAGATCAAGAAAGTAAATTTGAAGGAGTTACTTTATTACAGATAGCACTGCCTTTTCCAGATAGCCACGCTTCAGTTAAGCCCACCGAACCAAACTCCACGTTGCAATTCAGTCGGGAAAAGTAGCTTGCCCTAAGATATGATACAGGACAAGCAAAATTAATAATTTTGAGACGTATCATCATAGGAAGAATGTGAGGAGGTTTTTCTTTCTTTTTTTCTTTTTTTCTTCCTTCTTTTTATCAGGACTCTCTTACCTTCAGATTCTCCTCCTGGGCTACTATTCAAAGGCAAACTTTGTTCATGCTGCTTGGATCCAGTTTTCATGCCCTAGCATCAAAACAGGTCTCAGGAAGAGAAAGAAGCAGGACATATATGCAGTGGGCCAAGCAGAGAAGAGTCTCATCTGGTCCAGGGCTGTAGCTACCAATGGGAAGAATTTAAGTGATTTTTGTAAAATGAAGATTTAGCTCATAAAGGGGTGTGGGGACGTGGAGACTAGAGGTTGGAGGCAAAATGATAGATCCTCGCTTTGAATTCAGCCTGAGACTACAGAAAGCCACTCTGAAACTACCACTGGCCTCAGATGATCCTTAGTGTTGGGATGGGGATGCTTCGGCTGCCTTTTGTGGGGTGAGCGAAAGATATCAGTCTTCAGAGCTGCCAACATTCCAGCACTGGAGGTCTGTGCAATTTGTGACAAATAAAAGGGGATTTACACAGCCAGAACTGCTGTGCAAGTACAGTGATAGAGATAACAAAGAGTTTTCTCCTGGACACGATCCCTTTGGGGGCTTTTTAGAGTATTTCCAGGTAGCCCCATTTGAGAAGAGAACACTGCTTGCATCAGTGCCTATCTGTGAGTGTCTGTGCAAAAGCACAAACACACACATACACACACGCATGTGCTTGGGCAGCTTCATGTTAACAAAAGATCTCTGCTGATTTCCTGGCATGACCAGTTTGTCCTCTGCTACACCCAGAAGGTGTGAACAGCATGGAAATGATCTGCTCCTCCTGAGTAACAACAGAACCCTTATTTAGCATGCTGTAGCAAAGGTTATTAAAACTGCCTGCACAATTTCAATGTCCAATTATTTTTTATTTTATTAGGAATTAAAATTTCAGCTCACCCATGTGGCTTAAAAAAAAAAAAAAAAAAAAAAAAAAAACTGTTTATATGTCAAAAACTCCACACTCATTTATAACAACTTACCACAGGCTTTGTCTACAAATGTGCACAGATTGATGGAGTGGGGCCCAAACTGTGGATGCAGACCAATGACCTACACGTTGTACCAGCCCTGGGTCCACAATGCACTATCTGTGGGGACCACAGCACAGGATCCAGCTGGCAGAACGTGCACAGCCCAGTCATATCGCATGAAAGCTTCATCCATTTTCTCGTTACCCTGCGCCTTCCAGGGACTACTGTACTAGAGCAGCCATTCAATTTTCAAGGGTTTGACCACACAAGAAGCAAAGCAAACTGGCACAATTCCTCTTCAACACTTAACCAAGTGAATATTAAATTCAGATGTGTATTTGTCTGGTAGAACAGAACTGCCCCGATGGGGCAGAGGGCTCAACAAGGATGCTGTAATAGACCCTTACAGCATTGGTCTGCATTGTGAGGATCCTTATATTAATTAACTTCCTTCTCTGACCTCTAAACCAAATATTTTTTCAGTTTCTATCTAGATCAACATCCAAAGACAAAGAAACTAGTGAAGAACATACTAAAATTTGAGCTAGGGGTCAATGAAATTCAAGGTGACAGCATCATTCAATCTCCTGTGCCCACATCCGCTGAAAAGCAACCAGAGAAATCTTATCCCCTCGGTCTGTTGGTTTTAGTTCTACATCAGGCCTTTGCAAGTCACATCAGCAAGTGTGGTCCCCAAACCCCAGTGGTTTAGAAGAAAAAGCTGTTCCCAGGGCGTCTTTTCAGAAGCAGCAAAGTTGCAGCTTTAGATTGATGTTCATTTTTATTTGCTGATCATAGCTAATTAAAAGAAATTAATAGAAACATAGCCAGATCCAAAAGTTTATTACAAAAGAAGCACTGTAGTTTAATTATGCCACTATGTTGTGTATGACACAAAGCCCACTGAAATCTGAATACTTGATGATCTCTGGAATTTGACTAAGAGCTCTTCGGCCGTAGGGAGAAACTTGACAATTACGAATCTACATATGCTGACAATCTCTACATATCAGGGGCCCCGTGAGGGTCTTTAATTGCTCTGTAAACTTCAAACTGGAGTGTTCTTCAGCAGGAAAAAAAACAAGATGCTGCATTCAAGCTAAAGAAGAGTGGTGGTTGACATGTTTATTAAATACCCCAGGCCCTGAAGGACTGCAGGGTGGAAAGTTCTCTGGGTAGGAGAAGTTATAAATGCAGCATCAGATTTATTCAAGACAGAATTACATGTGAATGTTCACGTGCAATGATGATATGATGTGTCCAGGAAAACTTTCTGCAAAAGCACTTCAGCAACTCCAACCTGTACTTCTATTCTCTTGCTTTCACAGCCCATTTTGCCACATTTCCATTAGCTTTATGACTATGCACACAAAATGTTTGCATGAGTTGAATGGAAGTGGGCAGTGGATTTTATAAGGTGCTGACCAGGACTTTTTCACAAGCAAAATACGTGACATTTGCTTTAGTGTTGTATAAGGGTAGGCAGTGAGTTTTGTCCATGTTTCAGGCAGGGGAGAGGCTTCTACTCTCCATGATACCTTCAAACAGGGCCTAAATTTATCCCAGAAATTTCAGTGGGTTTGGTTCAAAATGCAGCTGCAGGAAAACTGATAGTTTCATGTGAGAAGAGATTGTTTCATATCCCTTCCTCTTAATTTCCAGTTTGACATAAGCTCACACTCGGATAATTAAGGTTATTCCTGTGTTATGGACAGCACAGAAGGTGATCCTGGCTCAGTCTCCTATTGCTGGATCGACTTGATGGTGTCGGCTGTGATGTTCACCTCCTACATTGTCGACATAATCTCCAAGTAAATTCTGATTGCTTCATTTCTTATTTCTTTGTATTTTGGGAATGTCTGCTTATCCTCCCACTGCCATGAGGGTTCACTGCCCTTCCTGAACCAGCCACAGAGCACAGGGACAAAAATAACGTTGCCATCCCCACAGCTTCAAGTCAAAATCAAGAAGTGATACAACAACCAGGAGAGAAAAGCTAACCGGGAGGTGATGGTGCCAACAAGCAGCAGACACTGCGTGTGTTTTAAATGCTTTTTAAAAACTCTGGTGGAGAGGTGACTGCCCTAAAAAAAAAAGGCAGCAAAAGAGCACACGTGCTCACAGGCAGAGGTACCCGCTTAATCTGTGCATGAAGGACACTTGAGCAGGACACGGCCTGGTTGCCCACCCGCTGTGTAGGCCGCAACCTCCAGGAGAAAGATGGGGCAGGTGCTTGGCAGGCCACCACCAGCCATGGGCTTTAACCTCACAAATAGCCATCTGACACGGCAGCATCGGTCCTGCAGAGGGGCTTTATGAAGAGTTTTACCCCTTCTGGGGAGCAGAAGGGACGCACAGAGCTTGGGTTGCAGGCAGGTGGGCTGTGCAGCACCGGTCAGTGGGAGGACACCTTGCCATGCAAGGAGGTCGACCAGGAGATAATTGTAGGGAATAATTGGGACCTTCCCAGTGCCAGCTTTGTTCTGGGCTCTAACGACACAACGCAAACCTCTGAATTTGGGGAGGGAGAGTGTTATAGGCGCAACACATTAAACAACCTTAACTCCAGTGAGCAATGGCACCACTGTAACACTTGTTTATTAGCAAAACGCATCTGATCTCAAAGGCCTGCATGACAAGTTCATTACATATCAATTTAATTAGCTGATTTACATTTAATTTACATTTCAATTAATGTCTTTAGCAATAAAACGTTGCCTTAATAGGGTAATTGCCTGTTAGGCAATATGTAAAAGAATAAATAGTCACATTCTGAGGAAGAATTCCTATTTTCAATTTTTTATTACCATAAATAACCTAAATAATTATTGCTCTTAAGGGGCCACGTCCCAGTTCCCTTCTGGGCCTAATTATAAAGACTTAGTACCTCATTAAGCAAAATGGTTTCAGAGTCACAGAAAAGCATTACTCTAATCGTGACTCATTAGTTTCAACAAAAGAGGAGAAAACTGCAAAAGTCGGCACATTTTGCCATATTATTCTTGCGGTTCATAAGCAGCAGCACATTTGAGAAGTGGCTGCTACAGCTGTGTAGGCGTTTCTGTCGTGGAGCCCTGCTTTCAGAAGGGGGTTGTGTGTAACTTTGGTTGTTAAAAGAGTCCTGTCAGGCTGGAAAAGCTGGCACACATGGCCCTGGCACCGAGCAAGGAGCTGGAGCCAATTTCTGGTGTTCTGTTCCCTGAGAGTTCCCTCTGCCCCATGCGACCACACACAGCACGGCTGGGTTGGAGGCTGTAAGGTGGGATCCATCTGCCATGTCAGAAGGGTTGCTGTCATCTCCAAAATATATGCCAGCGCAGAGAAAAAGGATGTGGCCTCTAGGACATGTTTGAATTCAGTGATGCTAGTAAAAACCTTCCATGACAGCGCTCCTTCCTTGTAGCCCCTATGGGTTACTTTAGCACCACATGGATCCGGCACCATCCGTCTTTCAGCAGCCAGCACAAAGCCAGTGTGAGGGCACGAAGCTGGCCCAAGCTGGATCAATGTATGTGTCTGTGCTGCCGCTGCACCCAGCAACAGAGATCCAGGACCAATGACTCAAGCGGAGGCCTGGACTGCATTTGCTGAAAATGATGTCATATAAGCAAATGAAAAAGGGACTGATCAAGGTTTTTTGTAGCAAATGATAAACTCATAATATGCTATGAATGCATAGAGCTTTTAAAAAGAAAGTGTTTAACTAATGAGGAAACAACCTTTCCATAGTTTCCTCATTAACCTTTAAATGATTATTCAAATGTAAAAGACCTGTACTCAAACACCATGCTATTCTTATGCTGCAGATAAATCCAGAGCTAGAAATAGGATTTCTTAATGGTAGTATTTTGCAGCTCATAAGAACAAATAGCCTGTGATGTCTTTTGTTGTTGTTGTTTGTGTGTGGTTTATTTTTGTTATTTTTCATCAGTGGCTGTTACCGTTCTTTTTTTACAGGCAGCACAGCAGCACAGCAATGATCAGTGATGTTCCATACCCCAGAGTTGCAAGGAGAACCCCTGCCCACACTGCCTGGCCATCCTGCTCTGACATGTGTTGAAGTTGGTGGTAACACATTTTGGAATTCATCTTCAACCCCGAGGTCTTCAGACAACTTGAGGCTGTTAAGGAAATGCTGTGCAATTCTGTGCCAGATCTCACCTGGTGTAACTCACTTAGCTCCAGAGGCAAATTGTGGACTGTGTGCCTGGGCAAATTATTGCTTGGCTTTTCCTGTGACAGGTGCTGTATGTATGTACCATTAGACAGTGAAAAAGACCTCAGGTTGGAGTCACTTTCTTCTAACACTAAATGTACCCTTTCACTAGGATAAGCAAAATAGTGCTGTCCTTAGAAGGGAGCTGGGGGTGGTGGTGGTGGGCAGAGAGAGAGAGAAAAGCTTCAATTTCAAAAAAAAAAAATATCTTATTACCATATGAACTTAATTGCTTAGACTCAGATATATCTCCTGGTATTCTGCATTTTATTTTTGCTCCCACACTTGCTGGGTCTGGAATTCTCTTCTGAGCTGCTAACTCAATTTTTGCTTTTTAAAGCTCGTTTAAAACCTTTCCTACTTCCTCTGTCTGTGATTAACACTAATCCACTCACCCCTTTCTTTTCCTATGGCTTCTTACATTCACCCCTTGCTTCAGACTGCAAGAATTCTAATTGGTGTCTGCTCTTCTTTTTGGGTTTCCATTTTTTCCTTTCTTCCTGCTCCATTTTCTCTCTGTTGCTACATGGGCTGCTCTATGCCATCCTGTTATGCTTTCTAGCCCAGATCTGCCTAGTGCTCTAAAGGATTTGATGATTTTCTTTAGGACTGACTCTAATAATAGCCACAATCCTGCCCCTTTACAAATCTTCCTTACAAAGAAAAAAAAAAAAAAAAAAAAAAAAGTTCTGCTCTCCAGAGTGAATTCCATTGAAAACCAAAAGTTCTTGTTAAAAAAAAAAAAAAATCCTTCCCTGTTCCTGATGGATTGGAAAAAATTTAAAGGAGTAATGCTATAATTTATGAGGAATTTGAGCATAGATCTCAGAGCACCCTATTAGACAGGGTAACTTCAGCTATTATTTAAAGAAAGCATTTCAGTTTTCTTCTCTAATAGAATACCACACTCCAGTTTTAACAGGAAAACAAGCCAGCCAGAAAGTCCTTCAGGTTCTCTAGTGACTTTGCTGTTGTCAATCAAATTAACATGGAAGATGCTCAAACACTGCTACTTTAATGGGCAGGGGGACAAAACTCCTGCCACACTGCAGAGAGGCTTTTGAAAAAACAAGCAGCTACACGCCATCTGAGCTGGCTGAGGCTAACAGAAGCCGGAGCCTGGGACTACAATGGGATGTGATGGATTTGGGGCTTTAACTGCCATTTCAGATGGCCCGTGCCCATAACTGTGATTTCTCAGCTGCCTATTCAGCTGCTGGACTAGCCTGGCTGCCCAAAGGTGAGGCTTTTCCCCCAAAAGGCTGGTGTCTGATGCTCAGAAGTAGCTCAGCAAAGACCACGCTGAGGAGCTTGGAGCCCAGGCTGTGCCTCTGCACTCTGGGCCTCCCCAGCAGGAGGACTCCCAGCCCTGAGGAAGGCCGGAGGTGTGCAGGGCACGTCTGTAAGATGTGGGAGACAGGCCTTGGCTCTTTGTTGTCACTTTTCTTTTGGTTTGGCTAAAATAAGTTTTGTTTAGACAAAGGCATGTCTTTAGTCAGCTCCTCATTTTCCTCTGGAATTGCTGGAAGATGGAGATTTCCCTTTTCCTTTAAGAGCTAGTTCCACTGGTTACTCACTTTCGGTGTTAAGATACAACGCCTAATTTCTAATTCAAATTCTTCTAGCTTCAATTTCTAGCAGCTGGCTCTTGCTATGACCTTCCCAGTAATATTAAAGAACCATTTAGTATCCTGCATTTTCTTAACCCAAAGATATTTATCAACTGTAATCAAGCCCCAATCTTTGGCTCTCTGCTCAGGTGTCTGTGCTATCGCTGCTGCAGCTAGAGCCCATCACTGGCAACCTTCTGCATCCACTGCAGCAGACGGGAGCCCGGTCGGATGCTGCCCAGCCGGCTGCTCTGGATTCCTGCAGGGCCAGAGCCACCATCTCTGGGATGGCAGAAGACTTGGCAAGAAGAGTTGGTGGTTTCTGTGTCCTCCACTAGTATCATCTGGAGTTAGTTGCTCTGCCAACCTACCAAAGTTCTTTTCTTTGCTTTTAAATACAAAGCTATACATGCATAAGGAAGAAAATGCTCTAATTTATTCTACAAAAGTGTTCATCAAGTGAGAGACAGGACTCTGGGAAAAGATTAAGAGCTTACATTTTTCATTTGACTTATTTCACATAAAATTTCATAGAGGATAAAATGATGGGAGGCAAAGAAGCAATGATATTTCTGTTTTATCTCTGTCTAAGGACCATAAATCTTTCTGAAGTATCATTAATTATAGCAGCGCAATTCACAACGCTATTGTTAAAGGTCTATCAGCAGTCCCATTATAAACCCCCTATTTTCAGGGGTTTATAACTTGGTTAGAAGAATTTTGTTTCAGGCAAAAACTTTGCTGGGGCAACGTCTCCATCTAAGATAATTTTAAAAAAAGAAAAAAAAAAAGTAAAACACAAAGGAACGTATTACCTCTTTTGAATTGATTAACGGAGAGCCTAGGAACCTTCTAGGGGTATAAATCTAATACTGTATTGGCTGATTGTATCTGTACCATTTGTGAATTCATAAGACTGAATGCATTGAAGTTATCTCTTAGATGAATTTAGATCATTCCTTTACAAGAAAAGTTTCCAATTACCACAGCTGAATTCAAGATCTGGAATATTCCTCCAGTGGCTGTAATCAAATCAGATTTGATTTCTTCCTTAGCTAAAGCCAGTCAAGAAAGAATTTAGTAGAACTTGAAAACAACTTACATGTTAAGAATATTTAAGTATATTTCGGTAGCTTGCTTTTTTTTCTTTTTTTTTTTCCTTTTTTTTTTTTTTTTTTTTTTCAGGCATGACTTGCATCAAGAATCAGTGAAGGTTAATGATCACATCCACCAAAGTGAGTTCTGAGGCTTAGCAGCAACACAGAGGGACTCACATTGTCATGGCTGAGCCATGGTGAAATGTTAGAGAGGTGCTGAGTTTCTCCAGATGTGCAGTAGAAAACGCTCTTCAACAGGCACTAGTGAGACTGGGAAAGCATGGGGAAGAAAAATCATGGCTTCCCCTGCAGAACAACATGACTGGGCACCCTTTGCCTGTAGCAACTTGTAGGTTCATCAGGGAAGCCTGAGAGCTCTGCCCAGTTGTGTTCTTGCAGGTTAGGAAAGAGCAAGATAAACATAATACCCCACACTTTGATGGGATCAACAAGTCATTGTGGTCTTTTTCTAAAGCAGTGGATATTAATGAATGCTAACTTCTGAGCAACTTTTTTTTTTTTTTTTTTTTTCCTTGTTTTAAAGTAGAAAGATTAGATGAAAATGTATTTTGTGAAGCATGTGCTGACACCCTCAGGTAATCTCCATCCTCTGTCCTCATCAATAATCTAACATTCTACTTTCTCTGTTACCTTACTGTCTGCAGTAATGCAATTCACTTTGGTCCCCTTAGATCCTATTAGAATCTCTCACATTACAAAATTCTTCCAGCTCTGCTGTATAGTGCACTGGGATTGTTTAGTCTTAACTTCTGGCTGTTTTCCTCAACTACAATTCTTTGCACAGGAACTGACTTTTGTGAATTGCACATTTAACCTAGCACTGAGTGAGAAGATCAAAATAAGTAATGCACATGGGTATTGTCCTATGGGGTCTCTAAAGCACTCTGATTCTGCTTTGAACACTGGTGAATGTATCTTGTTATAATGAGTTCCACTATCTAAAGTTCTTTCTTCTATCAGTTTTGATTGTTGTCTTTTAATTTCATTGCATGTGTCCTTTGAAAGGATAAATAGGCATGGGTAAATAGAAAAATCCATTTTTACATATTATTCAATCCCTTATGTACCTCTTTTGTATTACATCTTACTTTTCTCCTCTCCGAAGTAAAACAGCCTTAATGTTTTGTTTGTTTGCTTTTTCTAATATGGAAATCTTCCCATATCTCATAATTTGTTGCTGTTATTTGAGCAGATGTCTTCCTGGAATTCTCCAGAGTTATTGACAAGACAATCACTCTCAGTGATGATATCTAAATAGAAGTGCTTGATGTGCATTGACTGAGGTCTTTTTTGGCTTCTCCGACAACATCAAGGTTTTAAAGTAGGCAGGAATGGCTCTCCGACAACACGCTTACAAGGACTGCAGTAGAAGGTGGAAAAATGTGGAAAGCTCATCTATTCCCTTCATTCTTGTTGCCAGAATGCCTGTGAAATACCACTTTTGCACCCAGTGTAAAATGCCACTTTGCACTCGGTGAAATGCCTCCTAAGTTTAAGGAGAAAACCATTCTTGTCTTCTTAACCAAAAATGAATCTCTGACGAACTCGGTGATGTGAGATTCACTCTCTGATCTCCAGTCTTATCTGATCCATTTCTCTCTAATCCCCAGTCTTTTTTAGATTCTGGACTTTGGAATATCCACTGTTTCCAAACGTGATCCTTCTTGTATTTCCTACCTATGTTGTAGCATATACCGCTATGTTGAAACTCCTGAGGCCTGACCCTCTGAACCACTACAGCAATAGGGTAGAATTCTTGTGATAATTATCTTAAACCAGGGCAATTTCAGTCTTTTGATAGTAACTCCTGATTTACAATAATAGAAATAAGAACAGAATCAAGTATTTTGATGACACTAAGCTTCTTATAGTAGGTATGTGGAAGGGGCTGGAGGACTGAAAAAGCAGCTTTTAAATGGAGGAGATTGTAAAAACATTAACATAATGCAAAGCTGTCATCCAGGCTCTTGTATTACATGCAACTAAGTATAAGTAGCATTACAAGAAGATTTACTTTTGTAAAAGCAAAGGAATTCACGTTTTCACAGTGGGGAAACTTTACAGCAGCTAAAACCTCAGGTCTATTTAAGTAGCATGCCGTTTGTGGTTTTGCTTATCAGTTTTGCTTATTAGCAAATGGATTTGTGCTGAAAGTCCCCTCATTGTCCCCAACTCCCTGCATCACTGTTCCCACTGTGAAAATGTAAGACTAAATTATGCACTTCATCATGACCAGGAGGTCCAGATGGATCTCACACTGCTGCAGAAAGGGCTCAACAGGAAAAACACTGCAGCAGCAGCAGACGCAGCAGCCTTTCCTTCCAAGGCCCAGTGGGGCAATTTGGAGAAGCTCTCCAGACCAGAGGGATGGAGAAGCATCTCAGTGCTGAGTGCGTAATCCTCCAGCTTACCCCAGGTTTTCCCTGGTTTACCAGAGAAAAGAACTGAAACTCAACACTGTGTTGTCACTTCAGAGAGGCTTTCAGTCCTGCCTTGTGCTCCTTTTTCAAGGGTTATAAAGTACTTCTGTTCCAGGGCACTGTATGTGGATATTAAATTTTCATCCCAAACATGATGCCATTTTTGATTTCAGTATTTATCTGTCTTCTGGTCTTATATGGCCACACTTACAGTAATATCTCATACCTCACAATCTTTAACACATTATTTACTCCTCTAAACACTATGTATATGAAAGGTATCTGAAAATAAGCAATAAACTATTTTAATAGTGTTACCATCTGAGCCCTGGATCTTTGAGAATTTCCTTCTCTTTAATTCTGAAAAGCTGTTCATAACCTTGAGACTGATAATGCATAGAAAATGGCTTTATCGAAGTGCAACCCCCCTTAATCTATGTAGTAGAGGTGTGCAATTAAAAAAGTGAGTCTTTTCCATCTCCTAAATACTGAATCCCACCTTTTGCTAAGACAGAAAAGAAAAAAAGAAGAAAAAAAAAAAAAAAAAAAAAAAAAAAAAAAAAAAAAAAAAAAAAAAGAAGAGGACTCGCAGCTATTACAGAAGTCACAATAACGTCCAGAGAAGGGCTACAAAGATGGTGAAGGGCCTAGAGGGGAAGACGGAATCATGGAATCACAGAATTGTCAGGGTTGGAAGGGACCTCGAGATCATCGGCTCCAACACCCCTGCCAAAGCAGGTTCCTTAGAGCAGGTTGCCCAGGTAGGCATGCAGATGGGCCTTGAATATCTCCAGAGAAGGAGACTCCACAACTTCCCTGGGCAGCCTGTTGCAGTGCTCCGTCACCCTCACTGTGAAGTTCTTTCGCATGTTGTTGTGGAACTTCCTGTGCTCCATTTTGTGGCCCCTTGTCCTGTCCCCACAAACCACTGAAAAGAGGTTGGCCAAATGCCTCTGTCTCCCACTCTCAAGACACTTGTAAACATTGGTAAGATCCCCTCTCAGTCTTCTCTTCTCAAGGCTGAACAGACCCAGGCCTCTCAGCCTTTTCTCACAGGGGAGATTCTCCAGGCCCCATATCATCTTTGTGGCCCTCTGCTGGACTCTTTCCAGGAGATCCCTGTCTTTTTTGTGCTGGTGAGCCCAGAACTGGACACAATACTCCAGGTGAGGCCTGACCAGGGCAGAGTAGAGGGGGAAGATCACCTCCCTTGACCTGCTGGCCGTATGAGGACGTATGAAGACGTACGAGGAGTGGCTGAGGTCACTTGGCCTTTTCAGCCTGGAAAAGAGGAGGCAGACGGGAGACCTCATCGCGATCTACAGCTTCCTCGTGGGGGGTAGTGGAAGGGCAGGCGCCAATCTATTCTCTTTAGTGACCAGCGATAGGACTAGAGGGAATGGTGTCAGACTATGACAGGGGAGGTTCAGGTGGGATATCAGGAAGAGGTTCTTCACTGAGAAGGTTGTTGCACACTGGAAAACACTTCCCAGGGCCGCAGTCATGGCACCAAGCCTGCTGAAGTTTAAGAAGTGTTTGGACCGTGCTCTTAGTCATATGGTTTGAATTTTTGAGTAGACCTGTGTGGTGCCAGGAGTTGGACTCAATGATCCTTATGAGTTCCTTCCAACTTGGGAGATTCCATGATTCTATGATAATGAAAATAAAGCCTGCATTTCCAGTCATTTATTCTTTTAAAGGATTGAAGTCTATAGATGAATATCACTAGGAATAGTTGATACTACTACTGTCTTCTCTGACATCTAATATTCTCTTTTTTTTTTTTTTTTTTAATTAAAAACACTTTGAGAATGGCGATTCTTTCCAGATCACTTAGCACCAACCGTCAGCCTTTGAAATTGTAAAACTAAAATAAGCAAAGCCAGCCACGGGACACATTTGAGCCATTGTCTTCTTTAGGAGGCAATTAAAAATACCCGCTGAGTTGCTTCCCCTTTCTACACCTGTACTATGAGATTGGAAAGAATATTTAAAGGCTTAAACCCCCTCAGATGGGGCCCGAAGTGAATTGTGGTAAAAGCAGCAGGAATGAGGCTGTTCTGGGGTACCACGTTTGTAAGCACTCTGGGAACACCTCAGCACCACAGCAGCTGGGGAAGGCCCTCAAGCGGTCACAGGCTCGTTAGGGAAGCACCCCATGAAATCAGCAGGGCAGTGGTGTTTGAGATCAGTGGCACACATCTGGCACAGGTGCCTAAACCAGGACGCAGGTGAAACTCGAGGATTCACCCAAAGACAAGGATAACAATAACTAAAAATAAAAAGCCGCAAAGCACTGCGGGAGGCGGCAGCGGCGCAGTGCACTGTGGGAGTGCCGGGCACCGCCTGAGGGCGGCTCCAGGCGGACGCGGCGCATGCGCAGGGGGAAGGCGGAAGCGCCGCTGTTGCCATGACAACGGCGTCCGGCCTGCGGCGCGCCTGAGGCCCAGCGGGCCGGGAGCCGCTGCCCCCCCCGGGCTCCATGGCACGGAAGGCGCTGCGCTGCGTCCTGCGGCTGGAGATCCGCGCGGTGAGTGCCCGGCCCCAGGAGGAGGAGAAGCCCGCGGGATGCGGGGGGAGCTGCCCGTGAGGGGCCGAGCCCACAGCAGCTCCGCGGGGAGGCTTCGGGCTCGTCGCGGGGGGAGCTGCCTCAGCCCCTGGGGATGGCCGGCCGGGAGGGGTGCTCCGGCACGGCGTGCTGGGCGGCTCGGCACCCGTTGGCTGCTGCCGGCCGGACGTGAGGCCTCCCGGCGGGCCGTGTGCTGCCGCAGTGCCTGGTGCCGAAAGGAGGAGGGGCTGCGGCGCCCCGCGGGAAGTTCAAGTGCAGGCACAGAAAGCACACGTTGGGAAACCGGCCCCGTTCGTGATGAGTTAACCACCGTTGTTCACTAACGTGTAGGGCTGCTCTAAACACAGCTCTGAGTTTCTCAATATAGGTTGTGAGGGTGTCATCCTAACAGTGTTTCTCTGCTGGGTTTGCATAATGCAGAGGCCTGTTTTTTTTTTCTTTTTTTTTTTTTTTTTGTTTTGTTTTGTTTTTGTTTTTCTGGAAAGCAGCAAGTACTCTTTCTTCTGTTCCTCCTCACGTGCCAGGAGAGATTACAGGGATGGTGTTCTCCCACAGCTGGGCTTCTTCACCTGCAAGGGATTTGTTACTCACCCTGCTCTCAGGCCTGCAAGTAATAGTGGAAGGGGACAGAACAAGAAACCCCAATTGCAGATCTGAGTGCCCCTTCCTGCATGTGGGTTGTTGAGCCATGTTCCAACTACACTAGATAACTTCTCTCAGGTAACCCTTTTAATAAGTGTATTTAGTCTGGTTTTTGGACCACGTATTTTGCCCTTTTTTCTCATTGGAGCCTCACTTCATACCTGTGAAAACTATCCAGCCTCCATTAATACCCTGCTCTTACACTCATGTCAACACTGGCTTTTTTTTTTTTTTTTTTTTCCCTACGCCAGTGTTTGCTCTATTGATGTATTTCATGGGCAGCAGTTCTGTCGTTTCACAATTCATCTTTACCAGATAAAGAGACCTGATTCTTTCAGTAGTATTTTGTATGGCAGGCTTACCAGTCTTCTGATCACCGTAGGGATGGGTGCTATTCTTCCACTTTGGGTTTGCTGATCAGGGTTAGAATTGAATTCAGCATTCCAGATGGGGTCTCACTGTTGCCTTAGATGATGTCAGGAGAAGTCCAAAATTCATCCTTTATATCTCAATGTCAGTCTCTTCACAGCTGCGCTATGGTTATTCTGTCATTTATTAACACACTTGCCTTCTCTTCAGCCAGCTTTGAAGATGAGCTCCCTGAGTAAAAGAAGAAACTGTTGTTAATACACAGTAGGTGTATCTCATTCCTGTTTCTGATTTTTTTCTATACCTTTTTCTCTACCACTGATGATTTCTTAATTTTAATTGGAAAATTTCATAAGCATAATCTGACTTCTTGTGCCAGGGTCGTTAAAATATTTAAAGACATGGATTGCAGGATGTACAGATGATCATTTTTCATAGTAACCCTCAACCTGATGCTTTCCAGTTTAGCCAGTTACTGATGCTATTCTTTGCCCAGTTCTGTACCACCTTAGGACTTTCACAGGCTCCTATCTTCTGCATCATAAGTAATAATTTGTCACATGGAACCATATTATGTTAGTGAGGTCCATTTAAATTACTTACCCTTTGCCCAGAATATAGGCTTTCCAGTAAATGTTGGGTTTTGCTTGACTCGTCTATTTTTATTAAACATGTGCTGCTGGGCTTTTTTTTTTTTTTTCTAGGCATGTTTTTCATCCATATACTTTATTCTTTACTTTTGTGTGTTTAAGTATTCTGATTGAGAGGGTTATAATTTTCCAGGTCTCTTTTTCTGCCTCACATGGGCCTTTCATTTGCTGCTTTTCAGTCAGATGGTGCTATCCTTGTTTTCATAACATGGGTTTTAGTTATATATCCAACGGAGCAAGAAATATTGCATTCTTTCAGAACCTGGGCTGCAGGTGATTCAGCTTCCCTATGGCTCCGTGGCCTAGGCACACTGGATCATTTCCATAATCTCATTCTTTACATTTTTTTTCTCCTATATTCAGTATCATGAAAACCAAGGAAAAATACTCAGTTGTGTTTGGGACATAATTTGTTAACTCTCACATCATGGTTGATTTTTAATCTTGCTTTTTCCTTTTTTGCTTTATTTATGAATAAAGTCCTATCTGTCTGGATTTCTGGTTAGTTTTCCTATTTTTTCCAATGTTCTGCATATTTCTATACCCTCTTGGAAATCCAACCACTTATGCCAAAAGTTCTGTCATATCTGTTTTTCCATTGCTTTAGGATACGTGTTCCAGATTGGTTTTGCTCCTTTTGGCATAATGAAATTCCAAGGTCTCTTTTCTATCTGAATGCACGAGTTCTTTGGTTTATTTCATTGCTAGTTTTCTTCATTTCTGAAAGGCTGCTCTTCTGAAATTGAAAACCTTAGTTAAAGACCTTATTTGGTTTATCCTGCCATTAATTTAAATTGAATAATTCATGATTGCTCAGACTGAGATTTCATTGTTGTTTGTTTTCTGAGACTAATGTTGGTGCCTACCTCTGCTGCTGGCATTTAGATTGCTCATGTAGCAACAGAATGAAATTCACATTATTCTTCATGTCATTGCTACTTGGAGAATTCACAAATGCAGCAGTGAAGTAGGTAAAGCTTTAAGCACTAAGATGAATTAATAGCACTGTGGATTACTGCCAGGTAAGGAGACTAAAATGGCATCTCTTCACGTTGAGAAGATTATTTTTGCAACTCAAAGACCAAAATGCTATTCTTTATGGAAGCTTGTGCTCTACAGAAGTTAATACTGTCTGTTGCCCTTCATACAGAACTCTTCCTGTGTGGTGGCAATGGGCTTTTAAAAACATTTGGGGGGGAACGGGACCTTTTTCATTGGTTGCAAGTGCATGCTACAGCTTTAGGACTGAGTGTAGAGGAAAAAAATATGTATGGGATTGTGTTGCGGTGGAATTTTGTTCCTTCCCGTGAGAGGAATTCAGTGATTTCTTGGTGGCAGTATGTGATGTCCCAGCACCAGGGATGCTACATGTTGCCTGTCCTTCTGGCAACTGCAGCAGAGAAGTCAGGGATAACACTGTCCCAGCCAGTTACCTTCACGAGTAGTCCTGCTCATTGGTTTTAAGATCAGTTAATTGCAGCACTGATATCCCTCCTGCTGAGCTGATCCATAGATAATGCTATTACGATTTTTATAACGATCACTCATCCTGCCTGAACAGTCTGCAGTCAGGTAAGAACTTCAGCTTGTCTCTTAAGTGTTCTGATGCTCCATGTACCACATATTACAAAACGAATTCCATGAACTGTGGGTGTATACGTGTCGTTCATTATTGGAGCTCCTTTAAAGTTTCATGAACATGTAGATTTGGTGTTTTAGCCTAGGCAATGGATTGTGCTCTTTTTCTCCATGATAATAGAAGTTTCTACATATGCTGATTTGTAAGAACTTCCTTTCTTCTATAGGATAGCCAGAATAAATGTCATCTAACTGCTGCTTGCAGTTTTATTACACCTGATGTCTTCAAACCTTTCACTTTTCATCTCAGAAAGTTGGCAAATACCAGTTGCCTTCTGTAAGGTGTGGAGTCCCGGCTAAAAAGAATTGTAAATTCAAGGGAAAAAGTCCCAGCCAAGCTAATAGGACATAAAATGTGTAGTTTAGGGGATCTTGCCTTGTATGAATGAAATCTCTCTTTCACTCGCTCCTACTAACACTTGCACCATGCTGTTTAATAATAGGCAGCCTGTTTCAATTGGGATGTCCGTTATTCTGGCACTTCTCAGATTTGAAGCCCTAACTTAATGGAGAGGAAACATTTCTTGTTTTTTGTTGCTGTGTAGTTGTTTTGCGTGTGTTTTTTTTTTTTTTTTCCCTTGGATATTTATGAGTAGAAACAACTTTTTTTAAGCTTACACTGTATAGTAATCTATAACACATTATAGATATTATTTCAGTTATTTTTTTCACTAGAGGCTGTTTTTTCTGCTGTTTATATAATTTTGTTTTATATCCATTAACAATGTCTCAAGTAAACATTCATTTGGGAGTAAGAGACTGTAACTAAAGCACTTATTTTAATTCCTGTCAATCTGTTCCTTTGTCTTTCTACCTTGCAATTGAAAGTCTGAACACTTTCTCTGGCAACCTTATGTTAGAAGAGACAACCTCATTTTTATTATACTGCTATAAAAAGTGAGCAGTAGAACTGAAGTGAAAGGTGACAATTCTTTGGCTGGGTAATAGAATAAAACCATGTGGCTTGGGAAAAATAGCAAATAGTTTTGCAGTGATTTGTGTACATCACTGCAGTGGAAATACAGGTAAGAATGTTTGATGCTCATCAGAGCTTTAAAAGCATACCAAATTCTTCTTACTCAAGGAATAAGAATGGCCCAAAGAAAGTCAAAATATTAGTGGCAATATCCGGCAGCCTAATGAGGAGTCTTCCCTGCCTTGTATACCCTCCAGGGTGGCCAGACTTCTCTTAAAAATCTGTGTGACTTCCCACAGTAATGGAACAACAGTTGCTTTTTCTCACTTACATATATAAATGGAAAGTTAACTTAATTGTAATATTGTGAATAAACTTTTTTGGTGGCTAGACAGAGCACGGAAATCTAAGCATGTAAATTTACCAGCTTCATTCTCTCAATGATTAGGCTAAAATTTTTATTATTTTTTTTTTGTCTCTGAATCATCTAGACTTCATTTTAGACTTCTGTCACTCTTTGTGTAGCATCTGATGTGACCCTTGATGACTAAATCATAGATAGTACCATTAAATAGATAGCACACACAGATTCATCTGGGATTGGGATACATACCAGTTTTAGATTTGGCTGAAGACCAATGGAACGTGTTTACAGTAAGAAGAATTTGGTCGTGGTTATTTTACAATGGTGACAATTTTTCCTTGTCAGTCTGTACAAATAGAACTGCTTTAGAAAAGAAATGTTTCCGCTCTAATTCATTATCACCTGACTCTCAGCAATCAACCATTTCAGCCTTGACCATTTTGTTTTTATCCTGAAAACAGCCATTACTTCTGTAACTAAAGTTCAGTTTTTTTTTAATGAATGTGTTACTATTACAGATAACTTGCCCTGGAGTGCAGCTGAAAGACAAAGAGGAACTCTATCTCAGTGTCTCTCTGCTTGGGCAGTACAAAAAAACTCGGTGCGTCCCTGCAGCTTTTCCACTTTTCTTTCAAGAAAGACTAGTGTTTGAAAAGGTAAGATAATGTCAAGTGCTGATACAAGGCAAATAAAACCCATCCCACACTCACAAAAACCCATTGCAGAACCCCCAAGTGCAAGTAGTCACATTGAGGATGGCATAGTATTATAGCTCCTGCTTCTCTTGAGCACAAAGGAGGTGTATGCCTCCTGTACCCACACAGTGACTCGAAAAATATGCATCCTGAAAATTTATAATATTTTATTTTTAGGTGTTTGCTCATTCTTACAGGAACTGTCCTTTTTTCAGTATCTTATTTCCTAGCATGGAAGGAACTAAATGTTGTTGTTTTAAAAACAATGGCAAGGCGTAAAACAAGGACGGTAAGATATGGGAGAGTCGATTTAATTCAGCAGAAAGATAGAATTGCAACTCAAGTCTTTTTGGTGACATCTTTCTCCCTTTCAGTTACTTCTTCATGGTCTGTCACCTGTATTCCCAGGTTAGTACTCTGACCTTATAATTTATAGTTGTTTGTCACGTATTCTGAGTCCCCACTTGCTTCATTATTAGTACCACAGGGATAATGAAACACAGAATCTTACAGATAGGATCTGGTTTCTTGACTACCTGTGCATAATAATACTTTGCCCTTTCTAGTTCTTTTCTTTTAAGCATCCCCTAGCACTGTGAAAACCAGACTGAGTAAACATCAGTGATACTCTTGTGATGTAGGTAATACAAAAACACTGATGATTTCGCCAACCACTGAAGAGTCAAAAAAAAATACAAAAATACTTCTTTAAAGGTAAACATCCCACAAACTACTTAAGAGAAATGCAGTGAACACTGTTTTGGCTGTAATTTAAGGGAACTCCGGGACACTTGAACTTAACTACTTACAAAAGAGCTGAACAAGAAAGCTGATAATAATAACAGTCTTCTTACAAATAGCTGTTGTGTAGTTCTAGGTGCTTGTGGGGTAGCAGTACTTTGGTATTTTTGAGTGTTTGGTATGTAGAACAGCAGAGAGATTTACACCACACTTTGAGCAGAGTTAGAGGGAAGCCTATTACCTGCTTAATATCCTCTGCAACTTTTTTTTTTCTTTTTCAGAAATTCTTCCCCTGTTCTTTGCCATCTGTTCACGTGTGGTTCAGGTTAAAAAAAAAATAAACTGAACGATATGCTGTATGTGAATAGTCACTCCCATGAAAATTAAGCTTCTATCAGAGTTCTAGTACATCCAGCAATTTACTTTTCTCTCTTGAAATTTTCACAGACAATATTTATTTCTGTGTTCAACTCTTCATAATGCCTCCTAATTTAAATATGGAGAGGTAACCCTGGAATGGCTAGAAAGCATATGACAAGAACTGCTAGCTTTCAATGAATTTGATCATGTGCTAAATGATAATTTCAGATTCCTTTCTTTTTCCAATGGGGATAGAACTCTTGGCAACCATCTGAAGCGGGGAAGAATATTGATTTTTATTTTTTTTTCTTCTTCCCCCAGAGGTCCATCTGGTGATTTTGACTGTGCTGTTATTTTTATTCATGTATGTATTTTTTTATTTATTTTCCAGACATTTGCTGATATAGTTGATCCTGCAGACCTTGTGAAGTTACTGGAATGTAGGTTCTGCTTTTTATGTATATTATGTGGTATGCATTTATGACACGCTTGTACAGTTTTTAAAGACGTTTTGGAGGTTTCAAGTATGTAATAGTTTTATCAGGGACCTGTTCTCTGAAAAGTTAGTGGGTAACCAATGTAGAATATCACATATTAAATAAAGTATTTACTTTTTATTATTATTATAATTATTTGCCTTTTTTAAAAAAGCTAGGACCCTAGCACTAGTGATTTTTCAAATTAGATTTGTTGTTAGTGCAGGCATGAGTTCTTGCTGTTTTTTGGATACTACTACCTTACCCAAAATGCTGTTAACTAAGAAAATGCCTCTAGAGCATATAGCTTTAGAACAGGAGAAGGGGTAAAAGTCCTAATTAGCAGAATGTCCAGCTGGTTATTCAGTCAGGTAATGGATTCCTCTGTCTGACAAGTTATATGATTATTTTTGAAATAATATGAGCATAAATCTTTGTTTTTTTTTTTTGTTTTTTTTTTTTGTAAAATGATTCTTTTTATATATATTTTTAAGAAAATGGATTGTACCTACAGTAAGCAGTCTTGGCACATGCGGAGCATAATGCGACAGAACTGACCCTAAGCTCCAGGAGTATGCTCCCTAATACATGAAGTTATCTGAAAAAGTTGTAATGCTTGCTTCATCTTCAAAAGCTATTTTCAAAGGACAAACTTGGCAGCAGATGGAACTTACCAAGTTCTTAGTCAAATTTAGAGTTGTCTTTTGTACTCTGCTAATGCCATTTTGTTCATCTGTAATACTTCACAAGCTGTTCTTAATTTTCTTATTGTTGGTGTTGCAGAAATAGTGTAACAGTGTACAGTGCTATTAAGGTTAAGTCAGTGAGTGCCAACTGTGTCCTGGGGTGCATCAAGCACAGCATCGCTAGCAGGGCAAGTGAAGTGATCGTCCCACTCTACTCTGTGCTGATGTGGCCTCACCTTGAGTACTGTGTGCAGTTCTGGGCACCACAGCACAAAAAGGACATTCAACTGTTGGAGAGTGCCCAGAGGAGGGTGACGAAGATGGTGAAGGGTCTGGAGGGGATGATGTATGAAGAGCAGCTGAGGTCACTGGGCCTGTTCAGCCTAGAGAAGAGGAGGCTGAGGGGGACCTCATCATGGTCTACAACTTCCTTGTGAGGGGAAGTGGAGAGGCGGGTGACCTATTCTCCATAAACACCAGTGACAGGACCCACAGGAATGGGGTGAAGCTGAGGCAGGGGAAGTTCAGACTAGATATCAGGAGGAGATTTTTCACTGAGAGGGTGGTTGCGCACTGGAACAGGCTCCCCAGTGAAGTAGTCACTGCACCAAGCAGTGTATACATTTAAGAAACATTTGGACTGTGCACTGTCACATGGTCTAAACTTTTGGGTAGCCCTGTGTGGTGCAAGGAGTTGGACTTGATGATCCTTATGAGTCCCTTCCAACTCGGAATATTCTATGATTCTATGAGTGTGTTTTTCTTATTTTTTGACAATGAAAATTACTTCTCATTTTAGTGTTTTGATTTTTTTTAACTCATAAAAAAAACTTTTTCTTCCTTTCTAGTTGACACAACAGTACTTGAACTAATACAGCTGGTTCCCCCAGGTATTGTATCAGTCTCTTCATAAATTATTCAGTTTAATAGGTGAATTTCCATGAGGACATTGCCCATTATAGCACAATCACTTTCTCCAACACACAAGCAACATAGAAAGCTCTCCAACAAATAGTCATCTGAATATAAAATGTTAATAAATCAAGAGGATCTCATTCTTGAAGGAGAGTAGTAACTGAATATTGAAATGTACCATACTCAAGCTTAGGAAAGTGATAATATTTTAAAAATGGAAAATAAACTGAAATCACCCAACACATCATGTATTAACTGCATCACAATTCACTTGCGAAGTGGCTGTCTGTGAAATTTCAGAGTGCATAATGGTGTTCTCAGAATGACACTTTTTTTCCCTTCCATCTTAATGGTGACCACTGGGAAAATTCTTATCCTCACTATAAGTATCAGAAGTCTCTTGGGATATGTGATGATAATAAATAGTGATTTGTCATACTTCTGTTATTGGTTTGTGTGATTATAAAAATCTATTTTAATGAAATTCAAGTATTCCCATGAATAATGTAAGTCTGCATTTTATTGGAAATAAAGTCAAGTTTGAAAGAGGACTCATTTGGAAACTGGTATTAAAAACACTCTGTTACTTGTCCTTAGTAGTTTCAAAGAAACAATTGTTTTTCTCAGGTGATTCATGAGTCTATTTATTCAAGCAAATGTACTGAATGTGGATTTTTGTAGGAGGGTAAAAGATCTTGTGTAAGTAATTTAATTTCAGGGGTCAGAGGTAAATGTTATACACCCCAGTGGAAGCTGGCAGAATGACTGTAATAGCACAACTTAAACTTCTTTATAATATGCAGTCATGGTTTTTCCATATATATATATATATATATATATACACACACACACATACAGTTTTTAAAGAAGAAAGTAACAAACCAGGATACTAAGAGAATCTTGAGGTACTGATGTTGATGTTGCTTGCGGTTCCTTCTGGCAACAATGCCAGTTTTCAATTTAAGAAGCATCAATGTTCTGTAACATGGAAAAAGTTTTTCAGAAGGGATTGGCTACCATTAATAAAACTACTAGTTTCTTCTCTGGCATGGAAAGTAAAAAAGGAAGAAAACCATTGAAGTATTTTTTGCCTTAAGAAAATGTTTGTGTATCTTAAAGAAGATTGCCTTAACAGCTCTGTATTTCTTTAAATAACAGCAAAACATACTTTCAGGCTAAGTTTCTGCACATTTCTGCTCCTGATTTAACTAGATGAGGTTATTTCCTAGCCTTGCTGCTAATTTTTAAAGAACAAAATTTATCTTAGTTCGAATATGTCTTGTGTGTGATGTCTGTATTACTATATTATAGCATTTTCTGTTTTCCAATTAAAGTATACATTTTCTTTTTAGTAGGAGAAATTCTAGCTACTTATGAAGAAAATACAAGAGACTTCCTGTTCCCTGACCCTAAGATTACCCGTCGGCACCATGGTTTAGATCGTGAGATTTTAATGAAGAGGTCCTCTTCTTTTACAGTGAGTGAATATCTGTGGATTGTATTTATGGTACAGTGTGTTTCACTAGAGAAACCCATTGAACTTCTTCAAATGAAAAGCGATTTCTTCTGACAGGTTTTGCCAGTTCAGGTGTTGAATGTACAAATCCACAGGTGCACTTCAGTGAATGTATATACATTTTTTTGAAATGCTTCAAAAAGCATTTAATGTGGAAAAGTTAGTTTGCAGTTGGTTTGCAGTGTGGTACCGTGGCATGTCTCTCTTTCAATTTAATCGACATTGCAGTTGGTAGTTGAAGGGCTGAAAGAGAAGAGGGAGACTTGGTATCAACTTCATGGTTCTCATTGGATAAACCATGTAACCCCCATTTCTTTTTAGCGTTTTGTTTCAGACCATTTTTTGTACTGTTTAGGGCAATGCCAGCCTCTACAGATTTATATAGTGCTATGCCATCTGACCTGTGGGCCTCCCCAAGGTCCAAAATCACTACTAAAATAGTAAGTGACTGAAATTTGGCTCAGTGTTGTATGATTGTTGTTCAATTCCAGAGCCTGTTCCTTAAGGTCTATCCATAACTGTTTAATCCACAGTTTTACAAAAGCTATGATAAATGACAACTAATTGGCAGAATGAGTGCAATGAATTAATGTTAATTTTTTGGAGATATGGGCTCAAGTACATATTAAATACCCTTTCATAGAGTTTAAGACTGAACATGATGTATCAGTGGAATACCTCAGGAAGGCACATCAAGGACGATGGAGGTGATGTAGGAGATGTTTTGGAATTTGTTTTGTATGTCTTATTTTGGTTAAGTTGTACTAGTGTAGTGGCAGGACATTTGTATTGGGACTCAGTTGCCTTGTCTGTTGTGATCGGATTAAAAATACGTTGTGGGGATGGGAGGAAGGCTGATTAAAGGTCATTGGTATCGTTTAACTGGTATAATCTTTCCCCTGCAACAGCAACCTGGAAATTGCCCTGTCACTTGCAATTAGAAGGGCTAATTTGGTGTCTAATGCTCTGCTGCATTTGAATGAATTAAGGCTATGATTTCGATACAAAACGTGTGGTTCTACAGCAAGCTTAAGCTGTCCCTGCAAAAAAAGCCATAGTTTTTAAGTCATAGTGTCTTATGAATGTTATAGGTGGCTCAAGGGAGAGGGTGAGACCACAGCAGCCTCCATTTATATGGGTTTTAAGTTGCCACAGCTCAGAACCCAGCTTTCAGTACTGCATCCTTATATCCTGCTGTTTATTCTTTCCTTTCCATTATTTCATCGTTCTTCTCTGGGTGCAACCACACTGTTCACCAGTTCAGGGAAGTAAGTGTTAAAAAATATTTATGTCAGTAAAACCACAGAAAAAGGATGGCCCTAAATACAAGCTATTTCCATTGTGGTTCTCTGTATGGCCACACAAACAGTTGTTCTGGTATTGTGAGTGAGGAGAAGTACCTTAAGAAGTTTCTGGTGTTGCAGCTTTACTCTCTTAAACTGAAAGCCTGTTCTGCAGAGCTTCTGCAACTATCATAGAGTAAATCTGAATGAACTTTTAAGCCTTTACTGAAGGCATGCTGGAGTTGTCTGTTATGTTTTCACTGTTTTTAAATGGCCTTTTGCTATACACTGTTCTTGGACAAGAATGTTGAAATTTGCTGTGTTAGTTACATAAGTGCTTTACACGATTCCTCTATTTTTGAATGGCATCTGTATTTTAAAAAGTTAGTGGGACATCCAAGATACCTGTTCCTGTTTTGTTTTCACATTGCTTATAGGCTGGTTTCTTCCTGGTTTTGAGAAAGAAAACAGATAATTTGGTAATTTAAAAAAAAAAAAAAAGTGGAATTGCCAAAATGGTTTTAGTTTTTTTTGAAAATTCAGCATAATGAATCTCTAGAAGCAGAGCCACTGGAGAAGTTAGTGTTTTGTTTTAATTGTGTTTTTTTTTGTTGGATTAAGTTATTTCTAACAAGTATTTTCTTGTTAGAAACTTGTATTTTCTAACAAAAAGGTGTCATCCTTTATCAGCTGTGAAAAGATGTGGTCAGAATCATTTCGATGTGCAGCTGAATGATAACACTGTAGTAGCTTTCAGATGCTGACTGATGAAAGACAGAAATGTCCTTCCATGTCCTCAGGAGTAGTGTAAATGAAATCCATCTCTGCCCTAAAATGAGGACTGCAGAAGCATCAGTTACTGTGTTCCATCTCCATCAAAGAAAATCAGAACAGTTTAAGAAAGGATTTTCACATACTGACCCCATTTTCGGGAATAATAAAGAAGCTGTGTTTGATGGAAGTGGAGGGAGGCTCTCAAAAAGTACTTGTGGCTCCTCTCCTTGGTTGCCAAATGGGATAGCAGTGAGAGGATTTTTACCTACAGAAGAAGTGCGGTCTCAAATGTCTCCATCTTCTAGTGTTCCCAAAGCTTTACTGGCAAGTATCTCCTGTCAGCACTGTAGTACTGAATGTAAATGCTAAACAAAAGGCAAGGTGTTAAACAAGACCCTGAGAACCAAAATCACTCATGTTATTTCTGTGCTAGTCAAGTTGTATTCTTCCCACATTAAAAGCTTATTTATGCCTAGCTGAGATGTTGAGTATTTTTGACTGACAGCTGTGCTTCAGAGGCACTTTGCTTCCCAATAAATTTGTCTTTTATTAAAAAAAAAAAAAAGAGGTAGCAACAGCAAGGTTACGGTTGTGGAGTTCAGATAGGCAGTGACAAGCAGTGTCTGATTAACACTGCTAATCTGCCAGTTGGAAGGAATCCCAAGTTGAGAGGATCAGAACTCCTCCAGAAATCTGGCACTTGGCTGATAATGTCTCTGGCTAAATGTCTTATGAGGCTTACAAACACAATACGCGTACAAGACATGCCTCGAGTTATCTCTCCTGGTCCAGTGCTGCCCAGCTGAGGCTTTAGCTGGCTCTTCTGTATTTCTCTGCAACCCTTGCCTTTCAGAATATGTTTCTGCCTCAACTGGTGGTGACTTCTTAAAGACGTTCTTATCTCCATTCCCCACCTTCATGCAGTATTTGCTATGTTACTTAAAACATTTCTATTCAGTTCCACTAGCTTTCATTAGCATACCAGTATAAGACCTTTTGTTATGTACATGTATACTTTTTAAGCTACGGACTTGTCTTCATGCTCCTTACAGTTAAAAGCACTTACTAAGTTTGCTTTGCAACTTGGTTCTCCTAAATATAAACTGCTTTTACAGTTTTCCTGTGATCAAGTTAAAAGTATATCCATGTTACATCTGTTTAATGACTGGTACAGGAAGACTGGTAAGTCTGCTCAGGGCTGCAAGCACCGCTAAGCCAGTGGAAGAGGAACACGTGCCCAAAACTTTCTAACTGGACTTTCATTTACAGATGTGTTTGGGGCTATGGAACAGCCTTTGCATATTCTGAATATCTTTCAGCAATTCCCAGTTTGGGAATTGTAGAAAACCTTCTGTATTTCGTTAGCTACGTTACTAAGTTAGCATAAGTTACCTATCCATTCCTGTGTGTGAGTGCCATTCTGTATTTCTTCTTCACAAACCATTTCTTTGAAGAAACTGTGGTTTTGTGTGATTTTTAATTAGGAGCATGTAACAATTCTCTATTCATTCTCGTTCTCTGTAAGAGAAAAGCAGTAGGTGCTCTGTGTTGCTTTTTATAGAAGACTTACTAATTCTGATGTGTCCTTTTTTAAACTGTTGATAACACTTGACAATTCATTAGTAATAAAAATGAGTTGATTAAAGACGATCAGCTTTAAAATCTCTTTTAAATGCCATAACTTGACTTGATTGAATCCTGGACTCTGCTAAATGATGTGACTGAGCTTTCTTGGCATTTTTGTCATTTTATTTCCATAAACTAACCTGAGATCATATTCTCTTATGGGAAATCAGTGTGTGTTTAGACAGGTGGTAGGGAATAGTTTGGTTCAGCAGTAGCCTTCACACATGAAGTTCCTGCTAATTCTCAAGTGTGGGATGTGGTCACTAAAGGACCGTCCCCTTTCTTTGTTTCTCAGTAACTGTGAGTTCAGATGAAAAAATGCCCCTGTACACAGGTGCCTGGGGACACACAGCAAGCTCTCTTTGTGTTGAATGAAGAGCAGGGTGGGAAGTTCTAGGGAGACTTAAATTCCACTTTGTTTCTACAGAGCTGTGCAAGATGTGCCTAGATGATTCTTGCTTCTTTCTAGAATGCATGGCCTTTATTTCTTATGTGTGTTTTTCAGTGTTGCTGCTTTGGAACATAACACTTGTATGTCAAAATCTTTGCTATTTTTGCCTAGTAAATTTTGTATACATTGGCTACTTCTAGAGAAATTTAGCAGGAAGTTGGGCTCTCAAAGGTATTACGTACCTAGATATGGCTGCAGTAAAAGAAGATGAGTTGAACAGACTATTAGCCATAAAAAGGCTCAGGGACCTGCTGGCCCATTAGTATGTGTGCTGGTTGACCAGGAGGTTGGATCCCATAGAATCTAAACTGTTCAAACTGGGGCTGTCTCTTGCCAGCCATGAGCTGAGAAGAGATTAATAAGAAGTAGAACATGGGAGGAAATCCAGAGAAATCAGAGTTGCTCTGAGGGTTACAGAATAAAAGGGACTCTTAATGGTACTGTTACAAATGAATAATTATTTGCAATGTAACTGACTAATTTTCAAAATATTTTTACAGAAAAAAAAGCACAATTGAGGCTATTTATAAATAAGTTTCCAAAGTTAGCAATAATGAAACTTCTAGAGCATGACTGGAATTTTTATTGATGCTATATAGCATGGCATGAAAAATCTTTAAAAGTGCTTTTGACAAAAAAATGTATTGAAATAAAAGTCAGACCTTAATTGTTGTACGAAAGCAATATAATCATCTGTAATTGAATTGTCAGAAATGCAAATGTTAGCATCTTGACATTTACCATTGCTGTTCTGTCTTTTCTAATTATCTTTATTAAAGGCTGAAATTAACAAAGGAAATGGCTGAAAATTAGGAATGGTTTGTTACATTAGGTGACATTTACTACTTTGATACCCTTTATCTTCAGTTGGAGCTTGATGTTCAATTATTGTCTCTCTTCTAGGGAATTGCACCAAAATTGAGATTTTCTACGAGCTCCCTTATTACAGAAAGTCTGTTAAGCTCAGGAAGGAGTCACATACAGGTTAGCATAATTTAATTGTTTGCAATTTAATTTCTAGATTTAATATTGATAGCCTTAGTTCCAATTTTTGCATGTGCTGTTCACTTCGAACTTTTCTCATTCTTTTGTTGTGGTTAAAGCAGTTGTCATGGGTGCTTGACAACTTGATTAAATTTTTAATCAAGTATGAGTAAAGAGTGGGTTTGGTGCATGACAGTAAATGTTGAGAGTTCCCCGAATCTGAAACAATTATCAGCTGCTATGTTCTGTGATCAGCTGAAGTGTCAATCCCTGGTGAATTTGTAGGTGGGAAGATGCCTCCTTACCGTTTCTTACTGACACTTAAAATTAAGATGGGACAATGAAAGCTAGGTGAAGTCAGAGAAGGTACATTATCAAAAACAAACCAATTAATTTAATTGTTTTTCATAACAATATCAGTAACAGCAATGGAAATGAAGATTTCTATTGAAAAGGCTTCACCAATATTAATCTGTAAATGCTTCTTCTGCAACAAGTGAAATTAAAGGCAAAGTAGCAGAAGAGACTGGGGAAAAAAAAACACTCGGTGTTTGTTCATTTGGTAGCACTCTTCTCTGGTCTCACTTGTTTGTGTTTTTGTTGGGTTTCCTGAGACAGACTGTCACACAAAGTCACTGTCACTGGATTATTGAGAAATCGTGCAGCATCATTAAAGCAGAATGGTTGTTCGGAAGGTGTGTGCAAAAAGCACAAGGTGACTTTGACCCATTTGTGGCATTGCTAATTACTGAGAAGTTTCTTCCAATTCTATCAAAAAAAACATTGAGACACGTAAAGGATTAAAAAATCAGTGAAAATTGGCACTGACAGAAAACTAACCTTGTTGAAGGTAAAGGGCAGCTTGATTTATAACTAAAAAGTCTCTTTAAACGTATTTAATGTTACAAAAGGCACATCAAATTTGCACGTGTTGCAGTGAGGGTGTAGAGAATAAGCCAGAAAAAGCACAGTCGACTTCTGTTGAAATTAATCTCTGAGAATTAGGTCCATTTTTGTTTGGGCTGGTTTCATACTCTGGCTCACTACTAGCTGCAGAAGTGCTGGTACAGGCATGAGAAAGACAGGGGAGTGAATTGCCAGTGTGATGCCATATTCAAACTATGTTGATACAAAACAAACACACAACTTCATCATTAGATGAGAAGGAAAGACACAAGGACGTGGACGTTTTGCTCTTGGGTTTTTCTGAACTGAGGCAGTACATGCAATGTTCAGATTTAAGAATAGTGTCAATTTCCTCAAGCTCGAAAAGGAATTTCTATCCAAAACAACAAAAAAATGCTGTTGCTATTCTCTTATTTTTGAGCTTTTGTAACGTGTGATTTGGGGCAAAATTTAATCAAAAAGCCTAATTATCCCAAAAAGCCTAATGATCCATATTGTGGTATGTTAAAACATGCTGCTATGATGTAGTCTACTAAGAGTTGCATAGTCTAGAGTTCCTTGACCTATAAAGCTTCTAGAGTAATTGAAAGTTCATTTAATGCCAAGAATTACGAAGGAATGATGATGTATTTCAACCAAAACTTCAATACTTGACTGAATTTCCCAGAATTTGTTCTCCAGCTTTCCCTTATTCTGTTGTATGTGAATATTTTAAAAGCAGTATCAACTCAAAGGTAAACTTCTAAGGCAGTATTTGATAATGGTGTGATTTTATAAATCTTGGCCTTAAAAAAAAAAAAAAAAAAAGGCGTATTTTGGATGTAAACTCCCAGCCAGACAAATAAACAGCTGTTTTGCCACCCCTTTTGTAAAAGTATTCACATCATTTAAGACAATATTTGGAAGATGGTCTTTAAAGATATTTGTTTTGTTTTACTAAACACATCTTCTTGATTATAACTCTTTAAAGAACTAATAAATTCACCGTGATCCATGAAAATATAAATTTCAAAGTGATTACACTTGTGGATTTTTAGGCAACTCTAAATTAATATAATTTAAGGTATTAAGCAGTTGTATTTTCATGTATATACTTTAAAGGACAAGAATTTTAAAAGATATTTTTTAAAAAAAAAAAGTGTTAGATGAAAAAATGCTTCAAAACTGCATGTCCAATGCAGGTAAAGTTTGTGTTAACTGAACTTGCTACCAAATTCAATTTGATTTTTTTTTTACAGTCTCTATATACTAACCCTGTGAGCAAGTTAATTGAGTAAGTATTAGACACTTAAACATCACTACATGTTGGGAGTTAAGGTGATTTTAACCTTTTTTTGATGTTACACAAAACTGTAAATACACTGTTGCTTTTTATATTGCTGTTTGATTATAGTTTTCTGAGAGGAACTTCAGCTGACATAGCATCTATTTCTGTTACAATTATTAGTTCCCTCTTCCTGTTATTGTCAGAGATCTTGGTTCTGCATGTTGTCAAACCAGGTAATTTCTCTTTTTCCATTTAGGATGATTTGAATTGGGCACCTCACTCAACCCCAAATGGAAAATTGCAAACAAAGTTACCAAAGAAAATCACACTTTCACCTGAGAAAAGCAGGCACAGCATAGTGACAAAGAACTACGAGCAGCCTACGATAGCTTCTAAGTCACGTTCTCCATCTCCGTACACAAAAAGACGAATGTGTGAGCTATCAGAAGAAGCTAGGCAACGGCTGGCCCATTTAAACCTTGGTCCTTACGAATTCAGAAGAGAAACTGATAAACCTCCATTTGTAGTTAGACGGGTTTGTATTCTCTATGAAGTGCTTCTAGCTTAAGCTGTGATCAAATATTGTTCTTTCCCTAAATACTGCTCCAAAAATTCATTCATGTCTTAGTTTAGATGAATAGTTTTTCCTCTCTTTACCAGTCTGTCATGTGGTCATTTAAATATAGAATTAACTAAAATAAAATTTCTTTTATCTGTGTTAGTAATAGACAAAGATCAAATTCTTTCATGAATATCCTGGTTAAATTCTCTGAGGCCCCGTTTCTTTTCTTCCAGCGCACTAGACAGGATAATAGCTGTATAAATTCAACTTGGAAGTAATTGATATTAGTATTAAAAAATCCTGAATAAGATTTTAAAGAAAGAGTGTCTAGTCACATTATGAACATTTACACTGCCTCTCTTTCAACTTTGTTGGCATTCTATGATCTTTGAAATACTTCCTTTGCTCAAACCTACATCTATAGTACTTTACTTAAAGTTAATAACCACCTGCATTTAGCACCTGCATGAGAAATTTTTACCAAGTGTACGTGGAAAAATCATTCTGAAATTAAGTAGTTATTTAAAGAAACTGTGTTAAAGTGATTTACTACTAGGGGTCCAGATTGCTCAGACTCTTGGATGATTGTATTCTCCTATAAATTGGTTTTTATCTCTTGTTACAACTGCAACAATCCTCTATTTTTAGAATACCACCTAGAATGTGTAGGGGCAGAGACAGACACTCTGTGCTGTGACATTGTGATTTGTCTACAATTTTGGACACTTGTCACAGCCATTGAGTATTTAATTCAATTTGGTCCTCACATTATTTCATTTTTCTAGTTTATGTACAGATAGTATCAGCTTGTCAAATTCTAGAATTCTTCCCCAAGTTTTCTTCTACTTGTAGGTACCTTTTAGAAATTCAGATTAACCTTAATAAGCCATTAATTATTCATCAACCTCCTGTTTCTCTCTCCCTCTCTCTGATATTTTTCTTTTAACTCCTGTTAATCAATTCTTCTGGTTTTTGATCTATAGGTGAAGTTCACAGTTTAATTAAAGCACCTGTAAACACTGATTATTGATTTTGGTTGCTCTGTTGTGTTTGTACAAAAAGGAAAAATCTTGTCTCTTAATGTACCATATCCTGACTGTCGTGGCCTTTCTAGATTGAGAATGCTACTTTTAGGGCATCTTTACTGCTTAGATCTCTTTTGGCTTGGAGATTTTGCATTGCATGAAGGTTAAAATTAAATTATGTTAAAGTGTAACTCTTTTAATTAGGAAGAGTAGCACTTTGAGATCTGAACTGTTTGGAATAAATATGTGATACGAAGTATTATTTAAAAACATTATAGGCGTTATAGATGAAGGAAAAACTGCATTTTTTTCCTTTTGAACAACATGACATTGAGTGTTCTGGACCTTTCTAGCACTGTTTTTGTTTATGTGCAATAATGCTAATCATATAACATGAACAAAATGTTATGAAAATATTTTAAAATAGTATTTGATTAAGAGTAAATGCCTTCAGAAAGGACTACATATGCTCTTTTGAACATAAATAATACAAAATATCTATATAGATTGAACTGTTCGATACTGTACATTTTAACAGTAGTTTTGCCGCAGGTAGAACAACCAAGTCCTGGTATTGAACTTCATGCCTGGTGTACCCTGCGAGAAAGCACAATACGAGCCTGGTCCAAGGTAACGCATGGTCAGTATTTAGTACTATATTTCTAATTAAAGCTTTTACTTTCTCCAGTAGACTAGTAGGTTTTTGGTTTTGTTTTTTTAGTCCTCTACAGTCTGTAATAGAGAAAAAACTGTTCCTTCTTCCTAGGAATAGCAAGAATAGTGAATAATCCTACTGCTTCAAAAGCAGGTTTTGCATATTTCTTTACCTTGTGAAACTTGGAATAGTTCTACATGATAAAAAACCAGGAGTGGAAAATACCGAAGTCCAGGCAGATGCTCTGTTCCACTTCACCTGTTTTGATTAGTTGCACAGAGAGGAGCAAATCTGCACCTCAGTCAGTAGGTGTGTTGGTCAGGCTTGGAATATTGATTGTTTTGAAGTTTGTGGGCTATGTTACTCCAAAAATGAATAATGTTTCTATTGACAGAATTTGTGAGTAGTGGATTAGTGACATGCAATTATTAATGAGCATCCAGGATACACTTGTCTATAGGCTTTGACACTCATTGATAGCAGTAACTGAGGGTTTCATAAAGGGTACAGGACAAGAAAATTAAGGAAGTATGCTAGCGTTTGATAATATTGCACGTGTATGGCAATATGGAGATTTTAATGAGTCTCATCAGTATTTGTTTGCTTTGTCTCACTTTTATTGTGCCTCCTTGATAATTATGAATAGTTGTATAGCAAATCATTTTGAACTTACTTTACATTTGCTCTTTGCAGTAGCACCAGGTGCAGGATTTTAAAGGCTTCACATTCCCTTTGGAATGAACCTATCAATCTGTAGCAGCTAGATAATATAACAGACCTATTATCATCTGGTACCATTATGTACTTACAAAATGAGTTGGTGGTCTTTGGCTACTGGTTAGGAGAATGAAGTCTACTTCACTGCTAGTATATGGATGGTTGAATGATCACCTTCTGGGATTCATCTTTTTTCTTTCTCCAGATCCTTCTCTTCTCGGCAGCTACAAACCCAAGAGAGCCCAAGTGAGTACTCTGAGATGCTATTGTTTACAAACTGTTTTTCTGGGGAAGCCCTGAGTGAGAAAGATTGTCCTACCTGTAGGTATTTTTGAAACTTTATTTACTGTACTATCAAACACAAGACAAAGGACATCTAAAATCTGGTATAACTCAGTTTAGCTCTGCTGATGGATTATTTACAAATAGAAATGTGAAACTTAATGCTCTGTAAGATATCCATGCCTATCGGTACCAGACTTACTTTTCCTTGCTATTAAGGCTTGTGTCAAGACTGTAGAAGAGACTTTAAAGGCAACTTACATTTCCCTTCATGGTCATTCTGAGAGGAAACGTTTTCAGAAGAGTGCAAAAGTAGCACTAGTACAAGTGCCAAACTGTTCTGTCATTTCACTTTTTTTTTTTTTAAGATACTAGCTGTTTTGTGTATTAAGTGGATCTGAAGATAATGTCAGAGTACCTTTGTCTTTGTTGTAAAATAAGGTAACCTATAGAGACTTTTTAGGTTAAGAGGAGCTACGAAAAGAGTACCTCAAAGTGAAGAGTGCGTAGAAGATTAATAGGTAGGCTAAGAACAAGGGGTCACAAACTGAGGAGAGGTCTGAGGCTTGTGTGGTTTAAACTCCCAGGCATTGCTGACTCTGGTCCTGGGAGAGGTGAGCCTTCAAACTGTGCAGTCAGAAAAAGATGACAGAAGGCCTGTTCCACGGGACTTTGCCATAATATGGTGTGTGAAATGGGGATGCGTACTATTCCCCAGCAGGTAGATACTACTGCGTATATGGGAAGTGTGTAACACTGGTTTTAAAAACAAAATTGAACATCTTGATACTTATAAATTTTAGCAAGGTTTGGTGGTGTGTTTTTTTTTTCATTTTTTTTTCCTTGTTGTTTTAATAGGCAAAACCTACCCATGGAAAAGACTGTGACAGCTCATCTGACATTTGCATTGAAGATGTGATCTTGGGTCCACCTAACAGACAGTCCCGTTCTGCTGGTTCTTTAGTGCGTTCAGCACCTTCAGCGTTTCAGAAGCATTCTCCAAGTTCGGTGCTAAATCGATCTTCTCTAAGGGAAAGGTAATGACTTGTTTTTGTTTGTGAAATTCTGGAATCATTAACAAGAGCAGATGATAACAGTACTTGCATGACTATAGGTTTTATGTTTGGAGGATACAGGCTGAAGAGACAGGAAATCTTTCCCCATCAACTATCTTGTTTGACTTTTCCTCAGGACCTGTGTTTGCCATCACTTCTGTACTTAATGAATACCATATGAAGTTTATGGCAATGAAAAGGATCTTTGTCGCTGTTGCTAACCCTCTCTGAAGCAATAAAGCCCCAGCTTTCGTGCCCCGTATGTCCATCATAATAAATAAACAGAGAATATTTAATTATTGTTTAAGGAAGAATTAGACTATTGGGAATATAAATATAGATGCATGTCAAGCAGCATGTTTTGGATGTATTTGGAAACCTTTTTCCCTTCTGTCTTGCTTACCCTGCTGTTTGTAAGTATATATTTGTGGCTGGTCTGTAGTCAGACGTGTGACCAGTTTTAGTAACATGCTTGGATTAGCGTTAATCTAGTCAGTCCATTATTTTCTAATCTTGCTGTTTTATTGACATCCTAATATTTTTGTTCTGTTTTCTTTTAAGCTGAAGTGTGGGCCTCTGTAGCAATTCCATGTATATTAATTTCTATATATTTATTTTTCCCCTTTTTAGTCCTCCACTGACAGCTTCTAATATCCCATAGTTTGCTGGATTCCAGTCCCGAGGTTAATACTTTGGGCAAGTATAGCTGTTCCAGTGTCTCATGAGGGTGGGACAGAAGAAATGTGAACAAGCAACAGCTTGTTCATGTTTAAGTCCTCTAATCCTTCAAGGAGAGTAGTCCCTACTTCCCACTGAGTAGAATGTGACCTTGGTACATGATGTTCTACTGTACGTTCAGCTTAATAAGTTACTGGGTGGCTTTCTGGTAGCAGTACATATACAGTATATATAGTTTTGTATACAAAGCTGGGCCTGAATAACGAAGTACATAAAATAACTTGAAGAATCTGAGGATCAAACTGATGTGCTGTCCTAAATTCTGAAGTGTTTCTCTGAGGAGAAACGACTTGGAGATGTACTTCGGCAGCTAGTTCACACTTGTTCCAAGCTCTTTCCTCCTTGTTGCTATTGGTACCTCGCTTAGTGAATGCTCAAAGGGTGCATTTTCTAGCCTACATGTGACCTAATGCTTTTTTTTTCCAAAATGGAAAAAATGTCTGTTCTCTCTTTAAAATAAAAATGACAGATGGCAGGGGGCATTGAATTTTTAATACTCATAAAGATTAAGTTGGTGTTTTAACATCATCTTCTGCTTGAAAACTGGCTTGTTTGTTGTTCTGTGTAATAGTGTTTCTGGTGAACTGTTATGCAGAGATTAGGATGTGTCTGGGATTTTGAGGAGGGTTTTTCTTCTGTCATGTTGTCTACCTCCCCTCTGTCATTGTGCATTAGTTGCCTGTGTCTGGGAGAGAGATTGTAATGGTGATTTTTTTCTTTAATGTGGTATGAATCTTTTTTTTTTTTAATTTGAATGGACTATATTTAAAGCTGACAGAGTCCTTTGTATTGATATCAAGAAAGTATTGTGTGCCGTGAGCTGCTGTTACATGCATAGTAACTTAGTCATCTGCCAAATAATCTTAAAAATGTCTGAACATTCTTGCTCTTTCTCATTACCAGCCCCTCTCCAGAAGAGATTTGTGATCTTGTGAAGTTGTTTTTTCTTATTATTAGAACAAATGCTCTCAGCTCTTCAAGGATGTAACATCTTTTCATGTGAGCATTTACTTTTGTCATCAAAAAAAAATCAAAATAAGGAAGTAAAGGGCACAGTCTAAAAAATTTGATCTTTGTGTCCATGCTGCTGAGATAACGATGGATGTAGCTGACTGTATACAGACTTGTAGCTGGAGTGACAAGCAAGGATCAGAGGTCAGTGTTTGGAAATGCATGCAAATATTGCTGTTCAGATCATAGAAATACAGAGAAAATCAGTGCTACTGAAACGATAGCAGTGTTAGTGTATTTGTGAGAATAGTCTTATCTCACAGTGATTTGGGGTTTATTTCTTCAATTTTATTTTGAATTGCAAAGACAAAGAGCTTAGCATATGCAAACTATTTTTTAATGCTGATCAACCCATAGTATAAAACTTGACTCCACACCCCCACCTTTATTTCCTTTTTTTCTCCTCCGTTTTTAAAAGGAAGTGGTATGAAGTGCGTGTCTGCCATCTTGGGAGCACTTCCCCAGAACACTGAATAGTCACTAACTCATCGTGATACCTTTCAGTGATACAGAAATTTGGATCTTGCATAAGGTCTTGTGAACACTTTTGAATCCTTTGTAGCAGTTTCCATTCCCTTTCTGTGAGCCTGCTAGACAGACCACAAACCAATCCTCTTGCCTCTTCCACTGGATGTGAACCAGAAGTAGAACTATAAACAGTTCTATTGTTGGACAAGGCAGCCAAGTTTTGAATATTTATTTTTCATATTTTATTTTTACATTTTTGTTATTTATGTCACCTAAGGAAATCACTTACTGTGTTGCATTGCACACTGACTAATCAGAGCAATACAGCTGTGCAACTACACTTTCTATTTTGATTCTACCTCCTCTGCAGAGCAATGATACATGCCTGCTCTTTAGTTCCTGTCCATGACGTCTGGCCAGCTTCAATCAATGCAGTTAATATTGCTTGCCCCCGCAGACTGGTTGGTTGTGCATAAATAAGTATCCTATATGCTTTGTGAAAGAGCATTAGGGCTGTGTTCTCTCAATGCTGTTGCAGGAAAGGAGAATTCAACTTCAGTCCTTGTTTTCATTGTGCATGTATATTCTTATGCACTCCTAGAAGAGATTGTGTTTTTCTTTGGGACTTCCAAGCTAAGCCTTCCTTGCAGTGCTGAAATCTGCAGCAAAACACAAAGCTGAAGTCATCTTCTGTAAAGAAAAGAAACAGTGATGTGGATTCTGTAAGCTAATGACAGAAGTCCTCTAATGGAGCTATCTCTGCTGGCACAAGAGAAATCCTATTCACAAGACACTACACCAATCAGAGCAGTATTTGACCATTTCTGTTAGGTTGAGAGGCAAAGCTGCTACTTATGTGTTTGGGATCAATGGGTTCTTTTTCCTACTCTGGACATGGTAGGCTTTTGATTTTAGTTTTTATTATTGATTTGAGGAGTAATCGCTTCTAGAGTTAAGTCCATCCCCATGTCTTTTTTATGTTCTCCTGGTTGTACTGCTGAAATGTGATCTTACCTCCTATAAAATTTAACAGAAATCTAAGTTCTGTTTGAAGTAAGGCAGGTTAACTGCGAATCAGATACCCTTCCGTAATATTCCTGTATTGCTTTACTACCATCTTTTTGTATTATCTTTTTCCGAGTGCTAGGGAAATATCAGCATGAGGTTAGATATTACTAATGAAAGACTAGATTCTATGTGAAGTCCTTGAAAATTCCAGTTATCAGAAGCTTTGGCTTCAAAGATCTTGAAATGTCACCCAAGGATCTTGGTTACTAGTTGTGTCACATAGCAAAATCCAGACCACAGGTAGTTCACCTAATATTTTAGAAAGTGGAATGCATCCAAAGACAGGGTTAACTTCTGTGAGAATACACGTTTAAGTTCTGAGAACTTCCTACTACAAAGCGGAACGCAAAAAAAAATCAGCAGACTTTTCAGAAAAAAAGCCTTGCTCTAGGGAGATACTGCAATAGGTTTCCTATCTTGTTTTAGCTATTTAAATCTAATTATTTTGGAATTTCATTTGGTAGTAAGGTGGTTCTTGAATCTTCTGTGTTTATCATTCTCACCTCTTGAGGAAGTTTACTTCTCTAAGTTGATCTCCAGAAGCAGCACTTGAAGTAATCAGTTAGTTTGTACCATAGTCTGCAAAGACTGAGGTAGTGCATAAGCCTTGTTTTGTATTTTTGACCAGCTTCTCTACTACTTGTCATCTTCATTGGTTGATTTTGCAGCAGCAGTAGGTAAATTTGAAAGTGATTGCTGTCAAAGCCTTTTTGTGTATAAATGAATAAATTCAGAGAAGATAGCGTAATCTGATAGCTTCCGAAGAGTACAAGAAAGTGCTGACCAGTTCTGACATGCTAAACATTTAGTGCAAGAATGACTTGAACTTCTGTTGGGGAACTACTCAGTTAGATATTGGGCCTTCCTTGAAATCTCAGAAGCTTTCTACCCCTTGGGATTCATGTTATACATGAGGATGATTTATTCTGCCTTAGTTTTAAGGGCTAGGAATAAAATTTAGGGGGAGAAAAGAAAGCATTTGTGAATTTTGAAACTCTTCACTGCAAATGTCTGATGTGCTTCAAGGCCTACCAGTAAACAGGGCTTTTGAATGTAAGAGAAACTAGAAAGGATGACGTATTTTTACTTTTTTAAAAAAATTTCTTACTGAAGATGAAGAGTAATTGGGCACAGTCAGACTGTCAGCTACTGCTTCCAAATGTTTAAGCTGTTGTTCTTTGATTTGAGGCTTTGGCTGTATGTAACTGTTTCTGTATCAGAGTAACTACCCTGGCATAGTGGAAGCAGCATGCTTACTCCACTTCAAATATTGTGAGCATGTAAGGATTTTCATGTTGTTACATTTTCATTACAATTCACAGAGCAGTATGTACCAATATAGTCTATAAAACACTTCAGTGCGAGTATAGTTGTGTTTACACTAAGGTTTATAACCATCAGATATTTTCAGAGAAGGCAAAACAAAAGTGCAACCTCTATCAAGTAACCAGTAAAACTCATTAAGTGTAGCTCAGCCTTTCTATTGTGCCTCCGTTCCAGACCACTGTATACTGAGAACCATGTTCATCTCACAGATTACTACTTCATGTCCTTTTACGTGAAATAAATTCTTCACTTACTGTGCACGCTGTATAAACACCTACTTGGATATAAAATCTCTTTTTTTTCAATTTCAGAGCTAATTACACTTGAGTTTCCTAAAAATTTCTCTTGTTCCATGCGTAAGTTCTTGTTGGTTGTTTTATTTTGTAGTTGTTGGCTTTTTTTGTAGTTAGCTTAAGAGTTATTTCTTTCTCTCCCTTCCCCTTGCCCCCAATTACAGTGGCATCCTCTCCAATTGTGAAGCTGGTACTGTAGTACTTCATTGATTTCTGTCCTCTGGTAGTTTGTCCTTGTATGTGGTTTTGCTCAGCGTGAAGTCTGTGTCTTTGAAGCTGATGAATTCTTCATGGAGGCCACATGCACAGAGTTGTTCACAAGGCTAGGAGGTGTGATGGTGGGGGAAAGGGTCACGATAGGCATTGCAAATATTCTGCAGCAGGCTTTTGCATTAATTCTACTGAAATGAAATGTATTAGTATCTCCTGCTGAAATGTGATATTAACATTTTCGCTATGTGCAAGTGAATGATTGGATTGTCTGACATTTGAAAATTCCTATTTATTACTGCTCTCAAGTATGCAAGCTGCTGTTTAACTAGAGTATATGGTTGGATGTATCCTGTTTGTATTTCCAATGGAGTATTTCATCCTAATGGATAAAATTATATGCAAAAATAGCTTTGATCTTTAGCACAAGCTCTGTGCTTGGCTGCTTTTTTTCTATCAAGGTAGATGTCTGCATGACCTTAAAAAAAAAAAAAAAAATCCTTATCTCATAAAGAAAATAAATGCTTTTAGTCACATTACAAGGGAAAATGGTTCTGTTTCCTTGATCGTACTCGACACAACATCTTTGAAATTAATCTTGAGAAGTTCTCTGATTGATCTGGCTTTTTCTAGGTCACTGAGCTATATTTCCAAAGTGTTTATACAATCTATTGGAATCAATAAACAATTTAAACTGATGTAACTGCAGAATGTTTGCAAGTCCCAGGGAAAATTGAAAGTATGACAAAGAATACAGCTGTAGAAGTTTATTTCGTTTATCAGGACAAACAGTCATTGAAATGAAATGACTTTCCTTTCAACACTGCAATACAATACTGACACCTTAATCACATAAATAAATAGCTAGTCATTTTAAAAACACATTATTGGTCATTTTAGGCAAATGGAATCCCTTTATTTATAGTTTAGGAAGCTGTGCTTTAAAGCTTCTTTTATAAAACATTTCCAGTGGGGGAGTTAGCATATAAAAAGGTTTCACTTCAGATTATGGGTGTTGCATTTCAAGGCAGGATTTTATGTTAGCGTGCATTTTGTTGGATGTAAATATTAACGTTATGACTTTAAATGTGACTAAGGCTTAGTAGTTATTACTAAAATTAGACAATGACAATACTAGCAAAACTAATTAAAAATAAGCTGATACTGTTTTTAATCATACTTACGGTTTGGGGTTTTTTTTGTAAATTAAGTTTGGGATGTGTGTGAGTGGCTAACATTTCTTATACCACAGCGCACACTAGTGGATTGATCAATAAAATCACCTGGAGAAAGAAATCTAATAGTTCTTGATTTAGGTACTTAAATTTTTTTCTTGCAGACATGGTCAGATATTTTATAAATTAATACAATAGCAAGCTTGGGGTTTCGTTTTTTCGAAAGTAAATACATGTGTCTCCAAGGATATTTGTAAATTTAAGATTAATATCAATGATCTGAAATCTTACATAGGAATTTCATAAAATTTATTTCCCCACGGCAATCTATTCCACCTTCTCAGCTCCAGCAACCTGAACGTTGGAAGAACAGCAGCTGCTGTATAAATAAGAGGAAAGTGCCGTAACTTCACGAGTCTAGCTTTTATTTGTTAAATGGGAAATGACTCAGTATTACTGCGCCTAGAATGCAGGTTTTTCTAAACATGCGTTTCAGAATTCCCTTAATATTAGTGTTTGTAAGGGCCAATAGGACATCTTAAGATGTTTTTTGGAGTTTTTTGATGCTTGCCTGATATGATTTATTCTAAGTAGTGTGTTTTAGCAGGCATGCAGGGTTGGGTGTTTTTTTGTTGTTGTTCTTTCAAAAACTGCCAGCGATACAGCACTTGCCTTGTGATGCTGTACATCAAACTGTGTTTGACTGTGTTAAGGAATTAAATGTTACTGCCTGCTTAAGTGGTTTAGACCTCTATTTCTTTAAAGACAGCTTTTGTCTCTTAACGGAAATTCACAAACCACTTTCCTTTCTTTTAGGAAAAATTATGTGAGATCTTTTAATGCAACAGATCGTTAGATTCTAGTATGCAAAATAATTAACAATATGGATTTGCCATACATGCTGTTGGGTTTTAAATTAATTGTAAATGTTCAGGATTCTAATATGAATGTTTATCTTTGGATCATTACAGGCAAGGATTTTCACAAAGCTGGCTATAACAGCAATGTTAAATGTCATTAGAGGTATGGAAAATACATCCCCCTATAGATTATATGATTCATTCTTCCAATATTGTGCCATTTATTGGCATCCTTTCTTGGAGAAAAACAGAAGCATTCAGAAATGGATTATTTGATTTAAGGAAACTCATAAATGGGCTGAAAATATTGGGGTTGTTTAGAATAGAAAGAGATTTTGGAAAGGTAAGCAATAATAAATGAGTCTGTGTAAGTTAATTATGTACAGGAAAATAGAAGAAGGCTATGTGAAAGCAGAGAACTAGTCACTTTCTGGTCACATTTTTATCTCTCTGATAACAGAAAGAATAATTCAAAAGATTTTGAGGTGCTCCCAGCCCTGTCTGTATTATTCAAGCCAGCCTGGCACTTCCCATTTTCTAGATCCTGTTTCCATTACTTTTCACGTTGCCAAGTAACACATTTTGGACTGAGGCTTTCAGTGTGTATTTGGTTTGTCCTTTTCAGAAGGAACTGTACCGTTTCTTAGTTGTATTGAAATTTCTGGAAGTTAGATGAAGGTAAACTAAGCTTGATCTGATCAGGCTGGGATTTTCAGAGAGAGGAGAGGGTCAGGGAATGTGATAAACTGGAGAGAAAAGGTCAGAAGACAGTCCCAATCCCACAAACCCATCCAGAGCCCCGTGTAGAATCAAGGTTCAGAGGCACGATGTTTCTCTGCTGCAATGAATTTGTGAAGCCAACTATTACAGACTGTCCCTGTTTCTTGTGCTCCTAATCCACCCGGAGTATGGCCACCAGTCTTGCTGCTGGGTGGTTTTCCATTAGATCAACTTACAGAATCTGGGGCTGATCTACAGCTGGCTGCTTGGCTAGTGACCCATATATATCTTAGCATGAGTTTTAATAAAAAACATATCATGACTTTTTACTTTCTTCGTGCAAGTCAGCTTCTTGGGCATTAGGAAACACTGAAATGAAGATGCACATTCTTGATCTAGTGCCCTGTTTCTGTTCACTCTGATGAAAAGTTTACTTATGCAATCTCATGCTCCCTTTTCTCCAGTGAATTCATTTTTGATGTTGATCTCATCTGTGTATTTGTTGGTTGGTTTGTTTTGATAATACATGTTTGAGTGTACTAAAGTCTGGAGATTGGTGTGTAAATTATCCTATTCTTAGAATCTTGTTTGGCTCCCTTAATAGTCTGAGAATAACTACTGATATGAAATTTCTGCCAGCTTCTGAACTCGCTGAGAAGAATGAAGGCTTTTTTTGTATAACCGGGGGGGGGGGGGGCGGTATGCTGCGAAACATAAAAGAATAAAATCTTAGAGTAGTTTTGGTTTTTAAATCACCCGCATCAAGCAAACTATCTGTTTTAATGTAAACTTTACAACTTTCCATCATGTGAAATAAAGATTGTGAATTTGCCGTTTTTAAACTCCATAGGCTTTCCTATTTGCACACATTGGGGTTATCTTCCTGTTGATTTATTTCAGTGAAAATAATTTCATGTGTGTAATGCTTCCTTTAAAAAGAGAAAAATGAAGCCTGATCACTGGGAATAGAATAACTGTATAGCTTTTCTGTTCTGTAGGGACAGTACAAACATTACAGAAATATTACTCAAGTTACAAAATCATCAACATTTTCTGTGCTTTGTATCTTATGCTGGAATTGTGAATGCATGTTGTTTATGCAGTGCTTCGAAATGTTTCTTTACTTGTACCCCAGAGGAGAAAAAGAATCAAATCCAGACGTTGTATATGTTCCAAATAGACGGAAGTAATGCATGCTTCATAATTTAAAGAAAAAAAAAAATCAGAGCGAAAAGCAAGTTGGAGCTTTTCAACAAGGAAATATTTCTTCTTTTTGTTTGTTTTTCCTCTTCCTCTTGCAGATTTAACTCTGGTTGTCCTCCACCAGCAAATGGAGATGAGATCCATAAAAGAGTGAAAAATATTTTAAGGACACACAGTGCTAGACAGCGCCTAGTATTTGTAAGTTTGACTCAAACTAAATACTTTCTTTTCTCCAAGATGTTGAGGAAGACAATTGCACTTACAGTCTTGAGTCTGTTACGATGTCTTTTGAGGCAAACTTCATTGTAGAAATGTGGATTCAGTACATAAGCTGAACTTCTTCATGCTGGTTTCAGTAGCCTTCTTATGTGGAGCCTTTAGAGACAGGTGGCCTCCTCATAGGGTTTAGAGGAAAATTAAATTTTTTTTTTCCATGCTTTCAGTTTAACCAAAAAGTATGTTGGAGATCTATTAAAGAACATGAAGGGCTTAACATGTTGTGCAGCTGCACATCAACAGCTGCTTGTGTCCAGCTGTTTCTAGAGCTAATATTATGCTTCAGATGCGTGCTTTTTTCCCTCCTAATTACGTGGCTTTTGATGAAATCTAATGAGGCCATGACTGAGACCAAAATATTTTGTCCTTGAGTCTGATGGAATTTTGAAATGTAATTTTAGTCAGATAGCAGTTTTTGCTACTGTGATTTTGAGAAACTCAGTTGTGGCATGGTATCTCCCTGAGCAAAGCATTGTACAAATTGAGTGACAGGATTGTCCATCTGCAGAGAACTTAGGGTCTTAAGTGTGAGAGGAGGTAAAGGAAAGGTAAGGTAAAAAGATATGAGGATGTGAGTAGGTAAGATTAAGATAAGGAGCTCTGATGAAATTATTATTTTGTCTGACACTCTACCACTCTGATGTTATTGATCGGTTCAAAGAGAGATGAGTTACTCAAAGTGGGGAAAGATCTTCTTTGCTTCAGTTTCTCTTTGTAGAAAAAGGAGTGCTGACAGAAATCTGCCTTCAAAGGTTGCTGCAGTTTTAAGTCAATATTGTCCCCAGCTGTCCACCTTACCCCTCTGCCAGAGTTTACTATGTTTGTGGGAAGCATGATGAAGAAGGTTCAATGCAGAAAAAGTAGGTGTAACAGGTGTTGATGTTTGAACTGTACTGGCTGGGATGCAATGACTTCAGTGACTACAGTAAACTCTTGGCAGAGGGCTGGGGCAGTAAAAGAAGGTTGTGTTCATAGTCTGCTGCTGCATGATATACTGAAGAACCTTGGCTCTGAATTCCCAATTTATTTAGTTAGCTATTTAAAATCAGGTCTCCTTCCATTGAGTACTGTAAAATAGAGCAAGATTGTGTTGGGCTTCCCCAGAAGCCCAATTTCTGTTGTTATGCAGTGGATGGATGAGGTAAACGGGTCATCTTGAAAGTGAGGGAGTAGCAAAAGAAGTGCACACAATGGAGTGAGTAGCTTTTTGGCATCAGTTTGGATCCTCTTCCAAACTTTGAGAGTTTACAAAGTATCTCTCACTCTTTTCTATTCCAAAGAACATAATGCTAAACAACCATTCCCAGAAGCATCTGTCTGTTTTCCAAAATTTAGTTTCCATAGTGCTCTGTAAAAATAGTGTGACTGGAGCTCTGCTGCAGATTCCTTAGGGTGTCCACTGTAACTTTCCACTGTGACATTCTGACAGTATCATAATGTTTCCATCGTTCTTTGCTTTCCAGAACATAATTTGCCTCAGGCAAATTCTGCAGAGTTTTATTTGCCACTGTACCCCATTTCCTCTACTCAATGCTTTATAGTCTGTGACTGTTGAAGGAAGAGAGTTTTCCTGTTTACAAACACACATTACCTTTGTATTTCACCACAGTAAATCGTTAGGTTTTTCCACATCCATGCTCCTGCTATGCCGCTTGTTGTGCATCTTATTGCCATCTACCACGGTCTTTACTGTCTTTTCTTCAAATTTTGTGTTACCAACAAGTTCTGTTATTTTAACTTGCTTTTTTCAAATTATTTGTGATGTAGTGTGAAAGACAATTTTGTTTACTAATCTTTGCAGCTATTAGCTTCTGCTAAAAGCATCACTTAATACCATCGCTTACGTAGTGTCTTTGCCCTCTGCAGTAGGTTGAATGTGGATGGAACTTCTACCATCCTGTCTCAGGTGGGCAACTGGCTTGCTTCAAATGAAGTGCTTCGTTCCATGCTTACCTAAGAGGCCAAATATGGGTTTATTAATATCTAGATAGTATTTTGAAGATCAGATTGCTTCTTAGCAACCGTTAAGAATGCCACTGAAGGATCCTTAGGTATATTTTTAAAACTTATTTTTAATGTTGGGTGAGCATGTTCTTAGCCCTGTGTATGGAATGGATGTATTTGGACAGATAGAAATGCTTCTACTTGTTAAGATCCATGACATAGATAACGGTAGCTCATTACAAAAGTTGTTAATTTATTAGAAATTTTTTTTGGTTCTTTTTTTCCAGTTTTTTTTTTCCCTGTCTTCTACAGGAAGCAAAGTATAGCAGTGAGCAATAGGTTTCATAGCATTTAACCCACATGTTTTGGGGGATTATTGAAGCTTATGCTGTCTGCATGGTTCTTTAGATCTACAATGTCTAGAAATTCTTTCCAGTTTATTACCTGAAAAATATTAGCTGAGTTGTGCTGAACTTAATTAAAAGTGTTCATAAATGGCATTTGGCTCATTACACTTTGTCCCTTTCTCCCCCAAGAAATGTAAGCACTTTAATAGTTTTCTAAGTGGAAAGAATGTATTTTTGAAATGAGATCATTGTAATCAGAAACCAAGGTAATGAGAATTTGATTTTCTGGTGTGCTTTTTTTTTTTTTTTTAGAATGAAAGTAACTCATCAAAAGGAGCCTTGACTAAGACAAGAGACTCTTCTCATAAACCGCACTTATCCATGAGTGAACTGCATAGTAGGTATGGAGTTTTCCTCTGACCAAGAAAGAACAGTCATACTCACGATATTGCCCTTTAAATTTTGCTAAAAATTTCTCTTTCTATTTTGAGCTGTGTTATATTGCACTGGGAAAAGGCTTCCGTAGGAGTTAGTCCTAGCAAGATTTTTCACCTAAAAGCAAAATACAGTTAATTATCATCATACCTTTCATGGTGTTTGGAACTGTGTCAGTATAGTCTTCATAAAATTCTGATTTTAGAAGTGGGCTTGGTCATAAAAATGATCTGTGGGCAGTAGTTTTTGGTTTTTATAAGCCAGAGAGTAAAAGTAACTTTAAAAATATCTATTTGTTGATCTTCCCTTAAAATTATGGGAATGGAAAAATAAATTGAAACTTATTTCATAATAAGGCTTTGGGGTGAGGTTTGCAAATGCATGGAACGGTTTAGTGATTCGGTGCTCCTCACATATATATCCAGGTTTTCATTTGAATATTTTACTTAAGACACTGATCATTTTGGTATTTGACAACTTCTGTAGTAGAAGTTATCAGTCCTGATGTTCTCTGTGTACATGCACAGTATTTTGTAGAACATTTTGGATACTTGTTGGAAGAAAGATATGAAGCAATGCGCATTTAGGGTTGTATGGATTCTCTGTTTTTCTTTATATTAAGACAAAGTCCTAGAAATGTGGTGCTAAATTAGAGATCGCTCGACTAAAAAAAAAAGTTTAATAATTAGTGATGCGATATTTTGTAACATAGGCTTCCTAAATCACCACTGTATACCACCAAAAAGAGGGTTAGTTCAGTATGCATAGCATAGTGAACTTCTACTTGAGATTAGTAAGCTCCAAAGAGTTCATCTATTTGTTGGCTTTTTTTAAACTCCTGTAATTTGTGGTCACTGCTGTTCAAGGGATCTAGTAAGTCTTAGATTTTTGCATGAATGTGGAGTTGCTACTGAAGTTCTTAGTGTTTCTGTACCTATGCTCGCTCCTGTATTCTGCTTGTAGCCTTTTTGCTACCTTATCCTTTTTCCTGACAGCTGCTGCAATTAAATTGTGTAGGAGATGTTTCTGAGAGAGAAAGTGCAAGTTTTTGTTTTGAGGCAGCTTTGGGAGTTTGAGATTGATGCTGAGACTGCAGACTATGAAAAAAGAAGAAACAAATCCTAATACTAGAGAATCAAGAAGTGATGGGGATATAAAATGTGGCACTCAGCTTGGGAAAGGACTGGTCCTTGGGTTTAGAGGCCAGCAGCACTAATCCCATTCACTGAAGGGTGAGAAATAAAAAGACTCGAGGACAGTCTGATTGCCAAGTGTTTGCCACAGTGCTCATAAACAGGATACAAGGACAGAGAAAGAGTTCATAGAAGGACATGGTACTGTCGACCAAATGTTGGCAGTAAAGCAGATGATTGAAAACCACTGGGAGCAAGGAAAAGGTCCGTGTTTTGTGAAATATTTAGTATATGATTCACTCAGAAAAGAACTTCTGGGACTCTTAAAGGAGATGTATGATGGAAAAAAAGCATATGACAGGTGTTTCAGAGCAGGGAGTTGCGTGCAGAAGTCCTGCTGTTAATATGATTTGTGAGTGTAATTCCCAGATTGCTTAGCTCAGGTTGTCGGTTGGTTTCCAGTTGAGATGGGAGAGGGACTCTTCTCTAGGTTGGTTGTATGTGTGTCCACACTGGTGCTAAGCATCTCATGTGCAAGATCTCGCTAATGGGAAATGCATGCACACATGCACACTTAATTCTTTTTCAGAAACAGAATAAGGAATTTGTGAAAGTTGCTATTGTTCTTTGACACTCTTTTACTGCATTCCTAAGTGGTTGGGTTATGAGTGTCTCTATGTAGATTCTGCTTTTAGTAGAGGAAAATGAAAGTACAAGGCTCAATACAGGAAATGGATTTTAAGAAAAATGATGTAAAGCTGCTTATTGTATAGTTGCAAGTGCTGCTCCCAGTGCCATGCTTATTTGTTGGATTGAGAATTCTCAGTCAGAACTGAGGAAACGCAAACCGCCAAAAGGAGGAGGTAAAAGTTCAACTGTTGATGGGTCTCCAGAGTATTGACTTGTCTACATTTAACGCAGGCCTACATAACTTTTCTATTGATTTTGCTGTTTGGTAGGTTGGTTTCATTGTGTCCAAACTGTAGAGCACAGATCATCCTCTCCAGGATGATAAGCAGGTTTAAATTTTCCTCATGCTGTTGACTGACTTAAAATGTTGGGACTTTATTTTTTTTATTTTATTTTTTGAAAAAGCATGAAGGTGACCTTTCTTCTCTTTAATACTGGAGTCACTTAGAGATTTTGTTGCTTTATGTGGTATAGATTGATATGACCATAATACTACTTTTGTTTTCTATGGGAGAGAGAATCTTGGAAATGTGAGTTTAAAAAAAATGATAATACTGATTTTTCCTTTTCTTACCTCACTATTTTCTCTTCTTAAAATGAAAACCCTTATGTTTTAATGCAGCTAGCTGCAAGTTTATTTGTGCGTCCTTTGATGCAAGCATTCCTTCTTGTCATGCATGTTTATTGATGTGAACTTGAGGACAAAGTTTTGAGGATTGGTTTGACCATAGTAGGTTAATAAATAATATGTATATAACAAAATGTAAAACTTCTCTGTGAAATGTATTTCATTTCCTAAGGGAAGATGGTCACCATAAGCTTCACATTTCCAGGTTCTTCTTGCAGATGAGAGCCTTTGTGAAAGGGTGAAGATAACTCAGTTCTAATCTTTAAGTGTCATAGGTGCCTAAATCTCCAAGCAGATGTGAGAAATGTCACTTTAGTAGTCATTTTCTGCTGATGATTTTTCATCTGTTTGTTTCATGCTTCATTACAATAAAATAACTCCTTTCGTTACATAACACAATCTTTTTCTTTGAAAGTCTCAAGAGAAGCAAACAATCATGAAGTTGAGCTATACATCAGATTTGGCAGTGTTTTGCAATGATTTTCAGAGAATAAATTCCGCTTCATAGATAAAGGAAATAATATCTCAAAGCAACTAAACTATGAGACTGTGTTTGGTATTAAAACAGTGATACGTAAGATGGGGTGGGGAAGGAACACTCTATTGCCATTGTATCATAATGTATATTGTAGAATACTTAATCCAAGATGCTTCAGATAGAACATTTTACAGCTGCAGCCACAGTAATTTAATATACCTCTGATAGATTGTCTTCATATTGAAATAGCTGCTTGTGGTTACATTTTGACCTTCAAAGGACACAGAAATCCTACTGTGTTGCTCTTGCATAGACTCAGTGCCTAGCCACACTGTCTGTCAAAATACAGCAAAATGACTGCATGCTCTTTTAGAATTAATTCTCTTTCTATCTGGGAGGTATTACCAAGTTCACAAGGATGGGTGGGGGAGAATTTGTGTGAATGAATAACGTAGGGTGGGCTTCCATTTCTTGGATGTAGCTGCAGTGCAGTTTTTGTTTCTATCTGTGAAAGGTAATCTGTGGTTAATAGCTTTACATTTGTATTTCTGCTTCTGCATTTGGATTTGTACTTCTGTTTCCTCTTATTTACCTTGATTTGATCATTATTTCTTATATTCTTTGTGTTGACAGTTCACCAGTGCAGCGGAACACCACTGTTCACTTGGATAATGGTGAATACTGGTCCAGTCGTGCGGCTGTATACAAAGGGAAGTCTCACAGAGCAATCTTTGAAGAAAGTCTCGAGAAAATATATAGAAACATGTACCGAAATGCTTCTGGCACTGTTTCAGACCAAAAACCACACTCCTGATAGCAATCTAGCTGGAAATGCACAGTACACGATGTTGATATTTCTTACGAAAACAATTTTTGTGACAAATATTTGTACTCTATTTTTAAGGTATAATTATGGCTGGGCAGGGTTTTGGAGAAATGGGGTTTTGGCCTGGGTTGCCAAATGAATGCTATTAGCAGAACCACACACTCCCCACTCCACCCCCTGCACCACTATCAGGAGCAACACCTCCCCCCAGTTAAAAAAAAAAAAAGTACTGAGCCCCTGCACAGTTAATTAAGATGGTGTTGCTCCTTTGAGACTATCAGCAAATAGTCACTTGAAGACAAATAGGTCTGCTGGACATTCCTGTCTGACATAAGTCAGGTTTCAGCTGCAGTCAATTATTATTTAAATAATCAAACTATTTAGTAACATAAATATAATTGGTTGAAGAAGCAATATGTCCTACTGTTCAGAGAGGGTGTCTGAGGGGGAGGCAAATGCAAGTGTTGATATAAAAGCGTCTGCTCTGGGAAAGAGGGAATTTGAATGGTTTTATAGAAAACTGGGTTTGTATTGTTTATTTTGAGAAAGACAGAAAGAAAACTCTGATACTGACCTACAGACATGCTTTCAAAGTAGTTTCAAGCACCTTTAATCACAATTTTTTAAGTAATGTCAAATTTTAAAAGAAAACCACCCAGATATCTTTGTATCAGAAGAAGAGTTGTCTTCACATACCCTACGTTTTTGAAAGTTTCCAGGTTTTCTTGAGTGCAGTAATGACATTTACCATTACACTTGTAATTTTTAAAAATACAAATAGGAAATGAGTGAGGAGGGGGAAAGACTGGAGCTAGTCAGCAAGCTTGTATACCCAGTACAGGCTTTCTGAAGTTCCTGCATCGCAATCCCACCTAATTTGGAGCCTGTCCTTCCCAGCCTGCTGGGATCCTGTTGGCAAAAATCACATCCTTTTTGCTAAAGGCCACCAAATGTTCATCAGCAGTTCAATGCTTTCCCCAGGGATGGAACCTTTTCAGCCTTGCATTGAACAGATCCCACATTAGCAGACCAGGGCAAATTGCCCGTCCATTGAAAAGCAGAATGTTTTAAAAGGGCAAGAGTGTCCATCTCTTGCTTCCTTTTAGAATGGGGGGGAAAAACAAATGCATATTCTGGCTCCTTCCCTGACTGAGTGAACAGATTCAGATATACCAATGCCATATTACCTGTTAGGATTGGATAAAGGATAAAGCTTGCAGTACAGATGGCAGAACATCTGACTGTAACCTGCCAGCATGCAAAGATAAACAAAAAGTTGGTCTACTCTGCCTTCCATCCTTTAATGCTGAGACAACATAATTGATTTGAGAAAGCAGTTGGTGAGCAATTATGCTAGTGGGAAAGCACGTTGAAAGGCTGTGTGCTTCTGTTTCAGGAAAGGGGACTCTCGGAGGAAGTGTCTTCCTTATAGACATTTCTATTCCTCGTAGCAGTTAAACCAGTTGAAGTGGATTAACACTGATAACTTCCTGTCCCTGATGCCATTTAGCACATTACTGCTTTCAAAGGGCATTAGCTGCACAGTCTTATGGATAAGTGTTGAGGCACTCTATGAAGTAGTATACCTTTTTTGCAGATTTGCAAAATGAAACTTACCCAAGCCATGCTGCTGAAGGCATGATGGCTGTAGAGTATTGTGCTACCAGTACCTGGTATGCATTCATTAGTATGTTCCTGCTCTTTGCTCTTTAGTAGTCCATAAAGGAAGTTTTTCTTGCTGCTCATGAAAATAAATATATCCAAATGAATCCTAAATAGGCACAGAATACTCCAAGAGATAGAATTTTCCAACCTTTTAGCTTAAAATGAAAATCTGAAATCTGCAAGTTGCTGCAGTTTCCTGTATGTGTTTGAGCCTTAAAGATATGCTGTTCTTCTCATGATGACCCAGATTTCATTCAATATTATCTGCGTTTGCCCTTGCTGGTGTCACAGCTTAGTGAAACTTACTGTCTTGTGAAGGAAGGATGGCTCTCCCCTTTGGCCTCATCTCATTCTATGATATGGAAGTACTGTTTGGTTTTTCCCCCCCTGGCAATCCAGCATTGCAAACTTTACTCCCATTAGCTCAGTGCGTAGGAGGCTGAATGCTGAGGCTTTGGGATTTTTTTGTGTGTGAATGAGTAAGGACACAAGTTGCCATGAATTCAAGACGTGATGAGGGAGGTGGGGGGCCAATGTAGAAAACCAAGGTAAAATTTCAAAGGGGCGCAGAAGCTGGGGGGTATATTTGTTTAATTCCCTGAACTAAAGAAACAAAGCATACAGTAATACAGCAACCTTTCTTCTTCCATTAAAGGCTAAAACTAGATAGGAGAAAAAGAAGAAAGTATCGTATATTGAATTCTGACCAGCATGAATATTCTCACTGAAGCCTTTCAAGGCAGCATAGCAACAAATGAAGCAGATAGATTATGAGTGTCATTGGCCTTGCTCCAGCTGCGGAGGGAGATGGTGTGTATGTCTTTCTGAGTCAGCTGCTGCAGGATATGTGTTTCTCTCTTGGGTCAGTCATTCCACGGCTTATATGCTGTGATACGGCACAGTGCTTTTCCAAGCACTGTGCTGGAAATACAGTTGGTTAATGGAAAACTTTTTTTATGAAATGTGGCTTAAGTCCTGAAGTACACTATCTGTCCATAAAATGTTCAGGTTTTTTAAAGCTTTTGGCTCCTTCCCTGTTTCCTCAGCTACCTCTTCTATTAATATGCATATAGCCCAAGTGCACTGAGCACTGCTGCTCCTTTGCTACTGCAGTGTGTGATAAGTATAGGTTCAGGCAGCAAAGCAGTGTAGTAATAAACTGTAATTGTTTAGTGCACCTTGCCTTCTAATACAATTTAAATCACTTCTATCAAATGCACATTTCTAGGCTCCTGAGTGGAGTTTTAAATAGCATTTTTATGCTCATTCCTGTCTTTTTCCATCCACAAAGTGGTCTGTTAGTGACAGTGGGACGGTGTAACTCCACACCCATCGTTTTACCTCCTGAAGGAAAGCTACCTACTTGAGATTAGCAATAATGGGCTAGATTAAGAGAGAATTAGCGTGCTTTCTATCAAGTCTCTCTCTTTCTCTTGTCCTCCCCAAGCTATTACAACCCATGAGTATTTTCACCAAATGTTTTGCAGAATCCAGTGTTGCTTGCAGTATGCGATCTAATCAGTGTAATATTTTAATAACCTTCATTTTAATAAATCAGAGTCTGCTTCCAACTTGCTCCCTTTCCTCTCTCCTACAAATAACTTTATGTAGCTTAGGACCTTGGGATGGCTCAGTAGGCAGGTAGTTTGTCTACTCATTCGGTAGGATGCCAAATCCTTTGCTGAGTAGTAGTTGCTTTGGAAATCACTCAGTCATTGACCTGTTGTGGATTAAAGGCAAAAATGTCAAACTCTTTAATGATTTGCCTTATCAAAGTTTTCAACAAGAAGAAAGGAAGCTTAAATTGGTCCGCTGGGGACAAGAGGCATAGGGATGGATAGAGTAAGGAACAGCTTTGTGAGATAGATGGGCAGGAGTGTTCATACCCCAAATCCGAGAGGCTTAGATGATGAGGGCTGTTCTTTAGACTGTGCCTCGCATTTGAATTTTACTGTTGTTTAGGGGGTTGCCAAAATGGTGAGTGGAGAAAGAAATTACCTATAGAGGTTGGGAACCTGTTTTGGGGCTAAAATAGCAGAACTTCTACCTCAGCTCAATGTTAAATTAATAGTCTGTTCTAAAATCCCTCTCATTGTTACCTCAGCTGTAAAACAGGGAGTTTGTGCTCTACTGAAGCTTAATTAAATGACTGTAAAGTGCTTTGGGATCCTGAAGTGAATGTTACAGAAATTATTTTGTGGAAGCCTGGCTGAAAAGTCCCATCTCATCTTCAGGTTACTAAAAAGACCTTATTTTAATTTTCCCAGTTTTATTATTTTTTAATTAGACAATTATTAAGCAAGTCTTAATCTTATCAAGATAGAAACCTGATAAATTTAAGAGACTGTTGAAAAAGACAATGAACTTCTTTACTACATGTACTTTCATGAGTTTGTCTTTACCGTGGATATCCTAATCATCTTATGTCTCTGATGATCTGGGTTCATTATACTCATACCAATTGATCTTTGTTTGTTTGTAATCTTAGTGCTTTAGCGCTTTCTTCTAAGTATGCTAACCTGCGTTATTAACATCTATCGCGTTCTGTTCTCATCCTCTTCCTAAGAAGTAAGGGGTGCAAAAGTGTGTTCAACTTGACAGTGGAAGCGTTTCTGTGGTGTGTTGTAGAAAGTCAGAGAAAATTGGAAGGAGTCTTTGCCTTTTCAGTCTGTTTGCAAGGTATTATATTATATAGTTCTGATCTTCCTAATTTTTAGGATTGAAAGTGTGTTCTGGAACACTGAACTATGCAACTAACTAAATTCTTAGCTTCTTAACAGTGGCTACTTATATAAATCTTGTAACATGTAATCTCTTGGTCAAAGGAAAGCCAACCGTGATGTTAATTACTTCACTGTTACTGAGTGCTGACAACATCTCAAGAGACTTAAGCAAGAAATTTGGGGAAACTTTTAAATCAGTGAAAATTAGCTTCACTGCTTAGCTGCAGTGAAAACGATTGAATCTAAGAGAGAACAGCGTTTCTGTGGATGAGCTTAATGAGCTACCTCAGTGACAAAAATGATACCTGGTGTAGGTGATGGTCTCTGGTAGCAGCAGAGAACCAGTCTTCACCCAGTTCCTTTGAGTTTCAACAAATAAACTAGCGTTGTGGGAAGTGACAAAGAGCATCTAAAATCCTTGATTCTGTTACATAGTGAATGATTAAACATGAACCCCAATGGTTTTTTTTGTTTGTTTCTACTGCTTTGTCCATGGAATTCAAAACATTGTCAACCAAAACCCTTAGAAGTTGAGGCTGTAGCTCTGCTTGTCAGCAGTGTTGGCTTGCCAAAGACATGCAGCTTGTTCCTTATGGCTGTCTTCAGCGAGAAATTCTCTGAAGTGATAATTTGTCTGGATGACATGGAGGAACAGTAATCCTTTGTTTTATCAGTGTGGAGAGTTTTTTCATATTTCTGGTCAGTTCTGGGTGATTGTTTCTGACAGAGAGCTCTGCAGTCTGAGATGCGGAGATCTGAGCCGTCTTCTCACCTCTTCAGGGGAGGGAGCTTGCTGTTGCCAAACAAGGTCTCTTTTGGTTCGCAAGGATTTACAGAACCTGAGGATACAGCACAAAAACTTTGTTCTGCTATCAAGCACTGATGCCACCTGAATGGAGAGGGCCACATGGGGTGGGGGTAGGAGGCTGAAAGTCGGAGTGGACTTGGGGAGCTGTTTGGTGAATGGCTTTCCATGGGTTATGGACTTGCTTACCATGAATTATCAGCATATCCCACAATCTGTGAAATTTACAAATATGTGTTGAAGTAACCAAAGCACCACTTCCGTTGCTGAATGGTGGTAAATTCTAATGCTTATATTTGTATTGTTACACTGACTTCAATTTTGGGATGTTGAGTTAATTGTGTTGCTACTAAGACTATATGCATGAACTGCTTCATTCAGTACTCCCGTAGTAAACATTTGCTAAGAGGTTGCTTTCCCTGCTTGCCTTGTTTTCACCACAGTCATCTAGTGTTTACATACATTTTAGCCTCTGTGCCATTTTTGAAGGCTTTATTTGTCTCATTTACGTTTTTGGTTTGGATAATACTTAAATATGAAATCCATCTGTGAAACATATTGTATATTCACGTTGAGGGGTAAAACCAGTTTTTAATTAAAATTTTATACAGCGCTTGTATTTCACTTTGTCCTGTTTTATTATGAAACACTTCAATCTTCCTCCTAAAACACATATGTCTTGTGCGTTTCAAGATGTTCCTTGTTGCTCATGCAGAACCAGTTTCTGAGCTCTGTCAGCAGAGTGCCATATGTTCTGGGGTTCATTTAGCTTCTCTGGCGTTTGTGTAGGCAGCATATTGGATGTAATGCAGCTAAGCTCTGCTCCATTCTTTTCTTTGTAAACTTGTCAAGAGATGAAAAAAGCAGGGAGAAGAAAACACTGAATAATACTTGAGTGATTTGAATTATCAATAAGTTATGGTAACTTGGCCAATCAAAATTGAGGTTTCTTGTGTACTTGAGGATTTTCCTTAAGTGTGGCTTATGCATAGCCTACGAAGTGATGCATCCCTCAGTGCTACCTGGTATTACACCCAAAATGAGTGCTGGAGATTGAGATATAACCCAAGCCATTTGGAAATGACAGGCATTATAAGCTCTCTTAATTGTGCGTTGATCTGTTAGTTCTAAATAAAAAAAGTGAGTAATAGCAGATGGGCATCTGAAGGGATTGTGCTTCTCTTTTTGTCTTCTGGCTTTGTGGAAAATAACTCTACCCTGTTTAAATGCCTGGTACTGAAAAGACAAATCCTGAGACTGATGGTGCCCTCGTGGTGGTGTGTTTGTTTTTTTTTTAAATCATTTTTCTTACCAATCTGTTTTTTTCCTTCCCTGTCCCCCATAAACCAGTAGGTACCATCAGTCTTTAATACACTGCTGGTATGTAGGAACACAGCCCTGACTATTTATTGATAGTAGTCATACATTGTCAGATACTGATCTTATCTGCCAAATGCTTTTCAGAACTGCCGTGGTGACTGTGACAGAGGACCAAAGTATTCCTGTGATACTGTAACTAGAGCTTAAAAAATAAAATAAAAAATAAAGGAAAAAAGAATAAACTTGATAGCAGAAGTAATGCATATTAAAATATTCCCCTTTAGTGAGGTGTGAGGCCAGAGGGGAAGGGCTTGAGTGGCTGCTTGATACCAGTGCTCAGAGGAGTGGGGAGGGAAACTTCTGCAGTCCTGCCCTAAGGTTGGTCAGAAATAACCAGCTGGAGTGACATGAGTGTAAACCTGGTTGAAGTGACAGGCAGCTCAGCTCCTGGGACTCTATTTACATATGTTTAAAACAAACAGAAAAGCTGCCTTTGTTCCCCAGGAAAATTATTTACTTGGCATTCAGCTCATGTATAAACTGGAACTTCTTTCATGGAAGATGTAGAAACAAAGCAACTGACATTTCTGCTTTGATGTGAGGCTGAAGCTAAGATTTGATTTTGAAATATGAAAGTAAACTGAAACTACCTCCAATTTAAAGGTGGTTTTTTTTAATGACCTTAAAAGTTTTGTGAAGTTTTTTTTTTTTTTCCCTTCCCTTAGGGACAAGAAGAAATTATAACAGTAATCTTACTTATAGCTCTAAGTCTACAGAGACAGTGGCTGTAGGTTAATGAAAAATTGACACTGCTACTTGCCTGCGCTTCCAGCAGAATTTTTTTTCTTCAAACTGATGTGAACTATTGCACTGCATGAGCTGGTTATGAGTCTCACATATTAAATTGAATGCCGCTTTAGTGGAAGCTACGGGAGCGAGTCACAGCTGAATGTTTCAACCAACATTCCTGTTCTTGAACGAATGCAACAAAAATTAAGGGTTTCTTAAAATGGTTGCCCTGGCCCCTCCCTCCACACCCAAATATAAAGTCTGCTTGCTTAGGCTACACCAGAAAGCGTTTGGAGGAATTGGCCCCTGACGATCTCCATACTGCATGCTGAGTGCTGTTAACCCAGCCTGACAGAAGTCTAGTGGAGGGACCACACAGCAGAGCAGGAACCGAGTGCTGCATGTACAGGTGCTCCTAGGTGTTGCCTACACACGTACTGCGAGGTACTCGAGCCCACTCCCTCCTGCGTGGCACTGGGACTCCCTGGGGGACATCTTGTGGCTCACAGCGTTGTTCAAGTGCCCTCTCCAGGAGCGTTTCTGCAGTGTGTTTGAGGACAGCTTGCTTCGTTCACAGGAATAGTGTGCGTAAATGGCATGAACTTAGCAGCTCAGGCTGACTTGGTTCGTACTCTGACATCTTAATATGCTTGCTGTCCTTGGCATGGTGCTGCCATCTGGTCTTGCTTGGACAGCTTATCTGTAATACTGCGCAGCATCATATGTTAGCTTTTGCTTATGAAATCTTGGGTTGTGCTTGAATGGCACACTGAGACTTTGGTGCCAGCCTTTGACCAGATGGCAACTGCAGATACAAAATCACCCCGTCTACTGTGATGGAGGTGGGTATGCGGAGGTGCTGGAAACTTCATTTGAGACAAGGGGGGAGAAAAGCATGAAAACTCCTTCAGGCATTATGGGGCATTTTTGGTCAGGAATCGGAGATGCTCATAGACTTCCTTGCTCCACTTGAAGGACTTTAAACCTAAAACTGATTCTGGAAGTGCCCAATACTTGGGTCATGGCTGTTGCAGGGCAGAAGCATTTTCCAGCTTTTCTATATGAGTTTCAAGATTAACTGGGTCAGGGAAAGGTGGAGAAAATATATGACTTTAAGGGTTAGGGTACACTTGGGGAAAGGCAGAGAAAAGGCTTTTCTTATTTGCTAAAAATTTGTTACAGACCTATACAATATTGATGACTTTTTAAATTAAAAAGAATCATGAAGACTTTGTTAAGTAGTGATAAAATGTTTGGTTAAACGCCAACCAGTTTAACAAGTGTGGTTTTTGTGGCTCCCCAGAGATACACAAATGAACACTTGGAAATCCTCTTGCCAATACGTCAGCATTTCTAAACTGTTAAAGCCTGAGGTTTTAGCAGGGTTATTCTCTTTTGTCTGGGGTTTAAACCATTGCTCCTACCCTAGTATCTGGGTAAGATAAGATGAATCCACTGAAGGTAAGAAGTTGGCTTTGTTAGATTGTTGGAGAAGCACTTCTTGACTATATAATTCAAAATTGTGTTAAGCAATCTTCTTTCCCCTCCCAGCAAGAAAGAGGAGTAACATGGTGGTGTTGGAAGCACTGGGCAGTGAGAGATGGAGGCGTGAGCTGCAGTACTGGGGGGAAAAAGCGCAACACTTCCAGGCAGAGGGCTGCGGAGGGGAGCGGCAGGATTCCCGCTGCCTGGGATGTCCAGAGCTCGGAACGTGGGGAATGTCCTGCGGAGGCACAGCAGTGGTGGGAAGTTGAAATTCATGGGTATGATCAAAGTAATTCAAAAGTGATTTTTATTTTTATTTATTTATTATTATTATTCATTATTATTTGTGGTAAAAGTAGGAGGGAAATTCTGATCTTTGGTGTGTATTTATTTTCTTAGTATTTTACTTAAGGGAAGGGAATAACCCAACACAAAAGAATAAAAGAAACCAACCCCTGTAAGCTCATTATGTGCATTTATTTCCCTAACAGTGACCAGAATTGCAGAAGGGTGCTGGGACACCATCAGCCAGGCCTCCCTAATAAGCCCCCGCGTCCCCTCCTCTCCCTCAGATCTCCCTGAGTTTTACCCTGATGTTTACTTCCCTGGGAATACAGGGAGGGCAATGGTCCCTGCAGGGATGAGAGCTTGTGTTCCTGGGTAGGATCCCCTTTAACCCAGCAAGCAGTGACTTCCAGCTGCACTTCCCCTGAGCAGGTGACGTCTGCGCACACTGCTCCCTCTCTGTCCCAGAAAATGAGTGCAAGGAATGAGAGAAAGCACGGAGCCCTGGTTGCTAACTTGCTCTCCATCCTGCTAAAATGTACGGAGTTTCATTTCTTTCCTTTATAATAAACTGTGCCTACCATAGCGTATATTCTTTTAAATAACATTTTAAAATATTTTCCGGTAAATTAAAGTGATGACATGTTTGTAGGGTTCATTGTTAATTTCATTTCCTTTGGCTCAGCCAGCCAGATAAAATGCAATGTTATTAATCTTTGTATAAAAGAAGATCCTTTGCCGAACAGTAATAAATGATCTTGATAGATTTGTCAGGAAAATGAATGATAATCATTTGCAGATAGACACAAGCCTAGTATGGAAGATTAATAAGAAAATATGTATTGGCATCATTAATAACATCTGCTGCCAATGGACTTGTATATTGGTTACAGCTCCGAAAGCGATGCATTCTTGTTAGGATATTGCCATCCATCACGGGCGGTGAGGAGCGAGGCCGTGCCGCGTTCCTGCAGCGCTGACAGGCGGCTCCCGGGAAGGGCTCTGGGGAGCGCAGCCGCCTTCCCACGGGGCTGTCATCGCCACAGCCCCGCGCTGCCGGGCTCTGCCTCTCCTGGTGCCAGTGCTAAAGCCTCTTCCAGACCCCATGAACGTGCTCCTTCCTTGCTCTGGGGCTGTGGCTGGCTGGATTCGTGGATGATGCTGATTCCCTCAGGGGCTGTGCCCAGAAGCTGCTCTGGCACGGAGTGGCTCGGCCTGCAGCAGCCACAGCACCTGGTGTTGAACATACGCCTTCGCTCGGGGGCTACGCTCGTCCCACCTCACGTATCTCTAAAAATGTTCCTCTGAACCTGCCACAGGTGTTTAAGCACTTGTGTGTCTTCAGCTGATGTGGCTTTGAGACAGGCCCTCTCCTTTCGTGGATGCACAGCACGTTAGGAGGTAAAAGTCTTTGCAGTTACTGTGTTGGACTGTCATGGGCCTTGTTTTTTGGCCTTGCTCGTCACTGTTAGGAAAAGGACATTTTATTTTGGGCATGTAATCACTGCACCTGCAGAGCCTCAGGTGGGGTCCCACTCCTTTACAAACCCCAGTGTGTGCCTGAGACACTGCCCGGAGCTGCAGTGCTCCCCACCACAGCATCACCTGCAGTGCTGGGGACCACGAGCCGTCCTGCCCCCTCCTGCCCTGCTCTGCCCTGTCCTCATCCCTGTGCCTCGCTGACATACAGGGTGAGTCTGAGGGAGAGCAGAGGGGCCAGCCAGGCCCCACTTGAAGCAAACAGGAGAGCAGGAGCTGGAGGCACCACAGGGAGACACACATTGACCAGAAATTACCGAGGCTGGGAGATGCAGAGGGGAGCTAGGATGTCGGCAGACAAAAAGGAAGGAGCAGAGGGACTAAAGCGAAGAATTACATGGAAAGGAAACCCTCCTCACCTCCAATCTTATAGGGAGGGAAAAGCTCTTTTTTGTTTGTTTTTGACGTTTTTTGGATAAATATTGTCGTTTCCTGGAAAACACACATCAAGATGTTTTGAGACAACTGGTTTATTTTCAATAAAACATTTCAGTCTCCCCTCTCCCTGATGCTTCTTTTTCTTTTGTTTTGCTTTAATGGTTCAAAGTACAGTAGTACATCACGTAAATTTACCAATGAAATGAATTTGTCCTGCGGGGTGCAGAGCTGGCTGCATCTGGCAGTGCGGATGTCACCACTCCTTCTGTGGCCACGCTCAGGGACGTGGCCACATCTCTCAAAGGGTATTAGTTTAACTGACATCAGCATTGACATTTTAGAGGAAATGTTATTCGAAATCCACAGGGTGAGATGAGGAGCAGGAGAGTCAGTGCTGTACGTCCATAGATAAAACTATTTGTGTCATTAAAAAATAAAAATAAAATAATAATAATAAAGTTTATTAAACTCCACTTCTATTCTCTGCAAAACTAAATTTTGAGGGGAGAAAAGAGTAATCTCATATGGTTAAAAAAAAAAAAAAAAAAAAAAAAAAACACTGCCGTGGTATTCCTCAACCTGCTCTGTGCTGCTTTTCTGCTTTTCCCATGGCTTTAGAGGATGTGTGGTCCAAAAAGCCAATAAAGCCATTGAGCTAAGTGCTGCTGAGGGGCTCTGTGGCTCAGGAGCACTCAGCGCCTCACTGCCCCAGGCGAGGAGGTGCGAGCCTTGGTATTTCTAAATGCATTAGAAATGTGTCCATTATTATTAGGCATTTACCAGCTATTAATCACAGCTGGTAACTTGATTTCCTCTAAATGTTTTGAGGTATCCTCTGATCTGGGCACCACCTGCTTGAAATTGAATACTGGAAAGGCAAGGCAAGCTCTGCGGCGTGTACCTCCTCCCATGGGTATGGACAGGCTGCTGATGGGGCTGTGATCTCCCTTATTTAAAGAAAATGTACTTTTCATCTTAAAAAAAGTGCTTGTATTGATCTGCACAAGCACACACACAGACCCTGTCTTGCACAGCTGATTCATTCTCCTCTACCCAAACTGAGGACAAGTGGGGAACCCATGACCCGAGCTCCCTGTATCAGGTGGGCACAGGTCTCACGTCTCCTCTCTTTGCAGGCTCATCATTCACCATCTTCATGGCATTGTGCTTCACCTGGTGCCCTCACCTCCCTGCACAGCCCATGCCCAGTAGCTCAGCCATGCCCCTCAGATGCTGGAGCACAGAGGGTCACATCCCCATGGGCGTTTTTAACCTTCTTCAGGTGCATGTCCTAACCACCACGTCGTGATATTAGTGTGGGCACTGCTGCCTCCTCCCACAGAGGTGATTTAAAATGTGACAGCAATGCCACATTTCAGGGTGGTACCAAGGGGGGATCAGAGGGGCCTGGATCAGAGGTGACCCGGCACAAGGAGGTGTATTCATTTTCCCCACCACAGCCCGGATACCGTGGTCCCAAGGAGACCTTTGTGCATCAGTGCAAGGATATATAACCACAATAACCCAGAGTCGAAATTGGCTTTGTTACTAAGGCACTTTTATTGCTGTAATGCTGTTAAAGGGCAGGATTGGTGCGGTGAGTGAATAGGCTCGTGCTGTGAGCAGGAAGGCCGGGGGGCTGGCAGGGGGGGCCCGTCTCTGCTGCCAGTGCCAGCTGGGGGGGGGGGTCCAGCACTGGTCCTGGGGGGCTGCAGGAGCCTGGGTTGTCGCTGCTGAGCTAGCCCAGTGCTCCACTCTAACCCTGTCCCAGTTCGGCCATACAGAAACCTGTGGTAGTGCTTCACTTCCCATCCTCACACCAGAGTAAACCAGGAGTTCTTCCCCTGCGAGCAGCGGGGCAAAGTCAAGTCTCAGGAGGGCAGCAAGCACCACAGCCAGGCTTTCCAAAGCTCTTGCCCTCTGCCGGGCTCAGCTCTGCACCTTTTAAAGCTGCCCCCAGGCCTCCTGGCTTTACCCACACGTCCCAGATGCGACCAGTTGTGAGTCTTGGTTGCATGGGGGGACAGGCCGCCCTGGGCACGCCAGCACCACGGGGACCATTACCAGAATCTCTTTCACCTGACGCCTCCAGCTTGGACATGAAGTTGAAAAGCCCTGAGAGAAACCAAAGCCATATGCTGCTGCCTGACCCCACCTCAGCCAAAATATCCCCACAGAAAGACATTAATGGTCAGCAGGAGAATAGCGTTAACGTTGCAAACAGTCCTCCACAGGGGCTTTTCCTCGATGCTGGTGAGTCTCTGCTCCAGGGCAGCCTTCTCCTCCTGGGACAGGGTGCGCGTGGGGCCGGGGGACAGGCCACAGAACCACAGGTACAGCATTTTCCAGCAGGGAGGCCTGGGTGCTGCGAGAGATGGACAAAAATTACCAATGAGCTGGGACACGGCCCTCCCTCATCTGCCTGATCAGAGCTGTGCCGGGCAGCCTGCGGGGGCTTGGGGGGCACCTCGGGTGGGACAGAAGGAGCAAGCTCTGCCTCTACCATGTACATGTGCTGATTACTGCAGGTTGATTGCAATACCAGTTGTACATTAGTTAATTAAAAGAGCTGTTCCCCTTCCTCCCCAACCCAGCTTCCTTCCACTTTCACATATTCCTGACAGCATGATGGTCCATTTAGAGATCTCCTGGCTTGTTTTTTACACATGTCAGGCCAGGTGAAGTATGCATCTTAATTGTCAGTCCTGTGCTGTGTACAATGCTCTGGCTGTTCTTTCCAAATATAATCTTTTTTTTTTTTTTTTCTTTTTTTTTGAAAGATAGATTGCTATAAGGCCTTGAAAGAAAAAGTGTTATGTAAGGAAAAAAATCTCATTAAACTGTCAGATCCTTTGTTCTGTATTTCCTTTCCCATCATTACTAATCACCAAATTACCAAGACATTTGTTTATAAAAATATGAGCTAGTTAAGTGAACTAGGAATTGATAAAAAGTAATAAATAGTGATGAACAGCTGCATTCAACTAAAACCAAACTTATTCTATTGGGGGAAAAAAATGAGGAGATTTCTTTTATTTGTTCACTTTTGTTTAGCTTGGCTGTAATTGGTACCAATGTCCTTTGGCCTGACCAACAAAAGGAGGAAGTAGCAAAATCTTGTGTATGTGCCTTTCTTCTGAGTTCTCCTGCTCTGTAACCTTGGAAGGTTAATAAGCTCAAAACCAGAAAGCTGGATTGTTTTTTAATGGATTTGCAGAATAAACCTCTGTCCACTCTGAACAGAACTTGCATGTATGTAGCATTTCCTGCTACTCCTTGGATTATAATGCCATTTTGATGCAGTATGATACAGCATAGCTGAGTGAGTTTGGCCAGCACAGACCACACAGGGGCAAGGAGAAGGCCCCTCTAGCACATGCACAAGGGCTTTATCTCCTGGCAGTGATGGGGCCAGGAAGGGACACCATCTGTATGTGCTGATGCTGAGATTACAGAGCCTGCCATGAGAGTGCTACTACTAGCTACTGCTTTGCTTATGCTTGCAGGATCAATACAGATCTCCACAAAAGCATCTTGATGAGACATAGCTGCAGTGTCATGGCACAGAGCCCCAGGTCCAATGGGCCAGGGAGCAGGGTCTCAGCAGCACAGACCTCCACCCCCAGGGGACTGTTGTAGGTGGCTGCTAACCCCCACCTGAGGAGTCCATCCTGCCATTAGGTGTCCAGGCCTGAAGTGCCAAAATAACAGTGCAGCCTGGGTAGGGCTGCACTGGATGAGTTCACATAGGTAAATGACTTGATCAGGAGGAGGAAAAACATTTTACTGAGTGTTGGGTTTTCTTGTTTTTCAGGAACGGTATCTCTTTTGAGCCATTAAGAGGACTGTGACATGAAAGTAATTGCTGGCAGGTATGTTGGGAAGACCAACAGCCACACTTCAATTCATCACATCTCTACAACTGGTAGCCCCATAAGTACCAGTGACTACAACAGGTGACTTCTCATGAGTTTTGGAGGGCCCATGTGTGAGATCCTGACTATGCACTCACGTGCACATGAATGTGCTTGTCCACATCCATGCACCTTACCTGCCTCCTCCTTGTTGTCCAAATCTGCGCTTTCGAGCAGGTCACCCTCTCCATTGGCAGAGTTCATCTGTGCTGATTCACTCTTGTAATTTCTCAGGTCAATGTCAGGTGATTTTTTGTGCCTCGTCCACCACGTCAGGCAAGCGAGCTGCAAAGAGGAATGGAGAACACACAGGTTATGGCCTGCCCATCCCAAACTGGCATGTAAGTCATGGCTCTCTTTGGGGAGACAGGTCCAAGATGGTGCTGGGAGAGCAGTTCTAGAGTGATGTTCTTTTCCCCTGCTTTTCCCTCATCTCCCTTTTCCTTTTGTGCAGATGCCAACACACTGGGAAAAAAAAGCTGGTATCATCCAGTTGGAGCTGAAAAGCTAAAAAAAAAAAAAAAAAAGAGTAATCTTGTTTTTTTTGATCCATCTGTTTTTTATTGTTGTTTTGTTTTGTTGTGTTGTCATTCTGCTTAATCAGTTCCATCCCTGTCTCTAGCAGAAAACTTTTAGTAGACACTGCAGAAGCAGACTCCTTTTTGCTCAGCTTACTGACATGAAAAAATTATGCTCTGTGTCCACAACAGCAGCCCTCCAACAGGGAAGGGGCAACAAAGTCAATTAAAAGGGGGAAAAGAAAGAGAGAGAAGGAATAAAAAATGAAGTTTAGATAGCCCTCTCTGGATATAGATGGATATCTATGGATATGGACAGCAATTGTACCCTCAGCTCACCCTCATCACAGGAAGATCAGTTAGGGACACTGGTATTTAAGTGGCTCTGTGGGACATGAAGAGAGACTGGAGGATCTTGTGTCCCATTTCAGTTGCAGTTTAGTAGGAGGAGAAAATCCAACATGAACATTAAACCCCACGGTTGAGACAAGCTCACATCAAAGCAGAAACCTGCCCTTCCAAATGAGCTTATCTCAGGGCTCTGGGTGGGACGAGCAGCAGTTATTGTGTCTCTGCCCTGTGACTGCAACAGCACAGAGGGACAGAGCCACGGTGGTGATAAACAGGTCAGAGTTTGCATGGAGGGCAATACCGTGCATCGGACCAACAGGTGTAATTACAAGAAGAAAGAAATGGGCACATGCTGACATCTCTATCTCTCTTTTCTTTTTCATTTGTTGTGTTGGGGTTTTTATTTATGTTTAATTCCAGTTTTCTCTATTGGTCTAATACAAGATATTGCCATGCCCTGCATTGTCCTTTCAATGACAAGCCATGAAGGATGATCCATTCTGGAAAGGTTTTTGTGGCTGCAATCTCCTCTGCTTTACAAAACTAGGTTGTCTGAAGCTCATGTCCTGGGGCAGGTCTGAACATCTCCTCGCTTGGTCACAGGAAGCACCCAAGGAGGGGTTCATCCTTTTTCCAGCTGTGAGTTAACCATCCCAGGGGCGCAGGGCTTTAAATTCAAGCTGCGGCTGCTGCTTGTTTGGCTGACCATGGCACGCTGAGCAGCTTGGTGGCACTTCCTAACTTCTGCATGCTGTGACCAAGGCAAGCAGCAAGGACTGCACTCATCAAACCCACACAAGGTTCACGGCCTGCCCTCCCACAGGATGGGACCAGGGCAGCGGAGCTGTGCTGCTGATGACAGGGCCAGGCAAAGTCGTGAGTTTGCCTGATGAGCGACTGCCTCCCTGCTCTGCCCGTACGGAGATGAATGTCTCGAACGGGTCACTTACAAAATAACGTGAGTTTAATTTTTGAATTTTACACACACAAATGTAGGCAGCAGTTTCCAGCTGACATAAAATGTTGCATAATTTCCAGAAGATTTATAGCTTTATTTAAATCATTTTCAACCAAGATGAGCACTGGGCAGGGCTAATCCTTCTTGTCACGATGTGCTAAATTGCTTTGATTTGATGATCCTCATCTTTCTCAAGGATTCTTTTCTTCTTCTTTTTTTTTTTTTTTTTTTTTTTAATCACTTAGGAAATGTCACTGGAACGTAGCAAAGTTTCAGGGTACTAAAGCTTTTGAGAAACTTTTTTTTTTCTTTTCACTTCTCTTCCTATGTGTCACTGAATGATTGTCCCTTCATACCGCAGTGAAACCTGCAGGGGCTGGAGGTTCCCTGGGGCTCAGACTCTGCCAGGTGGGAGCAATTCTCAGTTGAAAGCAGCATGGAAACACAGGTAACCTCCTCACATTTCACCACTGAGCCACACAGAGCTGCTGCTTTGCCTGTGGCCAACCTGTTCAACAAGGCAAGCCACAACCCTAGAGGTGAAGCTTTACAGCCATGCTCCAGCTTCAGCTTCCCCTGGGGCAGCTCTGGGCTAGCTGAATTCCTCAAGGTCACCCTTTCTCCTCTTTGCCATCACCTGAAGGACGCACACCAGAGAAGACCAGCAGCACAGCATGGCTGTGGAAGCCACCACAGGGCTGTCTACAGCTCCTCAGCAGGGGTTTACAAAACGTTTTGCTCTCCGTGGCACCACGGGGTGCAGGGGGAGCGCCAGCCTGCACAGCTGCAGCACCTCAGCAGTGCACGGTGTGGGGCCAGGCCAGCTCAGTGCTCCTCCTGGGCTCTGCACCTGAAGGAGATGCTGAATCCAGACCTCAGCACACTGGGAAAACATCCCCAGCTCTGGAGCACATCAGCTGGAATTGCCGATCCATCAGCCAGTCAGCACAAACCCTGACCCCTGGGGACATTACCTGCCTGAGTGGCACTCCTTTTGTGGGCTACTTCTCTCCCTTTTCACCCTTACATTCTCCTTGGACAAGGGAGTTTGTAATAACTCAGCAAAGTTTTTCTTTTGTTGTTTGTAAACTAAAATAAATCCTTCTGTTCCAAAATGCCATCTGGCACCTGACAGTTGTGTTTCAGCTTCACAGTCTCAAATTTAATTGTAAGCTCTTTTGCAGGGTTTTCAAGGACGGCGTGACACAATATGGACTACCTACAATGAAGACATATGAACTCTGGAGCATACCAAACAAATTCCTTGCATACTTGTTTTCCAGCACAGCATCAATCACCACAGGGATGGGAGAGTGTCCAAAACAGCCGGAGAAAATGCTACAGCTTGCAATTCTTGGATTGTAATTCATTTAAAGCCAGGCACATTAGCTGTACTGCTCTAACATCAGATACAAATCTCTTTTCTCCTTTTGCTCATTTGCTATCTGAAAAGAATTGGGATTCAATATTTAAAGTTGTCCGGTGTAGATCTTCAGCTGATGTAAAGTGGCATAACTGTGCTCAACAGCTGTTCCTGGTCTTTAAAGGCGATGGAGCTGTGCTGATTTACATCTGCTGAAATCTGATCTATCACTATATTTCCTTGGCTTTTCCTTTGGTGGCTTGTTTTTCTTTTCCTTTCACTTGACAAAATAAATGGCATAATTTCTAGCCCTTATAAGGTGCCTTTCATCATTACTTCTCAAAGTGCTGCACAGATAAGGGCTGGCAGAACTAGCCCCACGCAATGTTTATGGGTGAGCATCTGAGGCTCACAAAGTGAGTTATGGAGCACCTGGGACTGGGAAGGGCCAGAGCTTCAGGCAGCTCTGGCCAGGATGCCTGCCACCCCTCAGCCACCGTCACGGTGACATAAAATATCTTCAGTACAAGTTTGCTCACTTGCATGCCAAAACCCAGCAACTTGAGGTTTGCTCCAAAATTCAGGTGCTAGCTCGGGTCCAGGGGGGCTGACACATCCATCCTGATTTCTACCTCCTACTCTTCCTTCCCTCAGCCTTTCTGTCCTTGAACCACCTCAGAATGGCCACAGACCAGCTCATTGGGGTGTCTCAGCATCCCAATAACACCTCGGCAGGGCACCAAGGGAAAGCACACCACTACAGGTCACCGTCCAACCCTGCTCATGTCCAGGGCAAAAGGTGGGCCAGTCTGACCGAGGGAAAATGAAAGGTGCTGGTTTTAACACTACCCACTCAGATTCATGCCAGACATGCAGCAACCCAGCAATATTGGCATCTACTTCAGCTTCCCAAAGGTAGCTAATCACATCCTGTATGGTACTAAATATGGTTCATAAAATCCAGCTAGCTATGATATACTAAGCTTCTTTTGTCTAGCAAGTCAGGTTAGGCAGGCAAGTCCTTCTTAGGACTTGGTTTAAGTCGTGGTAAATATGTTACTTTTTTTTTCTAGGTTTTCATGCATCTACGAGACTTTTCTTATCCCTCCTCCCCCAACACACACAGTCCTTAGAGCATGTTTTAACTGTTTTTATACCTCGGAGGTCAGACTAAAAGCCTTCTGGAACTGTGGCCAGTTTTTTTCACTTTCTGAACTGTTGGTATGATGTTTGCTCTTTGCCAGTTCTGTGTTAATGCATCTTATCTTGGTATTGCTGTGGGCAGGGAGCACTGAACACGTTTAGTTATCACAGGTCAGATGATGAGTGGAAACTCATTAAACCACAGTAATTAATTGCTGGCAACCATCTGGCCACCCCTGAGCAGCAGTGAACAACGTAAGCTGCAGAACTAATGGTGCCTTCTTGCCAGTATCTCTCTCTCCCATGTGGATCCTCTGATAGCTAATAAAAGATGAGACTTTATCTCAAAGCAGACAAAAAGGCAGTCTCTCTCTCTCTTTGCCTCTCCTCTATCTGACCACCTGCTTTCATGTAATCTTTAGGAGCTGGGTATCTTTGACACCACTAACATTCAATCAAACATTGATGGTACTGGTTAATACTTTACAAGTTATGAGGAAGCAACAGATAGAAAATGCTGTGACAGCATCACCCTCATTTCCTCATGCAGTTTTTTTCCTCACAGGAAAATAAATAAATAAATAAATAAAGTCTTTTAAATCTATCCAGCAACCTTTGATTGGAGGTAGATGGCAGTTTTGTTATACTGACAGCTGCTTTAAAACTTGGGGCTGGGAAGAGTTGCTGTAAGGTTTTATTATATAAAGCCTCCCAACTCTGCACCATGTTAATGTGTTAAGTAAAAGAAAGTTGTGCCTGACTCAAAGTTATTAAATGTAATTGAGATCACATTGGGACAAAATGTTATTTTCCTAAATGCCCATGTTGCAAAAGATATTAATCTTGTTTGCCTGCAAGATTGATGCTGGCTCTGCTGAAACAGGGTAGATGCTACAATTAGATATATTTAATTTCTCCTCAGCAGTGCTCCATAATATGATTTCCTCTCCTTCCCCCTTCTTCTTTTCTTTCTATTCCAGCTATGATGGGCTGTGGTGTCTGCCCAGCTCTAGGCACAGCATGGAAACTCGCACTCAATTTCAAGCACTCAGTGCCTCGGGAAGCATTAACACTATGAGACCTGGGGAATAGAAAGCTGAGGAGCAAGTGCTTCTTTGCAGCATATGCTTTATACACCACTTCTCAGCCGTGGAAGGAAAAGAAAAGGACAGATTTCGGAGATTTTGGAAACCAAATGGGGCTTCTGAGAAAAGTCACTTACCTTTTCTTCAGGGATCGGGGGGGTGCAGAGACTAACAAGGACAATGACAATGGCAGTGAGGACGCAGAGGATGAGTGCAAAGTAGAGGTAGTGCAAGTCCTTTAGCACAGCTGGTCTTCTGTCCTCCTCACCGCAAGATGGTGTGCTATAAATAAACTCGATGATCATCCGAACGAGTCCAATAGCGAGCCCAACCACAAGGCCCCAGAAAGCACCCTGAGAAAAGACAGACACAAGGAAAAGGTCACTGCATGTTATGCTTGGTTGAAGTCCTCTTTCTCTGTTTTTTGTTTGTTTGTTTGTTTTTTAATTCAGCTCTTTGATAGACCTAATGGAATCTCACACTGACATGTATCAAAGGAGGATGTTTTTAGTATAATATCCTCATTTTTCTCTTTCTGCTCTTGAACACAGAATGGATAGAGCACAGACAATGCAAGAATCTCCTTCTAGCAACATGCCTCCAACTAGACTTCGAGGCATCCTCTCTGAAGTGTAGAACAACTTTGGCTTTTGTGATTTCAGATGAGACTGCCAAGAAGCACTCCTTGCAGTGGCTTCTTGGAAGCAAACACACATGCACTAGAGACTGGGCTAAGATCCACCAATGCATGCCAGGAAAGTTCTTTCTAATTGTCACACTTTAGCTGGACTGGCTCTGAATCTAAGAAATCTCCAAAGCTAGGTAGTGAAGGGAAAATTATTTATGTATTTTATCAAATTAAATATGTGCATCAATTGGTATTTTACATCCCACTTACTGGCTCATTAATCCTCTTGCAGAAGATTGCCAAGATGAAGAGAGCTGTGATTGGTGGAGCCAGGTAGCTGGTTATAGATTGAATGTAGTCGAAGAGCTGGCCACTGTTGGCTGACTGAATGATGGGGATCCAGAGAATACTGATGACTACCAGGATGAGGATAAAGACTCTGGAAGATGAGGATAAAATTTATTAGCTCTATAGGTGGAGGAGTCTACCTGAAAATGAAGTTTTGCAGCAAAATAAACTTACAATTGCTTTCAGAATTTCCTAAAAATAAAGCCAGAGATTACTGTCAAGAATAACATGTACACAAGTAAAGATAAAATCATTCTCCTTCAGATCAATGCAGTCAAATCCCAGAGCTGATTTCATGGATTTCAGAGTGAGCTGCACTGGGACTTGCAGTCAATATGCACAAGAGATCCACAAGGGCCTGGTGACTCCCACCATGAGCTCAGTCAGTGCAAGCCCCTCATCTTCATGTGTCTTAGAGAGTGACATGATCTTCAGAGGACTTCCTCTTGGATGCAACAGAGGAAGATGGAAGCTGTGATCATTAGCAATTTTTCTGCGACCTCTCCAAGCGGATAACGTGCTCAGTCTGGTGTCTTTGCCAAATTCCAACTCATTCTCTGCTTATTAAAACTGCTTCTGGGATCTCAGGTGCATACCACAACCCTCCTTCATCTTGCATTGCATGTTACAGAGGTTTGCCCATATTGCTGAGCAAGAGGTATTTTCCCTCTCACTACTTCAGAGCAGTGGAGCAAGCTATTGCCCGCATCCCTCACCTGTCCCACAATGAAGTTTTGAAACTTCTTGCTAGCTTGTGACTGGAGAGGGAAACACAGCAGAAACATACAGAATGCAGTTTAAATTCTGCTATCAAGAGGAGAACTTTATATGCCCCTGATATAATGCAGTGCTAAAGCGTGCTCGTAAAGGGCACTATAACTTATCACAAAGATAGAGAGCTGGGAGGCCCAGCTCATCAAGGCTGCTCTTTTTCCTGAAAAGGAGCAACTGCAATGTATTGCTCTTGTCTGGTGCAAAAATAACGTGTTTTTAAAGACCTCTGGTGATGGTGACTCCAGAGTAACTTTGGCTTTTCTAAAATACAGATTTAAGGCAGTATTTATGCTAAGTTAAGAGAAGAGAGAGGCACTGATCTCCTTAGCACAGTGTTTCTCTCTGACTACATCTGAGGTGAAGCTGGACAGGGTAATGCTCTTTCCCACGCTGTGTTCCTCTTCTGTGTTTTTGGCACCAGTTTTTTTTCTTAGTGGGTCCAGACTGAAGAATGTAAGTGCTGCAGTTGAAACAGATGATGACAGCAACAAGACACAAAGAAATGTAAGGACCTGCCCACAATCATCAGCTCCTGCTCCGAAGCCTTTTTGCGGATCCGCTGCCAGATGTCTATAACGAAGAGGGTGCTGCTGCTGTTGAAAATGGAGGTGAGGGAACTCATCAGGGCTGCCATCATCACGGCAATCATCAAACCCCGGAGCCCTGGCAGAGGAAAACATGGAAGAAAAATCAGGACTAGATCTTTTGGATTCCCAGCACTCTTTTTTCTTCCTGATGGCTGGTAACTGCAGGAAGATTTCCTTATCTTTAGGATGGATAAGGGCGGTTTGATTCTGCGTACAGCTTGGCTCAAGCCCACCTCCACAAGTGTAAAGGTTTCTCACCATCAGGCATGAGCTCAATCACAAGTTTGGGGTAGGCAATGTTGGAACAACCCACTGCTGCTCCACAGACCCGTCTACAGATGTCTGGGTCCACGCAGCCCACTTCATCTGTAGAATACAGGAAAATAACAAGAAGTCATGTAAACGCTGTTGAGCCATAGGACACATAACTCAAGGGAACAAATCTTGATGCCCCGTGTAAGTAAATACAAATTCAGAGGTGAAGTTGGAATGCAGCTAGAGCAAGTGGAGCTGAAGAGCACTATGTCCTAAAATAAAGGTGAAACTTTGACATGACATATTGCATTTCTGTTCAGGGTCCTGACATAAGTGTCCTGGATGTTACCTATGGTGAGGAATATGGGAAGGCTTACCTGGGTAAAGAGCTCTGCTGATCATCCCTGGCATGACAATGAAAAACATAGGGAAGATTTTCAAATATCCTCCCAGCACCGATCCACCTTTGGCATGGGAGAGGTTCTTGGCAGAGAGAGACCTCTGGACTATCACCTGCAATTGGTCAGAAAGGGAGCAGGGAGTAAAGCTGGAGCACTGCAGAGAGAGCAGGATCCATCCTCTCTCCTCTTGTTCTCATGGATGACTTTCATGCGACAGGATCCCAGAGTGTTTTGCATGCCAATGGCAACTTTCCCATCTGGGCTGACTGCAGCCTGCTGCCACTGCTCAGAGCTCAGTGTACAGGCTATGGCAGAGGGCAGCATGGAAATTTCCTTTAGAGGAATCATTTCACCCTTGACTGAAGTGAAGCCACCTTGAGGACTGGAGACAGCAGTTATACAGCAGCAAGAGACAAGGAATGAAGCAGACGAGGGTGTTTTGGTAAAAGTTCAGTGGTGGATTTTGGTGATTATCCCACCTTGAACTACAAAAGCACAGTTTCTTGAGAAACAAGTACAGTTCTCCCTGTTGTAACTTGGCTAGGGATAAGAAACCTGAGACCTGCTGGAATATGTCTGGAGGTCTGCACAAGGTCACTGCAGAACCAGCTCCAGCTCCCTTTTTTTTTTTTTTTTTTTTTTTTTTTATCCTCGTTGCACAAACTGCCTGCAGACCCCAGTACTCACCAGCCCACAGCAGGATAAAGACAGATGAAAATAATCTGCTCACCCACCCTAAGAAGCGCACAAAAGTAGCAGCTTGCTGAGAAGGTGGAAGAAGAGAACTATTTAGGTCTAGTCCAGTAACAGAGGCAGTAACTCCTGCACAGCAAGACACAGTCATGTTTCAGCTCACAGATCTACAAAGTGAGGAGTGGGCTGGAAAGAACATTGCAGTGGGATGCCTGAGAGGGAAACGTTTTCTTTACCTGATCAGTGCACCAGCACCAAAGAGCCAGCACGGAGAGGCCAAATATAAGTCCAGGCCAAGGAATGTCACCTGTGACTGGGTCCCTGAACAAATGGAAAGCATCTGTACGTGGGAGGTGACAGGTCGTGTTTGGGACTATGACCTTTGGAATCGCTGTGCTGTATTTTTCCTTCAGTCCTTCGTACCAGCCAACTTTTTCAAATCCTGAAAATACCAATGATTTAATGTTATTTCCTTATCTGAGTCTGATGATTGCCTTTCTTTTCACCTATCTTCCTCTCATCTCCTTTCTTTTCATTCCACCCTCACTTTTGGCAGTCAAGGTGTGTACAGGAGTAAGTTGGATTTTGCCCAGTGTCCTTGTGGTTTGAACAGCACATCCTGGAAGAGGATCAATGCAAGAAAACCTCTGTCACCCAAATCCTCACAATGTGCTCAGCATCTAGCCTTTGCCCATACATCTTCCGAGAACTGGAGCAGGAAGGTATGAAATTAAACAGGATATATCTGTATTTCTGTTTGCCAAGAAGGCTTAAAGCAAAGACCAATGATGGTCAGTTCCTTGTTTTTTTTTTTTTTGTTTTGTTTTTTTTTTTTATAATTCTCCGTTACACCCAGGTGAATCCACAGTAATTCACAGAGTCAACACGGAAAGTCAGCAGAGTTACTCTGAATTTACATGAGCATAGTGAGAGCTGAAGTTGTCCCTGGGGATGCAGTTTTGCAAGCTTGTTGGCAGCTCTAGGTAAACTCCAACTGGCAAGATCCAGGACCTCACCGCCACAGAGTTAGTGCAAAGGACAAAGCAAGTCTGGCTTGTTGGTGAATGAGAGTTGTGCCAGCGCCACTTCTGTAAGTGATTGAAAGCCATTTCTGCACTATACCTGAAAGGGTGAGGTGAGGTACCCAGATAAGGTCTAACAAGCTTGGGGTCATTAAACCAGTGTATGATGCCACTGCAGATTCCCCTTACCTATGAACATGAGGACCAAAGCTCCCAGTATCATGATCAGGGTCTGCAGCGCATCTGTGTATATCACAGCTGTTAAACCACCTGTTAGGAAAAACAGTGAGAAAACAGTGTCCCCACATACGTAGAAACAGATATTCCACCTGAGAAATGGCTTTCCCTGGCCCCAGCCCCATGATTTCAGAACAGATCTGCTGGGAGAAGCTGGCACTGAGCTGGACCCCAGGACCCTGTAGCTGAGACAAGCCCTCCCAGGAGGAACATGCTAAGGGGCTTGCCCATAGTTTATAGTGTTTATTTTAAAATCCGTTATTTACCAGCTATCGTGTAGATGGCAGTCACTGCTAGCAAGACCACAGTGGACAAGTAGAGGTTCCAGCCCAAAGAGATTTGGATGAACAATGCTCCAGAAAAAATGTCTGTCTGGAATATAATAATAATAATAATAATAATGTCTGATGTTAGCTGTGCTTTGTGCAAGTGCAATCTCATAGAGCAGACTGCAGCCCTTTGCAGCACTGACAAGCTTCACTGACAGTGAAGCCACCCATGGTGAGCAGTATCCCATGTTGTGGGGACATCGAAGCTGTGCCCATGTATCCACAGAAGGAAAAGGGGGAAAAAAGGAGAGACCAGGTTCTGCCCATCAGCATGTCCTGGTGGCCAGGAGTCACTCTCAGCTTGAAAGACCTCTGAAGTGTCACTGCTATCTTGCACCATGTTTTATTTATCTGAAAAGGTCAGCTACCTGCTTTTCTACTTATGCTGTTCAGCATTAAAATGACTCCAGTAAAACAGGTTATACCTGCTGAGGACCTCCTTAGAAATACAGCAACCCCTACCACCTTGGTTTTGTTTGGACCTTCTGCCTGAGAGAGTGAAACCAGAAACTGAGTGAAACCCAGAATTATACAGATAGCATCGTTCAGATGCAGAAGGTGATACGGGAGATGCGTATGTATTGGGAAATCAATCTGAAGAACACCTGTACACCTGGTATGGGGTGAGGTACAGACAAAGACATTTGCAAAGCAAGACAGAGGGGATGGGACCAGATTTCTCTTTGCTGTGCCCCAAATAAGCGATCCCAAGATGGGACAACCTCTATCAGGACACTACAGGAGCCAACGTGTCTTCTGGTCTTTGACTTCCCAGCAGGAAATGCAACCAGCTCTGTAGCTACACAGGTTCAGTCCTTTGACAGCGCTGTTTATTGAGATTTCTGCTATTCTTTGCAAACAGAGAGGTCTCTGCAATGACCTAGTTGCTAACTTATACCTGGGCAAAACGCACAGGAAGAAAAATCCTTCTTGTAACCGACTGCCTGCTGTCCAGCCAGCCGCTAAATGAGCTCTCTACAAACAAAGGCACTGCTTAATAGAAAGCACCTGTCAAGCCCATAAACTGCGCCAGCCACATCCGTCAGCCACGTGTGAATTAGCTGCATGGAGGAGAAACCACTGAGATGAAACAGCAGTGACTGGGGCCAGGGTCCTGCCCTGAAAGGCATTGGCAAATACTGCTCTGCTGAAGGTCATTTTGAAATATTGGTCTTTTTCCACTATGTGCATTGAGTGTGTAGCTGTGCACGCTGTTGTGCTATTGCAGGAGAGACTTTCCATTTGTCCAGTTCTGCTCTAAACATCTCTTTCCTAGACCTCGTCCTGGGAAATGCTCCAACCGCAGAGAGCAAAGCTCCTGGAGGCAGTGGTGGCAGAAAGGGGCAAGCAACACAACCAACAGTTGGCCATTAGAGGAGGAAATCTATCCCATGTGTCCAGCCCTGAGCTATCTTCCAGTGCACCTCCCAGGAACTGAGAGGTAATAAGGCTGGGGTAAGGACACTGAGGCCGGCTGCAAAAGGCATGTGGGTGCCTCATCTTCATTGAACATCTTCTAAGGCAACTTTACATCTAAACGACATCTAAATGACTAGAGCCTAGTCAAAACTGCCCAAAACAAAAATTTTCAGTCCCTGTAATGGGCTTTGAAATACAGTCCTGTCCCTCCAAGGGCACAGGTAGTTCTTGTCAAATCTCTGAGCATCTGTTCTACCTCTTTATTAATGGCATTTAAATGAAATGAAATACCCAACAGCTTACCTTGCATTTTAACTACCAACAAGGTACAACACTGCAAGCAATCCAGAAAGGATACTGAGCTTTGTCTTAAGCTTGAACCTACCCCTTTTGCTATACCCTCTTTATACAACACAAGTGACAGAGGGAGAGAGGAATAACATTCCTAATGATGAAAACTCAACAAGAACAACAGCAAACTAATCACTATGACTATGCAGATTTATGATCATTTAAGAGGATTTCATATCTACAGGATGCAACCAGCCAGATGCTCAGATGGGGTAATGCTGCAGTTCCCCTGTCTAAATTACCAAAGGTTTGACTCGATGGAAGGGAAAAGGCATGTTGTGGTACTTACACCATCTAGTAATTAGCAGCTATGTCCCTGTAAAGTTCTCCCTGTGCATTGCTGCTTAATGAGTACTCTCTCTCTCAAGGTACATCTCCACGATCAATGCAGAGGCAGGTATTTACTTGAGCAAAGCAGCACAAAACACACTGATACTGTTTCTGGTAGCTGAGCTGGTCCTCTGAAGGGCATCTGAGCTATCTCTGCACTGTGCCAGGATGCCCTACCCCTGCCCTAGCCACAAAGGTTGTGTTCAGTTGGATACATACGGATATCTTGGTGAATATATAGAGAATGAGGGACAGTACAGACATGTAGATTTGTATCCTCTGCCCTCCAAATCTCTTCTGCAGGTACTCAGGCATGGTGACCACTCCTGCTGCGATGTAAACAGGCACAAAGATCCAGCCAAGAGCCAGAAGTGCCCAGGTAGCCTGATAAAGAGACAGAGAAAATAAAGGCACATGATTCAACACGGGAACACAATTCTCATCTTCTCTTTCAGTGGACAACTGAAGAAAGGAGTGTGTGGTGCCATGCAATGTATTTGAGAAGCACTCCAATTTTTTGTCCCTACTCAGAAGATGAGATGACAAATGAAGTAATTATCACAATATATTTAAAAGCTTATGAGGTTTTCCTCTTACACCCCATGCTTCTTTGTCACAGGTGGCATATCTATTCCTTACCTGGATCTTTGGGGCAAGATCTTTCCCTGTTACTCTGAGTCTCTAAAGATGATATTGTATTTGGTGGTCTTTGAAATCACTGACTCTGTGGCAGTGAATAGTTAAGTGATTCAGAGAAGGATTGGAGCGTCTGTTTGTTGCTTGATTAGCAAGTGATGAGGCTGAGGCAGCAGCCTCCCTGCAGAGCATAAAAATAAGCAGCAGCAAGACTCTGCCGGGATGTTCTCCTTTCAGGATGAAGCAGATCTGCTTCTGTTGTGGGTAGATAACGGGGCAGTTCAGTTGTTTTGCCACAGGTTAAGAGACTTCTGAAAGTTGTAAAGGCATCATGTATTTCTTTCTGAAACCCAGGAAAAGCACAGAGAGGAGATCCAGAACATAAATAAAAGCCACTTCCTGGATGTTCTGGACATTACCTTTCTTCCAAGTACCCTCCATTAGTCCAGATTTTACTTTGATTGGTTATTTAAGTTATCAGAAATGAAACTGAGCCCTGGGGACAGAGGTTGAGCGTGATTGAAGAGAACAGCCATGGCTCCTGCAGTGGCAGAGATTGGCTTAGGTAAAAGATGCCCATATGATCCCCGCAGCTGAGTGATGTCCCTTGCTGAAGGGAGAGAATAATGGCATATCCTAAGGTCCCTTTCCAATCTGAAAGAAATGAATCTAAACTCATGAAGCTAGATTTGCCCTGACATACAATCTTGTCTTCATGGGCTTCTAAAATTACTTGAATAGATTTACTTAAAATACAGTGATATGTCTTACATGCACCAGCCTGAAAGCAGGCTCAGGTTTCTTCACAAAGGACTTGAAGGTGATCTTAAGGGTTTAAAAAAAAAATAGCTGCAGTGAATAGTTATCCCAGGAAAGAGCCTTTGGTGGGCTGGGCCCTGCCTCTGCTTGGCAAGGATCCGGCACTATTAGCAGGCTCTGCTGATACAGACAAGAGATTTAGAGTTAGGTGAGTGATGTTTATTGTGAGGCTGGCACTAATCTCACTCCTCATCACTGCAGCTGAGAAATTTCATTAGCATCACACACAAAGGGCCTGGTTTTCATGCTCTGTGTGGTGTCAGTGGCAATTTTCCAGGGCATTTCAGTAGGGCAGAATGAGACTTGCCTTTGCACCCAGATGTTCACCCCAGAGACGTCACATTTTGGCAGCTGACAGGTGAATGCAGTGTTGCCAATTCTCATGGTTTTGCATTGAATTTAGGAGCACATGCTGTTTTGTTTTGTTTGTTTGTTTGTTTGTTTGTTTTTTCAAAGTTTCTGTTCGCAGAATCCTGTGATTATCCAACTACATTTTCAGCATCCATTACCTTTTAATCTTGATGAGTGATGACTAAAGCTTAAAAATAAGGCCATATGCTTCCAGAAAGGTCAAAGAGCATCTAAGTGGATTCCACTTAAAACTAAAATAAAGATTTCATGGCTGTCTCAATTTCTGGAGGCTTCTCTCCTGAGGTTTGAGAACCTGGAGTTGCCGATACCATTAGCATCAGGTCTTGGAGATGAACCCACAGTCCCTTTGTAAACGGTGATGTTTTAGTTGACAACATAACAGGCTCTTACATTCCACTCAAAGCCCCCAACAGCAAGGCCCCCAGCTGCTCCAGTGCCCGCCAGGCCAATGAATAAGCCACTGCCCACGTTGCTGGACATCAGAGATGCTCCGATCTGAAACACATGGCACAGGCACACAACACAGAAAGTCACCCTGAGGAACTCCTCTATTAGCCCAGGCACTTTCCCCAGGTGCTCCCTTTCCCCAGGATGTCATCTTATTGCAGATAGGAGGCTGGGTGTTACTGGAGAGTTGGGTTTTCCTCCCCCAGAATCAGGGTTCACTTTGGCAAGGGTTTTCCTGAGATAAACATCTGCTCTGGGGGAAAGAGGTGGGTGAGGGAAGCCTGGTGGCAGCCACAGATACCTCAGTGTCTACGAAATGTGATGGATTTCTCAATTCCCTTGGAACACAGCCAGCAATGTGCAACCTTGCTGACCCTTTGGGCTTTACTTCTCCACAGCTTGCAGACATCCCAGCCTCTTTTAAGTCCTGCACTGAACAAGCATGTGGTGGTTTACAAGGCCACGGTGACATGACCACCCTCTTGAAGCTCCTCCTGACACAGGATGTTCCTGAACTGTAGCAGGGACAATGTTGGCAATGTGCAGCCCTTTGTGTTTGTTGTGTACACAGAGGTTCAAAGATACTCAGCCCTGCGGTAGGCTGGAAAATACTAACTCTTCAGGTTAACTTCGATGCTGTCCCTACCATGGCTCATTGACACCCTAATTGGAAGAATGCAAGCTCCAAGGCAATTTAAACAGGGCAAAGACTATATGACTTAATTAATACTTTAATTTGGCACAAAGCCTCACCTCCCTTCTGTATGCCAATGCCAAACCCCTCTCAGGGTCAAACGAGATGTTACCTAAAGTACAAGCTGAGCCCTTTTCTCTCAAGAGGAACTTTGCTTTCAGCTATGTCTCCTGTGAGGAGCTTTTCTCTTAGCACCGCTAAACTTGAAACAAAGACCGGCGGAATTTGATCTGCTTCTCACCTCCAAGCAAGGTAAAACATTAATATGGCATGAACACCCATACTGAATCCTGCCAACAGCTCTGCCTTCGTGTCTGTCGAAGAAAACTCCTGATTAGAGAGCTGTCTGCTACAACATGAGTTTGCAACTTAGGCAGGGAGTGGTGTTCTCAAGAAATATAATCTGTTTTCCTGATATCTATATCAGACACAAAAATACAGAAGATGATATATTGTACAGGAGCAGCAATGTAACATCAGGGTTTATTTGAGGCTAACACAAAAGAAATTTGTCACCCCTGTAAAAAGAAATAGTACATGTAAGCCAGTCATGTACTCAAGGTGAAGGCCACAAGGAGCTGAGCCTGCAAGAAGTGCTGCAGAGTTGGCTCTCTACCTGGACAAACAACATAAAAAGTGAACAGTATTAGAGGTTGCTATGGACCTAGGACTGTAAATCAGAATAGCCAAGAGCCAACCTGTACCCAGAGGATTCTGTGGTCACCTGTGGTTGGAGCAAAAAGATATAAGAATAAAAAAAAAATCAAGAATATTGTTGGCTGAAAAATTCTCCATTTTACTATCTTTTAATTATTCCCCTCCTAATTATAGAAAAGCATCAAGCTGTGCATTTTCTTTAAATGTCATGTGGCTGAGCAGAAGTATAAAAAATGTTTAAGAAATAACATTTGAGAGACACAGATGTGTCTCTGATGGAAGAGGCTGAAAATTTAGCCTAGAGAATTTATGGGCAATACACATGCAAAGGAAAAAAAAAAAAAAGGGGGGGGGGAACAGTGTTTTGGTTGAGAAGTGCATTCTGCTAGTCATGACTCACTAGAAAGATATATAATGCTGGAGTTTGGCATTGGCTGAGAAGGATATTTATTCCTGTGGCATTTTATTCCTTTCAAACTTTAAATTATCTTTATATGTACCTTTCACTCCCAAGAAAAGATGCCTTCAATAGATTTTTTTTCTTCACAGTGAAGATTTATACTTTGGTGATTTGAAGTTTATATCCTTTACATCGTTTGTCAATAATCTCGACTTTACTCTAAATAGTAAGGTCTCAGAAAGTCTTGGGCTTTGGGATTATTTTTTCTTCAGTCTCTAAATGTTTTTTTACTGGAAAGCACATTCCTAGATCACCTAATGCTGCCTTGACTTTGGGGACAATGGTATCTTTGGTGAGTTGGGGCCAAAATGCAACTAGGCAGTCAGAGCTCTTCCACATCCACCAGCATGGACTTTTTTATTGATTACTTTAGCAGAGAAATTTAGAGATGAGAAACAACTGAAGATGCTGAACTATCTTTTTGGTCTGGTAGCTCTATGTTGCAGCTCACTGGCAAAGTCTCCTGGGATGATTTCTGGTGGATTCTCTTTGTCTCAGGGGCACAGAAAGCATATGGACAAGATCCCCACATGCGGCCTGCCCTCCTTAAATAGAGAATTACTTTCAATCCATGAAAAACAGAGGGATGCATTTCACTTACAGGCCACCAGGTCATGGATCGTCCAGCAAGGAAATAGCCTCCAATGGTTCCCCGGCTTGCCCGTATCGACGACTGGAAACAAAGGAGAAAGGAAAAGCTTTTCCTCCATTCACCCACCCTCAGGTCAGACCCAACACTCATCCCAGCAGCCTTGAAACATCCTGTCAGCAATCAGAGGGAAAGCAAGGCCCAAGGGTGAGAAGCAGGAGACATACTGTACCCCACGGGGTGCTGTCAAGGGGTACATTTGGGCACGACATGCAGCTGCATAGCAGGGTGACTAGCAAGGCCCTGCTGCAGCTCCTGCTGCCTTGCTTCCACCCACGGCTGTGGATTCAGGGTTGCCAGCAGCCCTTTGCTTGTGTGCTTCTGCCTCTCTTCATGCAGGCTTCTGGTAGTCTAGGTTTGGAAAGAAGCCACTAGTATTTATTTAATGTCTTCTCCATGAACGTACACATTGGGAAGGAGAAAAACACTGTAGATCTCTATAAAAGACCTACAGAAAGCAACATGAACAAATAATTGATAACAACTTTTCCAAAGCTTTTAACATTCCGTTTCTGTCTTCCCACTCCCAGCCCCAGCTTTCCTCTTGCCCTGGTCTCCTGCCCATGACTACTTTGCAGCACGGGAGGCAGATATCAGAACAACCCCCAGAGCTGTCCCCATGTGGGGATGGGGGCTCACAGGTGTCACCTCCCTGACTTGCTCAGCAGGGCCTGGGATAACGGTGTGTGCAGGGGATGCCTTTTGCAGGCAGACACCTTTGTACCCAGCAGAGGAGTGGGGAGGATCAAATGCTTGCAGACCTAACCCCAGTCACCTCAGGGACTCACCCATATCCCGACAGCGAGGACAAAGACGAAGTAAAAGACCACCACAATGATGTCTGCCACCCCAAAGACCGCCTTCATCTCCCCTGGCAGCGCGGGTGGCTCCGTGGTGGCTGGGCTGGGCTGGCTCATGGCTGTGAGAGAACTGCCGATTTTCTCTTTCACGCTGGACTTTGGCGCACGTTTGCCTTCATTGCTTCCCTTGTAATAATTAACAAGGTGGAGAAGGTGTGAGTGGGGAGCCCCATGCTGCAGAGGGGCCCGACGGGCGGTCAGCAGGCAGGGAGCACACGTTAAGCTGTGAGTTCACTGCGCGGATAGCAACAGGGGGAAGTGCGGGAGAGGAGACAGCTGAGCCTTCTCAGCAGGCTTTTTGGCAGCAGCAAAGGAGTTAAGCTGCTTGCGTGACAAGCAGAGTCGCTGCCAGGTCCCCTGCGTGACTCCAGGAAAGATGCAACAGCAGCAGGAGCAGCAGCTGCCTTGGGCCACAGACAGGTAGGAGGAGGCTGTGCCCCACGCAGTGACAAGCTGTGAGCCACCAAGCCCTCCTCCCCGTCCCGCCGGCTGCCTGGCACAGCGGGGCCGTTCCCCAGCCACATGAGATGTCCCGCTCTTCACCCTTTGACACTCAGGGCGAGCGGAACCTGTGCCTCCACCTCCCTCTGCTCTGGGACCCTGCTTAGAAGCACCAGGAGGAGGTCATGAAGGTCCCTGTGGGTGCTCGAGTTGATGGTCAAAACCCAAGTGCTGGATGGCAGATGGATGCAGCCCTGCAGGAGCAATCCCCTGAGCCTGGCAGACTGTGGGGTGGGGAAGCTGCTCCCCCATCTCATCTCTGCCATGCTCAGACGTGGCTGCAAGGGTCCCTCCTGCCCCTGCCTGCAGCTATCTCGCACCGCCAGCCCTCTGAATCAGGGAGAGGGTCAACCCACCCCCTGCTCTCTTGGGACGGCTCTGGGGGGGGCTGCCCAAAGCTCCTTCTGGGGCTGTAAAGGTGCTGTGGAGGTGAAGCTGGCAAAAGCCATCTCCTGGCTGTCCCCAGACCTCAAAGCAGAAAAATCTCCCATGACCCCTCCATTTTCTCTGCTGTCCATAGCGTCCTCCTCCCCACTAAATATCAAGTGGGACATTTTAAACTTATGCAAGCTTCATTTGCTCTTGGTTGCGAGAGAGGCATCAAAGCAACTCTCTCATTTTGTTTTATCCTCCTCTCTCCCAGTGTTTCCTTGCAAATGCTACCTACTTGCTAATTAATTGCACTGCTAATGGAAGGCCCCTGTCCACCCCCACTCCTGAGTCTGAAGCTCTCTGGGAGTGGTGCCTCCCCATAGTCTCATTATCCACAAGAGGCTTTTCAAGACTGAAATGTTTCAACAAGCTGAAGGAAGGTTACCAGAAATTAAATATCTGGAAGTCTAAATCCCCTGGTGCAAACAGGCAGCTCTCTGCGCACAGAGCTGATTTACACTCACCCACACACTTCCCTCTTAACATCACAGCACCCAAGAGCAAAAAAAAAAAAAAAAAGACAGTCTCTTAATCTTGAAATTCATCAAATTCCTGCCCAAGAAGCAAACAAAGCCAGCATCTCCAGTCTTCCCAAACCAGAAATCCTGCTCTCTGTTGGAACCCAACCCAAAGTCCTCACCCAACCCAACCCCTTTCACCCCACCATCCGAAGGCCCTGGACTAGCACCAACTAACACATGCAAGCACTTGAAAGCTTGCACCCTGAAAAGTAAGTACACCTAGTAAGCCATTCCCGGCAGCTCCAATGTACCACAGGCCTGTTGAACCAACAAGCATGACCTTGACTTCTGCCTGAAGGACCCTGCCAAGTGTTATTTCGCTGAGCGCCGTCCCAAGCCATAAGGGCTGACCCCTTGCTAGTGCAGCAGGGTAGGACTGCACCGTCTGCATCTCCAATGCGGACCATACCTTGAGCCCCTCTGCAGCTGTGCCCTTCTTCTATTCAGGGCAGTTCTGTGGCCTTCCTGCCCCTGGTCCTGCTCAGGCTGCTCATGCACTGCTCCGTGGGGCCAGCCGTGGAGGTGTGCCCCTCCACGCCCCCTGGGACACCCATCCCTGTCCCTGCCCCGGCCAAGGGGATGACGCATCCCGGCACTATGTGACGTTCACCTGGCTCCTGGCTCTGCTGCAGGAACCCCAGGTGAGGAGCGGGTGCATGGTGCGAGGTGCACGGCTCCGGCAGCCCCGGCAGCAGGGTAGCGCTTATCTTCTGCTCACTATGCTCTTAAGTCAACATTGGCAGGCATTCACCCCTGGGAGATGTGTCGCTCCTTGCCCTGGGAATGGATGGGGCGGAGGAGGAATTCAGGTGCCCAGGAAACAATAAAAATTCAACACAGTGACGAACAAACAAGCGGTCGTTGGAGTGAAAGCTATTACAGCAGCAGAAGCCTGGCGGGTGCAAGCAGGCAGGTCTCTATTGATTCTGGGGGAGGCAAATTTGTTTGCTCCCACTTATCCGCAGGGGACACGGCAATGCACCTTGAGCACTCCGGTTAACTGCAGAGCGCCCTCCCCAGCAGGCAGCGCAGCTCACAGCCTCTTGGTCTTGTCGACAAAGCCTAATTTTGCTTCCCCAGAGCCAAGAGACAGGAGGACTAATTTTGTCCTTGTTGGTAGTGGCTGCAGAAGAGCTGGGAATGGAGGGCGGGGGTGGGCTGGTGAATGTGGGGGACAAGGTCCTGCTGGGTGTCACCTGCAGCATGAACAGGTTCTGGTGGAGGTGTCGGCTCTACTCATAGGGGTAACGGGCACACAGGGCTGAGCAGAGGTGGAGGATACAGACCTCCATCACCTGCAGATCTCCATTCCCCTCCTGAGACATCTCCTCCACCTCCCACAAAACCTTTCCTTCTCCCTCCGGAACTTGCTCCTCATTCAAGCCTGAGTGTGGCTTGCAGCTGTGGGGCAGGAGGCAGCCCCTGCAGCTCAGATGGTGGGGTTAGGGATACCTCATGTGCCCCATCTCCTTGGCCAGAGCTGGTCCCATTGCTGCTGAGCCCTGCAGCCACAGCCTCCCCCAGCACCACAGCAATGTTCAGCAGAGGAGCAGGACAGACCGCAGAGGAGCAGCAATCCCTCAAACCCCGCTGTTTAAGCAGTATCTCAGAGCTGCAACCCACCTGCCGGAGCCCTGCTGGAGCACAGCAATGCGGCTCCATTAATGTGCTTGGCTCTCCTTGCAGCAAAAGTGACAGGACATTTAGTGTCCTCTTGTGGAGTCTGTTCCCTGACTCATGTCACAGCAGCTGAGAATGAGCCCTTCAGGGACTGGAAATTATAAGTGGCGTTTCAAAGAGTGCAGCTCAAAAAAAAAAAAAAAAAAAAAAATGCTGAAGAGCAAGTGTTTCTGGAGCAAAGGATGTTCGGTTAAGTGACAGGCAATTATTTTTGCAAATGTTAACGAATAAATGGACTTCCTCTTCATTATGAAGCTACTTCACAGTTGTCAGCAAATAGCTCCAATGACAATTAGTGAATTTTTAAATGGATTGAGGAATTAGCCTATATGCAGATAGCCAAGCCTCTCTTCTCACCTTACCTCCTGGGGGGGATTTGTTCTGCAGGCTGGATGGGAGAGGCATTCAGCTAACCTGTATTTTCTTCTCAGCCCTTTATCAGAGGAAATGACTCTCGAATAAAATCCTGCAGTTTAATTTTGGTTTGATTCGAATGAGCTTTAATGTATTTAATGTCTAAACGCAAGCAACTGCTTGCTCCCGAGAAGCAGCCTGGTGAGGAGCAGGCAGGGGCAGCGGGAAGAGGAGCAGACCCCCGGGAAGCCGCGGCGGTGCTACCACAGCTCTTTTCTTCCCTCTGCAGGCCACACTCCGATTTTCACTCCTGGACTGTCCCGAAGCCTGGAGCAAGTCCATCACTTCAACTCTCCTTGCATTATATTATTATTATTATTATTTTACCCTGGGGTGAGTCAGGGATAATTGCGATGAGGGCAGTGGTATAAGCACCACGCAGAAGAGCCAGGGAAGGTGCTGATTTCAGTACCTTGGTAGGTTTCTCTATGTGCCCGTCTCACCAGGAGGGATGCTCACAGCTCCATGCATCGGAGGTGACACATGCCTGCTGCAGTGGGTGCCTCTGCTCAGCCTCAGCCCTGCAGCCCTGCCACCAGCACAGAGCCCCAGGGGTTTCAGTACCTGTGCACCAACCGGTCTTTCCCCTCGGCAGGGAGCTGTGAGCACAGACCTGTCCCACGAGCAGCCATCACTGTCACTTACCTGCTCCTCACTCTGTCCTAACCATCACCTGCAGCTCCTGCCTGAACGCTGTGGACCAATGGCCCTATCATCTGTGTATAGGTTAAGGAGATCCTTGGCATACAGGGCAGTTTCAAGCTAGCGCATGAGCTGAGACGCCCTGCGCCACATGGGGTGCTACCGGACATTTCAGTCTAGGTTGAAATGAACATTACTGTGAGTGGAGCCTCATCCCACCTGCTTTTTACCCCAACTCGATCACCTGCCAACCTGAAGAAGGTTTTGTGCCTCCATGTTCAGCTGAGCTGGGAATCCGGGAATCTTCTGTGACTGCTGGGAAATCAAGCTGAGATGCCACAGGTGGAGTTTCAAGTTGCAATTGCCCAGAAAAATAATTCTAGGACCGAGTAGACTTAGGCTGAATAAAATATGTCATATTTACAGAGTGACTTTTCTGAGAGCCAGACTTTGAAAGATATTAGCAAGGGTAAAACATTAAGTGACAGAACAAGGACACTTCAGATGAAGGATGTTGTTCTCCCTTTAATTTACTTCCCTGTACAGCCTTGCAAAGATCTCAGCAGGGTAAGTGTCCTTATTGATGGATACGCTATCCTTGTTAAGATGGGACAATATACTTATTTACAGCTTTCATCATTGTCACCATGGCACAAAGCAAACAGATATAACTAATGAAGATTTAGCTATTACGTAATGTCTTTGTCAAATCCGTGCAGAAGTCTGGGTAAAAGCCCTGAGAATAAATCTTTTTTTCTAAGAGCATTTTCAATGAATTTAAGACATGAAGGGATCTCTGTGTAGTTTGTCTTAGGACTCTGGGTATTGCTTTTCTGAAAAGATGGTTCAGGCTTGGAGTGAAAATGAAATGACAGTCTGAGAAACACCAAAGAAGTGAATGCTGTGCAGACCCTGCAATGTGAGCTGTGAATTACTGTGTTCATGGTGATGCTGCCTGATGAAGCCATTGTGAGCTGGGGCCATTAGCTACCACCAGTAAAACAAAGATTAAAAAAATAATGAATAAACCAGTAGAAGATGTGGAAGAGCTGCAATAAAAACATATCCACCTAATTTCTTCGTCTCCAAGTCTCCTTCCTTCTTTTCCTTCTTTGTCTCCTCTGAAGACCACAGCTGCCAAGGGGGAGGGCAGGAGGAGGCAAGTCTTGCTGCCAGAGTCAGTGATGCTCTGCAGCAAAGCAGGTAAGCTAATGCTTTACAGACCCTGCAAAGGGTATGTGCGTTAGGTATTTCAGGTACAACCACTTTCCCTTGATGTTGTCCTCCAATCTCTTGTCTGAGAACCATGAGGAACTTAAACCGATACTGGTAAAAGCTGGAGGTGGTGCACGATGACCTGGAAAGCTCCTCCAGGACAGGCGAAGGGATGGGCTCATACCCATCCCACTTCCCCGGTATGATCTTGCACAACCCTTTTCCAGATCACACAGCGGGGAAAAAACAGTCATTGCTGAATGATTTTGATAAGTGTTCTGCAAAAAAGCACTCCCTGTGCACAACTAAAATGCGATGCAATGCATTTAAATTTTCACTGGGTGGCCCATTTCAAGAGAAAAGGCTCCACAACAAACCCACAAATGTCAACAGCCTGCGTGTTTTGGAACTGCAGATTCAGACAGGTATTGGCAGCTTTGATCCATCTCTGCTTGGTGACTGTTTAGAAAATCCTTCTTCATGTCAGGGAAAAAATGGCAAAGAAGAATTATATCCTTCATTTTAGAGTTAGGAGTTGGAATAAGGACATTTTTCCTTCTGACAGTTCAGTCAATGTTTGGGGGCTTGGCGGTGGTTTTCACTGGGAGGCAAAGTCTGGTATGAACCTGCTTGTTTAAAAAGACTGAAGTCCAGCAGAAGGAATCACGGATGAGTTTCTTCCCAGCTGGCACTTTGTCCCAAAGCTCTGCAGGCCTTTTATTAAAGTTACACTGTCTTCCCCATGGTCTTCTGGGCTCCTTTGTTCCCTCCCTCATATGCAGCTCCTCACGCAGTGTCTGTTTGCATGGGGGCACCCAGGGAAATCATCTCTGCCCACAGCATTTGGCTGCCTCCCCTCCCTTGCCCCAGTCTTGAGAGTCTGGGGCAGCAGCTCTTGCTCCAACAATCAGTCCATGAGCAAGCCTAACTGCTTGCCACATCTGAGAGAAAGACAGTCATATTTCATGTCACCTCTCTGCAGTCACTGTGTTACAGACTCTCACAGAACTGGAAATGAAATCCACATCCTCTGAATCAAACCCTGCAACAGCAAGACCCTCTGTTTAGCTTTAGTAAGAGCTTTCTGCAAAGCCTGTCGATCCGTTTCTAGTTGGGATGTTTTTCCAAAGCAAACTGGACAGATAAGATACAAATTCTTTTCTTCCCCCCAACTAAAAAGGAGCATTTTTGAAGGATGCTGCATATCCTATGACCAGTTGATACAACAGATGCCAAAAAATGCTAAGGATGAGGGATATATATGAAGTGAGTACAGTCTTCGGAGCGACTATCCCTAAGGAAAAAAAGCAGCAAGGAAGGCAGAGCTAAAATGGTTGCTGAAAGAATGAAAAAAATCAAACTTAATGGCTTGTTACAGTTTGTGGGGACTGAGGAAACAAAGTCTGGAACTAAAGGAGTTGTCAGGCAGTGAGATAGGGTTACATTTCCTCCACATGGAGCCTGCAGTGCTGGCTTGATTAGGCGAAAGAACTTGGGATCGCTACAGAGAAAGCCGCCTTGCTCCCTGTCAACTTGCAAAAGCTAATCAGCATCCAAAGTGACAGCTCCCTCCAGGGCCAGATTTCTTAAAACAAAACTAAAATAAAATAAAAATAAGAAGTCTCTTTGGTTGAGTTTCAAACCTAGCTACCCTACCAAAAAAAAAAAAAAAAAAAAAGAAAGAAAGAAATAGAAAGACTGTGACATTCTCCAGCAACACCCCCAATGCTAATCCGCACCGTGATAATAACTTATGTGACTCCTATACCTTGCTCAAGCAGCTTGTATCCTGAGGAATACATCAGACTTGATAAACTACTGCCATCAACTTGCACAGTGTGATGAGACTTTGTGTGGGAGGATGCTGCTGTTTCGTGATGCCCTGGAGAAGCTGAGGACAAAATGTGATAAAGAGACCCATGCGGAGCTGAATTTCCAGGGGAGGGTTTTGCGTACATGGAAGGGGAATCATCCGGTTTGGGACTCTGGCCAGGACACAAGAAATAATGCCCTTATTCTTGGCCAAGGCATCAGGGGAGTTTTGTTACTGCCAACTCCAAGCCTTAAGAATTCTTAAGCTGGGGGCCAAAATTGAATGATATTGGCTAAGATATCATGAGGATTTTTTTTTTCTTTTTAGCAGAGAAGCTTTTCTTGTTCCTTCAGACTTCTGTTCCCTGATGGTGCATTTTTATACTTTTTTCCACCGCAAGGAGTTCTAGCAGCAAGTCTCCTATTTGCATGAATTTGGGATGCTTATTGTGACACCATGACTCCAGAAACTGGGGCTTTAGAGAAAACAGAAGGAGTGATGTGTTGGGCCTGACGCAGAGGGGGCAGATACCTGTCGGCGGTCACGCCACAGGCCATGGCTGGCCACCATGTTACGTGATGTACCTGGCAAGGGACGAGACAAGAGGGGCAGCTATGGGCAGGGAGAGGGTGCTTCCAGGCCAGCCAGAAGTGCAACCAGTGCCGTGAACCAACCATTCGTGCTGTGGGGGGCAGTCAGTACTCATGCAATGGATTTTGGACCGCTCTTACTTGCATCTTCATTGGTAAACATGCAGCAGAATAGTTCTGAACCTGCACAGTTCATTTAAAAACAAACAAGACCACGAGACAGACTCAGGCTCTCAATAACAGCTCCACTTTTTGTAATTTGCTTTTCTGTGCCTAGGTGACCAGAAAACTGCAGAAACATATTTTAGCAGATTGTTTCCTGCCTCCTCCCCGCCTCCCCAAGGTAAGTTCAATATCCATCCAGTAAAAAAAATAAATAAAAAAATTAGCTTCCAATAAATCACAGTTTACTGCCATGCTTAAATCCTGCTTGTCCTTCAGTGCTCTGATGTACCAGGATCCATTTCCCACACACACACCTCACAACAAGGTCCCTTGAGGTCAGGTGGCTCTTGTGCATCACATTGCTGAGACTGGTGTGGGATGCTGATGGCTGCTGCAGATCCTGGTCCCAAGGATGCTCAGCTTCTGTGCCGGCCAGGGAGAAGTGTCGGGCAGTAAAGCATTGGCCATCCGGCTCCGACACGGCGCAGTTACCAGCAGATGGCAGCTGGAGATCGCAGAGGTGCTGCTCCACACCAATAAGGAGGGAAATTTGGGCTTTCTCCAGCCTCGCAAGTGCAGCTTGTGAATAACGGGTGACCTCGGTGCAGTCCCGGCCACAGCAGCGGGCAGGGCCACGGCCTTCCCCTTTCACGGCCTTCCACCTTCGCAGCCTGGTGCTGGGTGCAGGCGCGTGCACTGGCAGCTCCAGCATGGACACAGAACAGGTTGGGGAGGACACGGTGCTCGTGTGCCCATGCATAGGAAATTAGGAGATTCACAAGCCACATCTCCTTCTACTCCACCCTGAGCTTGAACTCTCAAACCACATAATCATTTTGATTGCATTTTCTAACCTGATCCCACCTCAGACCCACTCGTTCATGTGCCAGCCAGTCCCCAAAATCATTTTGAGTGAAGTAACGTGGAGTACAGGAACAATCCCCGAGTACTAACAGCTCACCTCACACCCAGATCCTCCCTCATAACACATTGTACTGCCATTCTATGGCAGTTCCCTGCAGCACTAGGCCCAGATGTGAGCGCTTCCCTGTTTTTATCACTTACTGCCCTCATTTTTGGGCCTCGCTGCTTAGAGAGTCTCTCCCTCCATCTCAGCCACTCCTGCCCCAGGAACAGGTCACCCTGCTATGCTGCTTTTCCTGCTCCAGCTCCACCTCCTCTTTTACAATGTCCTTGTTCTTGCTCTTCTTCTTTTTCTCCTCCTCCTTCTCCTCCTCACAGCCTTTTCTCCTCCCTGTGGCCATCCACACCCACAGATTATTTTCAGTTCCCCTCACTGCATGTCAGCAGACACTGCACAATATAAAATAATGTCTGCCCGTGCAGGTGAGACAAAGATTAGGTGGTGTTACCCCTATAGGGTGACACCTGGGGAGCCCGTAGCACAGCCAGCTCAGGGTCCACCATCGCCCTGAGCCCCAGGGGGATCCCTTCTGTCCTGGATCCTTGCAGCCTTCCCCAGGCAGCACAGCCATAACTCGCATGCAGAAGATTTTCTTGGCAAAGACAAAAAATTGAAATATCCTTCCTCCTCTTCCCCCAGACACCAAAGCTTCAGTTCTGCGGGAGCCAATGGGGCCAAGAAAGGGACTGGACAGCACATCAAGCACTACTGGTTTAATCCAACCCCAGTTTCTCATTCACCAATGTCGGCCTCCTGTCCAAGCTTTCTTTGGCTTTCATCTCTCCTTTTATCTGTGTGCTGTCTCTGGTTTGCCCCTTCTGGTTGCTATTGCTTTGATCTCTTGAACCTCTGTAATCCAGAGCTGAATCCATGATAGTTTACGCCAAAGAGTTTGCACGTTTTTACTTCTGTGACAGTCTTTAAATTCTTTTTTTTTTTTTTTTTTTTTTTTTTCTTCCCTGAAACTTCAGGCAGATTTCCTCTGTGCAGAGAATGCACATTTTAGGTGTCCAAGGTGGGTAAGTGTCCCTTTTACCCTTGACCTCTGCGTCCCTGTGCTGCTGGTTTTTGGTTTCTTCCATCGCACCACAGTAGTAGCTCCCCCTGGGCAGGCGAAGGGCTGTACCTGGTTTGACGAGGTCTGCAACACCCCATGGTTGTTCGGATTGTTTTTCCTATGCAATATTAACCAAACCTTAAATGGCACAGAGGGTTTCTACTGCTCCATGAATAGTTTCATCAAGTAAGCATGGGAGACACAGAGGGAACTCACTCTGCAGACAGTCTCATTTGGTTTCAGCCATTTTCTCATCCGAATGTTGATGGTAATTCTTTATTTCACCGTGGGTTCAGTGGGAAGAGGAAAAAAGACAACAGCGGAAGGGTGAACAGGAGCCTCACATTTAATTAAAAATGTGGGAGAAGAAAAACATTAGAAAACGTGGTTGTCCTTTGAACTTCCCAGTTCTTCACTGTAACGGCCAGTGCCTGGGCAGAGCCCGTCACACGGATGTGACATGGCCCACATGGACATGACGTGACATGGCCCAGCATCTCCTGCCCCACGCAGGACAGCCCCGTGCCCGGCCTCATCTCAGGTCAGGGGGCAGCAGCCGCAGTGGCGGCTCCCTCGCAAGCAGCCACTGAGTGGAGGGCCCTGCTGCCTCTCCTCAGGCTGATTCCTTTTGAAAGCAAAGCACATAGCATCAGGCCTGTGTTTATTTTCCCCTTAAATTAGGGTGGCTTGATTTTAATTGAGAGATCTGCCAGAATAAGGCATGCTTGTGCAGCTGTCATCAGAAATGCATACTTTTTCTTTTTCTTTTTCTTTTTCTTTTTCTTTTTCTTTTTTCTTTTTCTTTTTCTTTTTCTTTTCTTTTTCTCTTTTTCTTTTTCTTCTTCATCTTCTTTTTCTTTTTCTTCTTCTTCATCTTCTTTTTCTTTTTCTTCTTCTTTTTCTTTTTCTTTTTTCTTCTTTTTCTTCTTTTTCTTTCTTTTTCTCTTTCTCTTTCTCTTTCTCTTTCTCTTTCTCTTTCTCTTTCTCTTTCTCTTTCTCTTTCTCTTTCTCTTTTTCTCTTTCTCTTTTTCCCTTCCCTTCCCTTCCTTTCCCTTCCCTTCTTCTCATTGTTTCCTTTTCTTTCTTCCTTCATTCCCTCCTTTCTTCCTTCCTCCTTTCTTTCCTTCAGCTTGCTCCATGCAACCCTTTCCAGGCTAAGCTGTCCCAGTTACAGACAAGAGACAAGACACAAGGGGATCAATTCCCAGGGAAGTCTGGGGAATCCAGCTGAAGTGGAGGTGTCTGCTCCCAACCTTGTCCCCCGTAGCTTATGTGAGAAAAGGATGCTGTGCTTCACCTTTCAGGGCTCTGAAGGACAGTGGGCATGAGACAAGTGGAGCCTGGATATATGACACTGGGAATGACTCTGGAAAGAGCAGTTCCCCAGTAGGGAGAGGGTCTTACAGGAATCCTGTATGGCAGTGCCACCCCATCTTCCAGTGACATCTCTAACCCCTTGCTTTATATCAGAGAAGTCTACCCTGTAGACATCAGGAAGATGCAGCCCTTCCTGATCCTTTTTTTTTTTTTTTTTTTTTTTTTTCATGTCTGGAACAGCTGCAAAAAGACAGTAGCCTGAGAAATTGGCTGAACTTCTTGATGCATTCAGCTGTCTAACTTTATATTTGTCCTTAAAATTACTTGCCAAAAAACAAACAAGCCCAAAACAACCAATCAGTGGGAAAAGGAACCCAAACAAAATGAGAGACTTCCGTTTCCAGCCTTGCCCTTCTGCAGTGGCTGGTCTTCAGTAGTTTAATCTAAACCAGGCTTCAACAATTGCTGGAGAAAGCAATGTCCGTGGTGGGTATTTAGAGAATGGGACTCGCCTGCCGTACACTATCCAGGGGTTTATTACCTGCTGAAAAAGCTTAATGTGCTTCAGGTGCTATGTGATGTCCAGATGCCGTGGCAGAAGCAGCTCAGAGAGTGCTGGTGATAGAAATACTGCTGGGTGAGCGCAGACACATTAGTGCCGAGAGTGATACTCAGTCCCAGCTCATCCATTCATACAAAAACACAGGAATGGCCAAACTGGTTACCACCAAAAGCCCACCAACCCCATCCTCTGCCTATGGTAGCCAGCCGTAGCAGGTACTTCAGGAAGGAAATTAGAACAGGGCAAGCGCATTGCTGCTCAGGGCCAGTGATTTGTGGTGCAGGGATTTCCAGAGCCAGATGTAGTGTCTCTGTATTTAATAGCCCCTGATGAATTTGGCTTCCAGGAACTTGTCCAGCTACTTCTAAATCTTTTCATATCCTCAGTTTCCTGTGGCAAGCAGTTTCACAGCTTAGCAACACATATCGTTCTGTGTTGCCCATTGTTTATTACCTTGAGTTTTCTCTGTCGGATGCCATTTAAGATTAGACAGGTCATACATGGGAAATGGATGGATGGATGGATGGTTGGGTGGATGGATGGATGGATGGATGGTTGGGTGGATGGATGGATGGATGGAGTCTGAAATAATGTGGCTGTTATGATCAGAAGTATGATTACCAGTAGGCCACAAGCAGGATGTATTTTAGGAGCAGAGACATAACTCCTCACCTGCCTGTCTGTTAGCAGGTCATGTGCTGCCATCTGGTTTATGGAAAAAATGAGTTTTTGAGAGCAAACAGGAACAGAAGAGGAGCAAATGAAGGAACGTGGGAGCAAATGTGTCTGTCAGGTAGAGAATGGTGTGACTGGAGGCAGCATCCCTCATCAAGGAAATAGAACTTGTATTCCAGCAGCTTATGCTCACTTTAGGTAAGTAAGAGAGAGTTGCAGGCAGTGGGTTGCCTGTGAAGACTTGGAAGCAAGAGCTTAAAGTGAGAAATCCTACAGGGAGAAAGGATACTGCATTCTTACTGCACATGAAAGGGCTGATTTGTCTGGAGGTCAGTGAGACATACCTGGAAAACACTGCTGTCCCTTTCATTTGAGAATTAAGAACTTTCTTGTTAAAATCTACCAAGTGGCTAAGCATTTGCAAGGTGGAATAACATCTTTAAATAAGTCACCCAAGAAGGTCATCTTATCAAAATCACCTGCATCACTTCCACCTTAATCAGAAATAGTAGTTGATGGGAATTGTTCAGCAAACTATGGCTCAGGCACGGGGGAATTAGAAATTATTCTGAAATTCACATATGGTAAAGGCGTCATAGTGCTGTATTTCCTCACCAACACAACTGACGGAGCAGAAGTGGGAATGTTTTCTACTTAGACTCCAACTTCCAGAATTGCTCAGCTCCCATTTAGGCAACAAAGTCATTGGCCAGATGTGTAAAGAGCCAACAGAAGGGTTGGTGCTGAGCAATTGCATGTCACCCCTTCCTTGAATGAGAAATTCAAAGCCTTCTCAGATGCCTGGCAGCTTTGTCTAAGGACTATTTATAGATCCAGAGTCATTTTGAAAGCTGCATGGTTGACCTCAGGCACACGATAGACAGTCAGCACATTTTTCTGGGAAAGTGGAGTACAATTCAAGATTTCTTGTAACTTTTTTTTGTTGTTGTTCACCTGACACATGCGTTCTGAAGACAGTGATGGATGAGAAAATAATATGGACTTGATAAATGACCAAAAGAAAGTTTCCGATCTGTAGTGGTTCCCATTATTCTTCTTATTCTTGGCATCAGCAGAGTTATGGCAATCTTTCCTCCCCCCTCCCCAAGCTGTACTCCCCCTTAACATTTTTTTTTTTTCCTGCCTAATTCACAAGAGTGGCACCTGGGATCATTTTGACCAATGGGAAATTGATTGAGGAAAGTTGCCTCTATTCAATACATTTTCTTAAGGGACTGGAATGAATGAGAATCATAGTCATAACATGGCTAAACTCTCTTTGTTTAACTTAATGCAATATAATAACCTAAGTGTTGCAACACAGCTCCTTGCTGTGACATCCTTTTTCCATTTGCTTAATTTTCACCCCAAACACACGCTGTTAATAAGCTGCTGAGAAAATACAGCTCTTGTGACAAAATCCAGAAACTGAGACCCTGTATGGTGTGTTAGATACACAACTCTTATTTGGACTGGCAAGTGGCACTGAGATTGGTATTGCAGAATAGATCCATTTTTCTTGCTGCCAAATGTGATGGACAGATGCAAAGGGAGGGTTGGGGAAGTGGATGGGAATAAGCAGAGTGTAAATAAAATAAAATCACTGACAGAAAGTAACGTGAGTTAGAATAGACGTGTGATTGCCGGCAGGGAAATGCAGGATGCAGGGTACTTTGTCAACAGCCAAAGTTAAAATAAATGTCACACTGGCCCTGAAAACTGCAAGATTAAACTCCTCCTGGTGATTTATAATTTAAGAGAGAAAAAGGCAGACAGACACCCAGTAACTGAGCTCAAAAGAAAGCCTCCTATTGACTTTAGTGGGGTTTGGAGCTGGTCCAGTGCAGTAAAGGTTCAAATCTGATCTCTGGAGTCAATGAGTGTTTGGACACTGATTTTAATCAACAGAATCAGGCTCTTAATCAAAGTTTGTTTTACATTTCCTGCTTTTTTACTCTCTTTGTAGCAAATCTGGAAGTCATATTTGTTATTTTGGGACTAACTGAAAGTAAATAAAGACTGCCATAAAATCTGTGACATCTTTAAATTAAAACACAGTTTAACTAAGGAATATGACTAAACCTTTCCCTTTCATTTTCTCAAACCAGCCCAATACTTCAGCAAAGTTTGAAATAAACTGTTTTTGTACAACCAGTAATAATTTGGAAGTTTCACAGATTGTCCTGAACACTGTTGGGGAAGGGGGCTAACCCAAAAAGACCCTTTAAAAGCTCTTGAAAAGAAATGCAGGCCTGCCTTATTACATAAAAGATGCAAAATACAAAAATACTGTATCCAATGTAACTTATATAAAACAGTTTATATATTAAAAAAAAAAAAAAAGTCTTGTGACTAAGTGGAAAATAGGAAATAAAATGAAAAGACATTGGTTCCCGAGTCGTTATCCTTCCCACACCTATAGCATACTGTGACTATTTCACCAGGGGTTTTCAAACCACACTTGAAGAGCATATTTACTAGGCACTGAATTCTAAGGTCCATCTTGCAAGAGCAAGGACAGAGTGAAAAACAATAGAAAATGGCAACTTCAGCTACCCAAACCCTTGCTAAGAGTCTTAAGAATGTTTAAACTCTATTAATGTTTGTGGAATAAATGTTCGGCACCTTATTTCCTACGCAGAAAAGGTTGTGCCCACCTTTGTAAGAGTAGATAGTTAATAAGCACATAGAAAAGAAAACAGGTAAGTGCTATCAAGTCTTTCTACCTTCTAGAAGATCTTCTATCTTCTGTCCCCTGACTGTTCAGAGACTCTGGTTCTTCTTGTGTTTTTGTATCAACTCTGGACAATTTGGCATTGTCATTCAAGCCAAAGCAAAGATCTCTTGTTTGACTTGCTTTCTTTGGGAATACTTAACTAGGGACAGAGTGGGAAGGAGCCTTACCCAAGTAATCTACAAGGGATGGTTAATTTAAGCCTATTTTATTTAGTTATTTATGGTTTCACTCTTTTCTTTATTTATCGGAGGAGTACATTTTACTTTCAGACAGTCACTCTGAAAGCTGGAGCTTCAGCAGGTTGCATCTGAGATGTCTTTAAAACCACCACAAGAGACTTCAGTCACCAGGCATGGCCATATCACAGAGGTGGGATCTTCCTTCCTCATCCCCATCCCTCTTCTAGCCAGCTGTGCACAAGCAACTATTTTGTGACACCTGTGAAGGCTTTTGTGTAAGTACAGTAGAAGTTTAAGTAGAACTGGTCCCATATTTCATATTTATTTGAAGCTCAGTGAACTCTCATTTCAGTGTTAAGGCAAAACCGCAGCTCACAGAGAGAATGGACTTTACTGTGTTTCTTTAAAAAGTCTCTAACCACTGTCAGATTTCAACTTTCAATAGCCTATGACTAATTAAAGGAAGTACACCAATTTTCACTTCATACAGTAACTAAAAATATTACTGTCTATCTTTTGGTTTGCACTTAGTTTTCTGTAGCCTATTGACTGTAGATTTTTGCAGAATCTCTTATTTTTATCTGCTAACAAAAAAATAAAATGGGTGATTAAAAGTTTCCGGTGTTTCAGAAGTTGTATCAGACTTTGTCAAAGAGCTCCCGGGCAGTTCAAAGAGCTGTCTAAAGGGATTACAGCTCTTTCTTGTTAGTGGGGTCCCCTGCATAAGAACCAAGCTCAGCAGAGCTGGGTCAGAGCTATGGTTTGTGAGCACCATCCTTTCTAGGAGTCAGGAGAAAATCCTTCTCCATAAAGCTTCTCTTTTACGGTTATGTGTCTTGCATAGGACTATAGACAAAAGCCCCTGGAGCAGAAACTTCTGGTGGACAGGAGCCAATATATGGAGCAGGTATTGTTCAGGCCCAGAGACCATGGCTGTGATCATCGAGGAGAAGAATGACTAACTCAGTGGGATAGCTAGAAATCACATAGCTGAGATGACAAGATGTCTTGACACCAAGACAAAAAAAAAGAAAGAAAAGCTAAAGACAAGAAAGAAGGTAAGATGTTTTCCCTGCAGCTGAAATAAAATGTCCGCATAGCAGTTGCTCTACTACGTAAGTATTAGCAAAAACCTCTAGTAAAGATCTCTACTTTGGTGAAGGTAGGCACTTCTCAGAGTTCCTTACTGTGAGAGATGAGAAATAAGCACAGCTGCAAAGTCTTACAGGCCTTTGGCTTGAAGGACAAAATCACTCAGGAGAGTATGGGCAAGTTTGTCCACATATGCTACAAGTGGAGACAAACATGAATCACAAGGACAAACGAAAACTGCAAGGAGCAATGCCCAGAAAGGCAGTGATGTCCATGAGGCTGGGATTAGATCACATATTCATTGCGTTTTTTGTTTGACATTAAAAATAACTTTAGAGCAGGCTTTGTGTAACAGCAGCATTGCTGGAAAGAAAAGGTCCTGAAGAATGTCTTCATACTTTTCTATGTATGTGTATAAATATTAAACTGCTTTCCTTTCAGAAACACCACTGAACTCTGTGCTTGTTTGGATGTTGAACCTGGAAACTTCTCAAAGGTTTTGCGTACGGATAATTCATGAGTTAAAGCCCAAATTGAAATGCCATGTTACAACTTGTAGAAATGTTAGACAAATATAATGACCATATTTTCCAGTTACCTAATACCCACTCAAGATATAAAACCCAAAAGAACGGAATTGTTTTCATTGCTGTTAACCAGACAATATCACTCCAACTAAATATAGTAAGTGATGAAACCAATTTAAATATTGTCCAAGTATTTAACACTGTAAATATTAGACTTAACACTCCATAAAAACAGGCTTTGATGATGAAGGCTGACAAAAGGAGACTAGTTAATTGCAGATTACATCATGGCTAGGACAGCATCACTACCAGAACAGCCACGATAAATGTGAGGTGCAAAGAAAATCTAATAAAATAAAAATAGTCCCTGTTCAGTGTTCACCTTTATCAGCTTCTTTAACCTTTTCTTTGCAAAAATGGGAGAATATGTAGTCCCAGGTAAAAAAAAAAAAAAAAAAAAAAAAAGGTATCCTGAGCTAAATGCATTCCTGAAGCTTGCATTTAGGGCCTGATTCACAGAATTTCCAAACCTGCGTTTGACTTCTAGGATCTGTTTAAGTCCCTTTCATTACAATGGGACTTGTGAAATTTTCCCATGGTGGGAAGTTTTCCTGAGTTGGGGTCTGAAGTCTGCTAAAGGTAGTGTAGTTTTTGCAAGGAATAACAGAATGTTACTGTAAAGCATGGCACAACTCCACCAAAGACGAGGAAACAAATGCCTAAGGCTTTTGGTTATTGAGAATTTTAAAGGATTTCTTAAACTCTGATCTCAGATAATTACGCTGAAATGGGGACAATTTCCTGGCATTGCAGGGCCTGATTGCCCCCTCAATTGCAGAATGCAACAACCCTGCATCCTTGTGCATGTACCAACCTGAGTTGGTACAGGTGAAGGCTGGCTTCTCACTTTGCCCTCCTGAATGGCATGGAGGCATCCTCTGGATCACCCCCTCCCCTCTAACAGGGGTCCCAAACATGCCATATGGAGGCCTGCATTCTCACCTGTCCAGGATAACAGGCGCCCAGTTTAATGGATTACACAATTTGCTTTCCATGGAAAGTTAGTGAGCAGCTCCTTGTAAGGTCACGGCCGCTGTGGCAGCCATCAGATAAAGTATCTCAGTGCGGAGTCATTTCTTGTTGAAATCACCAAAGGTGCTTATGGTGGCTGATGCTTACAAGTGGTTGCCACCGTATTTTAAACATAAAGTTCACATACCTTGGAGACTGCCGTTTCCCTCTCTTATTTCACAGATTATTTTTTACCCTCCTTCTGCTATATATAACCTGAGCCCCTGCACTTTCTATCACACCTTTCTGTGCCTAGAAAAACAACCAGAAAAACAGATACTAACAAAAGGTCTGGTCCCAAAGTGGCTCACGAGGACTGTTAACATGTCACAATCCCGTCCCAATAATGAAATTATGTAGAACAAGTGAGTCCAGCTGCCAATGTTGACACTCCTGAGCTGCAAAAGGAGAAAAGTTACATAGATGAGGATAGCTGTGGTTTGTGTGGACCCATCTATGTCACCTGGCTTTGTATTTGGTGCAGGTAAGGAGTGTGAACATGGAGGTCGTTACCTGCAGGTATGCAGTGGTTTGGGTGAGTTTACCTTGGGCTGGTGGCCAGCATTACTTTGAAAGCAAAGCTAGTAAGTAAAATCTGCACCTGAGACAAAAACTGTCTTTTTCGGGGGGAGAGAGGTGTCCTTGCCCCTCCGTGCTGGGTGGTTGCCTTCCTCTGTCTTGAGAGATGTGGGATCACCTGTAGCCATGGTCCACTTCAGTAACTGCTGATGAAGAGGGTTATGTTGCTGAGGTTGCAGCAGCAGAGATTATCTTCCAAAGGCCAAGAGCACGCTGGTCACAAGTGCAGGCAGGAATGGGATGCAGGCACTCCTCCAGCTTCCTTCATTTCCACTGTGTTTGTCTTTCTTAATTAACCCTGCACAATGTTACTGACCCAAAGACATGGCAACAACACCATTAAGAACTTAGGGATCAAGGCATTTGCGTTACAATGCCTCAGCTGTGAGATCATAAATGCCCTTATGCTCTATTTTGTTATGTTGGGTTGATAATGGAGACTGATAAAATCCCACTTTCTCTGTATTCAAGTGAGCTAATGTGTCTGGGCTAGTGAGATCCTGGCAGGCAGAGAAAGCAACAGCACAAAGTCCTCAGTCGCGGATGTAATCAAATAATGAGGCTGTTCGAGGACATTACTTGTTAACATATTAGCAGGTACCAGGCATAAGTGAGTGTTTATTTAGTCCTAGTGTAAAAGCATGTCTAAAATGATTTATGCCGGAAGCTGTTTCACAGCAAACAGGCTGCTTTCATGAAAGCAGGTCAATCACCATCTCCCGTCTGCCCTCATAAATCATATTCAGGTGCTAATGTATCCAAAAGGTTTATATAATCTGCACAATCAGCATGGAGGTCTGGGTGGGTACAGTAATAGCCTGCATGCGTAAATGCCTTCTGCATCTTAGGGCTGATATTTGGGGGGAGTCAAGTGATTGATTTAAAGACAAAAGAAAAGAAATAAACTGCCATGACAAGTAACAAAGTGTACATACAGTTTTCCAGCCACATTTTACATACACAGGACAAACATGGCACTGTCCAGATCTGCTGGGACTGTTTTTGCATCAAGATAGCTTCCATACTTATGCTCTAACACAATTTAGACCATGATTTTAATGTAGCAATGACAGATACCAGAACCGCAGCAGCATAAACAGACTGGTTTTCTATGTTCTCCAAATTTCTCCAGTTACAGGTCAATGTCACATTATAGACCTCTTTTCATGCTGGTGGAGTATTCCTTTGAGAGATAACAGGTCTGGAAGGACCTCTTGGACCTACATTCAAAATAAAGTTTCATCAAGTTCCATTTTGAAACTTGTTGCAGATCTTCTTTTCTACTGCTTCCTTCTTTATCCTCCCTCCTCATGTTGTAGAGTGTTACAAGACCACATTTCCCTTCTTGGTCAGTTTATATTTTCAGCCAGATTTTATACTACTCTTAATGTCCTCTTACCTATAACAGCACTGTCCTTTGTTTGAAATAGTTCTTCTCTCCCACATGTATTTACCACTGAATATGTTTCTAGCTTGGTTCTTCATGAGGTCTCGGGACCATAGAGCAAATATTTTGATTTGGGACAGTATTTTGTGAATACAAATGACAAGTGTTTTGTTCAGAGGAGTGGCTTCATATTGTCTGCTGAGAGCATCTAGAGACTTACTGATGGACCATGAAGCCCCGACCATAGGTAGCTACTGTGTTGCCAGGACTTCAATAGCTAACTGATCTTCATTATTTGCTTCTTGTGAATCATATTATGCTATCGTGAAGTCAGGAAACAATAGGAATTAATAAACCAGCATAAAAGGATACTGTGAAACACAAATAACTAGTTGTACAAAGATCAGTGAAGGGCTGATACAAGCAGAATGAAGGCAAAACTACTGTTAACAAAATTGTTAAAAATTGTTATCTGGTGACTACATGTGAGTAAGAAATGAATTTGTAGGAGTATTCAATAATAAACTAGTATTTCTGCAAGTGGCAGAGCTAATGAAGATGGACTCTATGGATCTGTGTATTTTTTAAGCTTTCTTCTTCCCCCATCGTAATAATTCACTTTTTATTCTTGGTAATAACCTGCTTCTATGGCTGTGGGTAGTCCAACTTTTTGTATATACTGAACTTCTTACAAAATCAAGCTAAAAGCATTAAGTATGTTCAGACTGTAAAAGAGCTCAAGAAGGATGAGTTTGTTTGATGCGCTTCATGGGTAAACAAAGCTGCATCTGGAAGGTGTGCTGCAGTTTGAGTTGCAAATGTTACATGTTTGTATCAGTCCTTTATTCTGTCCTCCTTGGTTAATTTTTCATAGAACCATGGTATCCCTTACAGCAAGCGTGGAAAGCTAAGGTGCTGATCAGTTGCTAAGAAAGCTCAGTCTAGGAAAATTCAGGTCAGTGAGTTAGATGCTAAATGAGAAGAGATTTTTATATGGAAAACTTCATGGATAATTTCAAGATGTTCCTAGGAGAAGAGGCTCCTGAATATTCCAGTCTGACTAGAAATCGTTAGACAGAGACTTTTGTCTTCTACAAGAAAGTAGTGGCATCAGTATTTCTTTATTTATGGGCACTCTGTATGACAGTGGGGTAGGAACCATGGCTGGAAATTAATAACACCTTGTATTTTTCATACTTTCTCCTTCCTGTTAACATGTTGAATTATTGGAGCTAATCTAACCAGGCACAGTGACAAATGGGTTTGTCTTAAACATTCTCAAATCTATTTGAGTTGCCTGTTAAGTAGTTGTTGAACTTGTTTAGGTGTTAGTTTGACTACCTGTCCATCATCAGATGGATATCCACTGTCAACTGCTTTATTCTCTACTGCCTTTCAACTTGTTCTGTTTAGCGTGGTGTTTTTGGCACTGAGGCTTGTCTCTGGCTGTAGACATGGCTAGCAGTTAGCATGGGAAAGAGGGACCTCAAACTATGCACTTTTAGTGTAAAAGCCAAACTTAACAACAGCACTGTTTATTGCACATAACAGACCAGCTTCACTGTGTCAGTCTCATTCTGAGAATCTCATTTATGTATCAAAGCCATCACCATAGGATGTAAACAGCTTTTCAGAAATTAAGCAAAGATGACACACATCAGCTGATCTTTCTTTTCATACAAGTCATGTGCACATTGATGCATTTTTCCATCAATTTATTTCAATTTTCTTCCGTTCTCCAAGAACCATTTATTGACTTAAGCTGTCTGCATTTAGAGAATCAATGTGATCTTGAATTCTGACTTAGAAATCAATGTAATAGGAGACATAATTAATATACCCATTTCCAGTGATTAGACAGGTCTAATCTGATTAGTCAGCCAGCAATACACATCCAAAGAAGAATGCTAAACAGTGATTTATGGTGTTACCAATTCTTAAAGTATACAATTAATCATCAGCCCAACAGGAATCACTTATTATTTATCAGGTCTGGAATGGAGAAAAAAAAATAAAAAAAAAAATAGAATTGCATAGAAGATGGAACTCCCTTAGAAGTCCTTCTGTTTGACCTGAATAAAATAAACATTTATATACTTGTCATGTTGTTCTCAAGACAATGTGGCTGTAGATACAATACTGTTTCAACTGCACGAAGGGAAAAGACAGTGAAAGTAGGTATTAGCTTCCCAAGATTTGCAAGATTTGTTCAGGCAAATCAATAGTCAAACTGACTTGATTAGACATTATGCTCATCTTGATGTATAACCAGACTAGAAAGAAATGCTGTGCTGTCTCCAATGCCACACTTGCCTGTCTTCAGGTCTATGAATGCAAACAAAGGAAAAGATAAACTTTATTACAGGAGGATCCACCCTGACTAAAGTCATGGCTCTGTGGTCCAAGTGACTATACAAACTGTGAGCAGGAGGCTCCTTCTGCCTTGGAGAACATCCAACCCGAATACACAAACACCAGGAGAAACTCCAGGAATTTACAGACCAGAGTGGAGAAGTGCCAGTTGCTCAGCTAAGTTCAACAGTTACGTTAGCCATGATCCCTGAGAGGTGACCATCTCCTTTCTCTTGTTATGAGACAGTTCAGGGCAGTAATTTTAAAGTTTGGTTTCTGGACTGTGCCATTCAGGAGGGAAGAGAAATTGGCATCTTCCCTTGTGATTCTTATATTATGTCAAAGGTAAGTGAAATGAATGAAGAGAAATTTTGCAATGACCTTAAACAAGATACATTTTGTATTAAATTAGAGAAAAATCTCACCCTTTTACTGCAGAACTAAAAGCGAAAATACCTGACTCCTAAAACAAACCCATTGAATTGCCCTGCTGCCTAAACCCCTGTGACCTTCCTCAAGGTCAGAAGATAAATATAGAGTAATATTTAACATAGATGGGAAGAGAAAATAGAAGGAAACAGGATGCAGTGCTGGAAAAGGCAGAAATAATACCTCTTTGCTACCACTAAATGGGATTGCAGGGAGCATGGGGAAGCATCCTTCATCGCCCTCTGAGAAGTCCCAGGTAAAGGGACATTAGGAAGAATGGAAGTAAATTATCATTCATTTCTTTACTATGCTTTTGTTACTACTATTATGTAGAAAAAGAAAAAAAAAATACTGCTGAGTGGTTAGCCAGGCAGCAGTCAGAAGTTTTTTCAATCTATAATAGCACTCATCCATTAACCATAAATATTCTATATTTATTTGAGGGGTGCCCAACAAAGCCATACGTACATTGCACAGAGCATTAGACTATCAAGGTATAAACTATTTAAAGCAGCCAGTGTTGGAATTGTCATTTTTTTAAGTTTAACATTATGTTGTTTCAATATCTAAAGCCTCCTTCCCCATGCAGCAAAAATGCAAAACACATTGAGAGAAAATGTAAAACATACTAACTTGATTATTATGAGTGCTCTGGATTGTGTCACAATTCACTATTAATTTAGAACACATTCCAGTGGCTTCTCCCTTCCCTCTGCATTCTGAACCAATCTGTCAGAGAAATACAACACCAATTAAATAAAAAATATATATGTGCATATATATATTTTAAAGCCTGCTGCTTGGAGGAAATGTTTTGGGAATGCAGTTTAGGGAGAGTTGTTTTCCATTAGTGACTTGAAATGATGGGCTGATTTTGATGGTCATTTGCATAATGAATTTCTTCTGGGCATTGGGGACATCCACATGGTCAACTCCATGAATGCCGTCATGGGTTTAGGTTTGTCTCAGCTCCGCCCACCCATGACGGAGACCCAAATGATGGTTAAATCCCCTCATTGAGAAATTGTTGCAGCCAGAACCAATTTCTGCTTTGGGAGGCAAGGAATGGCTTTGTGGTTACAGCTCCAGAATACGGCTCAGCAAACCTGGGTCGTGCTTCTGCCTCTTTCAGAGGCTTCCTGTGTGACCTTGGGTGAATCACTTACTCTCTTCCACCTGTAAAGTGAAGAAAATGAACTTTTCTATTTCCTCAGCTTAAGAACATAAATTATTTGGGGTAAGCGTAATCTTAGCTTGTGTTGTGGTGGTACTGGGCACAATGGGGTCCTTGTCTTCATAGAACCATTGTGAAAATAACTTTTTGCATTTTGATATCACGTTGTCAAAAGCAGCTTTTGGAAGGTATTTCTCTTCTCATGCATTTAATCAGACTGTTCAGACTTCTGTCACTTGTCTGGCCACATAGTGTGCAATCAGTATGGCAAATGTATTAAAGAGGCAATCCTTTCTAGTCTTCTTTCTAGTCATCTCTGCTGCTCTTTCACAAGGCCAGAAAGACGAGCTTCAGAGCATCTTTCAGAAAACCCACAGAAAGATTTTATCTGCCAGTAGGAAATTGCTCAGAATTCACCCTGCGTAACAACAAAAGGGCCATGCCATGGTTTAGCTCCACCAGCACAGTGGACAGATCTTTCTGGGTCTGAGTTTTTGATGTGCTGGCTTTTTGCATGCGGTGGTGGTAGTAAATTTCGGGCAGGCAATTTGGGAACCAAACTCTTTGTAGCTGGACAGCATAGCTGCAATATCTCCATCCAGCTTGTACCCAGGGGGAACCATAAACACCCAGCTGAGCCCTCCCATTTCTGGTTTCTTGCTTATGGGAGCAGAACACATCTCTCAGGGAGGACACTGGCTTTCCAAGTCCCTGTCAGTCTGCATGGGGCAAAAGTTTGAGGGATTAAGTAGTTTACACATAGAGAGAGAAAAGGAAAAACTTTGTGATCTGTGCTAGACAAATCCCATTGGTACATCTCCTGAATAGCAGAAGAACTTTTCAAAAGCAACCCACGGTGATCCCGCTCTTCTGAATCCTGACCCTAGTGGGAGAAAAGTTGGCAAGTATAGGGCAGGGGTTGGGGAAAATTCTTCCCTTGCTGAGTGGTTTTGCTTTAAAAATGAACTCTTCTTTCTCCAGAGACCAAGGTCTTTTGTGTGCTGAAGCTCAGCTACTCCTCTGAGGGATAGAACCAGACTATACAGGGTTTGCTCCGGAAAGATCAGAGCTGGGTTCCGGTCTGATAACTCAAACAAAGTTATTAGCTATGGCTCCAGCGTATCCTTGTCATTTTCTGCACTTTGTTGAGGCATCCAGGCTAGGAGACTCATCACCCTATTATCCTGCCATAGTCTCTGGCTGAGCAGAGTGCCTCCAGGAGGACTCCGTCAACCCTGCTGATCTTTTCCGCTGGCTGGAGAGGGAGCCTAATGCAGGTGTTTCAGTGAAACTTATACAATCCAGATGTAAATCCAGTGGCAAGTCCCTCAGGATTAGACATGTCTGGAAATTATTGGGCTGATAAGATTTCTGAGCATTTTTTCCACAGGAAACCCACTGATTTTCATCTCGGGGTTTGGCATCCGAGCTCTCTAAGGCTCCCAGAGAGGCATACCTTGGATTGCCTGTGACAAGACATGAACAGAGGAGCTCAAGCTGACATGAAGAGCCAGGCTGGGATGGCAGTTAAGAGGGAAAAACACTCTATTCTTTACGGTCGACTTTGAAAGTGTGTTCAGGAAAGGATTATAATGTCAAGATTGTAATACTGGTTGCATAAGGGTTGCTGTTTGGAGGCAATCATTACTTGGAGCAAGAGCTGAGAGAAGAGGCCATTCACTTCGCTCCTGCCGATACGCCAAATAAAAAGGAATCAGCTAAACCACAGACAAACCCCTTTTTGCTTTTGTAGTTGTTAATTTTTTCCATCAGAGCTCAGACCATGGAGCTAAAATTTGGTAATGAAAACCTTCCTCGCAGCCCATGGCTTTGCAGCGCCCAAGATCAGCATTATATTGAGGTGAAATGAAGTCGATCCTCAATTCTCAGACCTGCAGAGGGACACGCAACAGTCTGAGCTTTAATCTTCGCAGAAGCGAAGCTCCTGCAGTGGGGCTGGTTTCCGGGCTGATGTTTCTTGTTGCTCAGTTATTGAGAGCCTGCCAGGAAGCAGTGAAATGTTATCAATTCCCACTGCTCCGGAACATCAGTCTTGCTCTGCTGACATACCTGACAGCTTGAGAATGATCAGGTAGCAGCTGCTTTTTGATTTCTTCTATTATTTCTAATCTACTGTCTCGAGAAATGGCTTGTTAATGCTTTAAGGACATCCTGTAGAGAGGAGTGTGGTTTCCCCTCTAGCCAGCAGGTAGAGCCAGCAAGCCTTGCATCGTGTCACAGGTTAACAGCAATTTCACAGAAACCTGGATAAAAAAAATAGCTTCCTTTCTCCCTTCGTCCCCTGGAGGAAGCCTAGAATGTAATAGCAATGCTAAATCCTGTGTAAGGAATGAAACATATAATGGTTGGAAAATACTTGCCCAGGTGACCTTCCGTAACGAAGATTTCAGCATTTGCTCAAGTGATTGCACAAGTGAAACCAGGGCATGGCAAATAACTAGCACCCAAACTGTGCTAGCTCTCAATTTGGCTTTTAGCAGGAAAACAGAAGAGGAGGGAGGGAAATAAAATAAAAATTAATTAATTAATAAAATAAAATAAAATAAAATAAAATAAAATAAAATAAAAAACTCTCTACTTTTCACAAATATGTTCCTTACAATGCAAAGTTCAGTGCAGTGGCCCCAGGCATGTTTCGGGCCATCATGCACTTCTTTCTTCTTCTTCACTGCATTCACTGACTTTGAGTGTCTTTGAGTCACTGCCATGAGTGACTTGGAGTCACAATCTCCTTTTTTTTTGGACCTTTAAATGTAAGAACAAGGTGCTGCACCCCAGAAGCTCTGCTGGTCTGTGCGTGCCACAGTGCAGGCAGCAGAGCTCTGCCCTGGCCACCACCTGTGCCTCAGTCCTCTTCAAAATTCATCTGCCTGCCTCATCGTCATGGACATGGCCATAAACAACACGTTTTATGAAAGAATACGCTTCAGCTTAGATTGTACATTATTTGTTATATCTAAAACAAAACCTAATTAATTCAATAGACAATATCCATGATAGATAATACATAATTTCTTATGATAGCACATGTATGCACACACATCTTTGAATATTTTTGTAAATTTTTAGACGTCAGTTCATGCTCACTTTGTGTACTTTTATTTTAATATCATTAATGACCATCGATCTATTATACTCTTTGTAAAACATTGTTGACGTTATACTCTACCTACACTTTTAATCTAAAACATGTAGTGTTTTTTTCCCCCTAGCAGTTTTTAGAAACCTTTTGAATTGCTCCCCAGTGCAATTTCCAGGCTTTCCCAGCACAGTCATTTGTCTCTGATAGGCACCGTTTTTCAGAAAGAGGTCAAGGATGGTGAAAGTTGCTATCACATCACAAGAGTTGATAGTGCTACTTTCCCCTCAATGCTTTCTTTTGCTTGCCCCGCAAGGCCTCTTTCAGTTCCCTTGACCCTGCTGCCCTGCTCCTTTCTACTGATACAAGAGAATAATAGAGCTCCGGTTTTCAGTGGAGCTGTGCACCGCTGGGATATGGCAGTAAAACACACAAGCTCACAACAGCTCACCCCTCCACCTCCTAAAATCCATTTGCCTTGGGGCCTTTCATCTGGGGCAGGTGGGAAAGAAAGCAAAAAACCCCTGGGAGCCCAGTGCCTTCTTAGGTGGCATCGCCGCTTCCTCGGGACACCCCATGCCATCAAAGGCTCCTTTGTGCCAGCCTGTAACAGACCACAGAGGGATTTAAGCAAAGGCTGTGTGTTGAATAAAAAGCAACATTTTCATTCTTGCTTTCTGAAGGTCAGACTCCTTTCAGTCATGCTGCATTTCATGTGCTGGTGGCAGGGTAATGGGACAGCGGCTTGGGGGAAGAATTTTTTTTTTCCTGCACTTTCTCTCCTCTGTGGGAACAGTAGTGGCTCCTCACATGTGCACAAGCTCCCTCCCACATGATGTGGAATAGTCCCTCTGGGATTTCTAGTACCCTTAAACCACTTAATAAATCCCCTTTTTATTCACCTTCCAAAATTCACTGGCAAAGGCAAAGAGCCCAATCCCTTTGCACAGCGTCATTGCAGCCTCAAAGGCCAGGACTGAATAAACATCCAGTCCTGCTTCTGGATTCTTTCTGCTATTGCAATTGTGTCTTGCCAGGACTGCCAAAGTGCCATGGCTTCCCACAACATGCACAGATTAAAAACTGGGCAGGTGCTATGGCAGGCAATCAACTAATTGAGACACCTGAAGGAGACTCTTGCACCTCAGATGGCAAGGATGGGTCAACAACTCATACCTGTGCCAATGGTGGTCTGTAGAGGTCAAGGAATGGTGGGAATTCCTCAATAGTCTTGTGGAGAGCCTTGAAAAAGCAGAGCTCTCCAAAACTGGTGTTTTGCATCCAATGAATACAAAGGAAAAATGAGTAGGTTGTATGAATGCCTTGTGCATGCGCTGCCCCATCACTGGTGTCAGGTACAAGGAAACCCTAACTGCAGCTGAACAGAGAGCACCCAGATGCTTCCACAGAAGTGGTCTGCTGCCCTGGAGTGGAGGTTAATGGAGAGAACAAGGACTTTATTCATCCCTGCATCCTTCCTATTCAATGCAGTTATCTTTCCATCCTCTCAGTCTCCTTTTGGTGGTAGGAGCAGCAACTAACAGCTTCAGGGCTCTACCACTTCTTCATCCCAGCTCTTCCTCTTGCCCTGGTCCTACCACCTCCTCCCCTTCCCTTGAGCCTGGCAGCCACCTGGAGACCACTGCAGTTCAGCTGTGCCTATTCGATACACAACTATCAGATTAACCTGACCTGTGGCCTGGCCTCTGCCCAGCTGTCTCGCTTTGAGGAGAAACACAGGTGTGTTATTTCACCATTTTCCCCGAGTCTCGCTAAAGCACTTTACATCGAAAGCTGTAGACACAAGCACAGAAGCGCCGTGTCCAAGTGGAATTTTGATTTACAGACACAGTGGCTTTGGAAAAATTATTGTGTTTTTGAAACAAAGGAAGGAAACAGAAAAGAAAAATAACAAGGTCTGGTGATGCCTCTCCATATGATCTCTGTGATGAATTCTCAGTAAAGGCCAGAGAAACTCATTTACACTGCACAGAAAAATATATGCTTGAACTCACGATCATTATGTTGTCTTTGAGGAAACACTCATTGACTTCTCAGATCTCATGCATCTGTGAATGAAGTATTGAAACTGGAAATTGAGAGCAATCCCTTTCCCCAGCTTCCATTCTTAGACAACACTGCTCAGTTGTGTAACCCCCTGAAGACGTTAAAATGTCTTTCCCTTCCTGTAAGGAAAGATTTTCTTTTCCCTCCCTTAAGACATTAATTACAGGGTCACTGACTTTGGCAGATTACTTGCTAAATTGAGTTGCATCCTGATATCCTATATTTTATTGTGATGACCACCCATCTTGACAGCCACTTGGGCTTGACCTGAGATTATCCACCACTGAAATCATTACTCTTTAAAGAGAGAGGATTAATGGCTATTTTAAAGTGATCTGAGATCATCAACGAAAGCTACAAGAACTCGCTTTTCTCCACCTCTTGGCTACACAGACCTGCTCCCCATCTCGTCTCACCATCAGCAATCACACAGCTGCATGAGGAGGTGAATCTGCTTGGTGATCTGGGTAAAAGAATTATATGGCTTTTGGTTAGGGTTGTTGTTGGTCCAATACAAAAATCTAACTATGGTTGAGAAAGAGTATGGGTAGCTAGGAGAGGGTTTAGGGAATATTACCCATGGCTGGGGTAACCCTTCAGGAGAAGCAGAAGGAGCTCATGTGTAACTGCTCTGATCAGCAGTTGTCCCATGTGAAAGAAGACACAGAGACTTACCCCCATTCTTAAGTCTCTCTCCCCACTCTGGTTTTCATCTCCCAACCTCTGACTGTAGAGCAGAAAGCTCCATTCTGAGCTGGAAGGGACCCACAAGGGTCACTGAGTCCAACTCCTTGTGTATTACTTGGATGTGGTGTCATTCACTGGATTTGCCTGAAACCTCACTCTTCCATGAGTCTTTGAAGTGCAGTCCACCAGCAAACTTAAATAAGATCTCTGGTATTTGAAATTTGAGATCTTTGTAAATAATAATAATAATAATAAATTGGCTTGTATTCTGAGGTTTTCGATAGAAGTTCTTGTAATTTAGTAGCTATCATGACAATGTGAGCTAATACAGAAAATTGGCCTTCCTGAAGGAGAAAAAAATAAAATTGTCGGAGTTTTTCTTGTTGTTGTCCCACCAACTGGGAGGGACTGAAACCCCTGCTGCATCCCAGGGCTTGTGGAGACAACCCCTAGCTGCAGTTTTGGATCAGCGCAGTGTCCTTGTGGAGTGGTGGGTCTGGCCGAAGCATTCCTTCATCAACAGGCACCATTTATCACGGAGATGTGGCTGGGTTCCAACGGCGACAAAAAGAAAACACCGGCAATGTTTTCATTAAAAGGTACAAAAGATTTGCAGTCTAGCTGACAGAGGCCATATGTGACCTGATTAGTGTTCAGCAGGGCTGATAAAGAGCAAAAGGGGTGTCCCATGAAGGTAAAGCTATACCTCACCTTAATGAGCATCAGCTCGGGGTAGGATGTGGGAGAGGACGATCAGATTTCCTCTGACCTGTGGTTCAACTTCTTCAGATGCAATGGAGAGCGGCTGAGATAGCAAGGTAGCTTGGCATCAAGGGGTGATGAAAGGGGGACACTTTTTCACTCCCTAACAGAAGAGCTCAGCCTAGGGCTTTTCACAAGCAGCTTCGATGGTTTGCATGCAGAAAGGTGTGTTCTGTATGTCGTGGTAAAATCCTCCTGGGGAAGCACTGGGACCAGTGCAGAAGTGTTAATGGACTGTGGGCAGAAATTGAGACAGTCTTGTACAGTAGGGAGCCTGGTCTTCCCTAATCCGAATCAAGACAAGACACCCATCATTTCTGCTCATGTTATTGCTAATTTTTCCATCTGCCCACTGCACACACCTGCTGCGTTTTCCCTGACTTGTCTTAGCTACGTGCTTGCACAGTGTTTCGTATTTGTCGCCTTGAATTTCATTCCAGTGTTTTCAGCTGCTACTGTAATATCAGTCAAAGACCTTACTGAAGCAGCATAGGAGAGATGGTCTGTACAACCCTACCAAGCGTAAGGGAAGAGGGAAGCAGTCCTTGATCTTGTTTCATGCTGTTGAAAAGCACTTGAATAAATCCAAACATTTCCAAAGTTAAATGGGAGGTCAGGGATAGAGGAGGAGACTGGGAATTGCTTCATTCCCTGTAGGCTTCAGATCAGAGCAAACCACAGCTAGCTCGTAACACCAGCCCCTGACACACGGCCAGCTCTGGGGTGGCACTTGGCAGCAGTCACTGCAGCCGGATCAGAGGCTGCGATTCCTCTTCCTGAAGGCATCCGAGCGCTTGCTCACCTGGTGGCTGCTGGCTGCCCTGGTCACTGCAGTGCTGCAGGGAAAACACAGCCACTGCCTTATGACTTCGGCAAATGAACCATGTGTGTCCCCACAGCTGAAAGGTTAACGTGAACGAGGATATCAAACTATGTTATTTAGTGTTTATTTGGGTATGGGTCCTTGCTCAGCCCTGTGGCTCTGGGGTTAGGACATGGTGTCACAGGATTCACACGTGAACCCTTGTGTGTGGGGGGAAGTCGTGTGTTACAGCATCCTGACACGCTCTCGCTGCATCTCTCATGTTGCTCACCCCGCTCCTGCCCTCTGCTCCCCTCCTTGGCTGCCCCATCTGTGCAAAGGAGGCTTTGTAGAGCTGGCAGGGTCAGTGATTAATTACACAAAGATAAACAGAGTTAATATTCTTCATGGATAGAACTAATTACTCTAGTGTTTGCTTTTATAAACCTCAGATTGATTGTCCCAGGGACAAATCAGTCTAATTGAAAAGACCGTTTGTTTTCAGAAAGGAAAAATAACACAGTTGTGCCTTGTGTTTTCTGGGCTTTTTTTTTTTCTTTCTTTTCCTTCCTTTTTGAGGAAATGGAGGCAGTGAAAGAGTTGGTGCATACTGGGGCATCGTACCCCAGACATCGCAGCTACCCCTGTGGCTGTGCTCCAGCTCTCCCCAGACCATTTTCCTTTAACACAAGCTGTCATTTCTCTCACTAGCACTGGTGCGTGAGGTGCAGGCTGTGCACATACCGAAGAGCACCCCCACCCCAGCAAGCTCAGGATTTAGCTAAACAAAGGCAGGGAGAGAGAAGGAATGAGATTTAGTCCAGAGCAGGAGAGTGCACTCAGACCTTTTGCTTGAATATTCCCTGAATTAAGTCATGAAGCTTCTCACCGCTGGGAAACTGGAAACAACTGGCACATCATTTCTGCTCCATTGCACCCAAAACACTTTACAGCTTTTCTGCTGCCCCAGTCTGGTGTGTCAGCCCCTACTTGTTCGTCCCCATGGCACCTCAGCATCTCAGAGCACTTTGAGCTACTTTGTCTCCCCTTTCAGCTCCCCCCTCTGACGTCTTCTGTTACTGATGTCTTCTCTGCCCTCTGCCCTCATCTGTCTTTGTTCCTCTTGGGTTGGCTTAAGCACACAGTATGGGCTCCTGGAGCAGCTACGGGAGAAGAGAGAGAACAAAAATGCTCCCTGGGTGTCATAACAGAAAATACTGGCACACAAGACAAGGTACAAAAGGGATTTGGCTTGAAGTGCATGACTGGGGCCTTCACCCCTGAGAACTCTGGTCGGTGAACTGAAGCAAGGAACTGGCAAAGCGGTTGCATCTCAGCAGGAGCCTTGCCTGTTGGTAGACCAAGATGCCCAGGAGAGGTGACTGAGGCTGGGTGGTTGATCTCCAGCTCCTGATCCCTGCCTACAACATTAAACTGCTCGGCTTATGTCTGCATTGCTGGCCACACTCCTTCTTGTGAGTAGAAGAGAAGAAAATCTTGCTGTGGAGCTGGGTTTGTGAGCAGGACACCTGTGCACTGTTCAGGTTAGTGTTATCCTGGCAGATGAATTTCTGTGCACTTTGCCACACAGAGCAGCAGACCACTTTCCACTTTCAGCTCTGAAAGTCTCTCCACAGAAATGAACCCCGATGTTCTGCTTTGTCCTACGTATCACACAACTAAGGCTGCAGGCACACCACTGAGGCTGCAGGACATGGAAGCCGCCTTCCGTCCAGGCTAAAAGTAATCGGTCTTGAATTGTCTGTGTTCAGCAGTGACTGACACAAGGAAGAACCACCTCCCAAGCATCTGGCTGAGCAGGGGCTGAGGCACAAGAGGGGGTGGCCAGTACAAGGGCAGGAGGTTGATCTGAGAGTGAAGCAGCAGAACAGCTCCAGGAGCTCTCAGAGGAGATGCGAGAGAAGTGCCAGAGACAGCTGGGGGACAGTTAGTAGCGTCACGGCAGGGAAGAGAAAGCAGAGGCTTAGCAGGCAGAAAGAGGCTCAGCACCACATGCAAAGAAGCCAACTCCCGCTGCTTGTTTTCAACCATGCTCAGGAAAAGACAGCAATACAGACATTCTTCATAAATAAATACACATCACACCCACTTCTCCCAGAGTGAAAATAATCCTGAGGACATTTTGCTAACTAGTGAGGAACAAAAATATCTCTGCTGAGGTAAATTCATAAAGAAGAGGAAGGAAACCCCAATAAGCCAAGTCTGGCCCAACTCTATCTCACTCTTTTTTTTTTCTTTTTTTTTTTTTTTTTTCTAAAGAAAAAGATTTAATGCAAGTTATGCAAGTTCCTCCACTCCCACCACTGAGCACCAGGTGAACATTTCACTTCTTTAAAGAATATAACACAGAAAACAGGCAAACACCTTTTCGTGAATACCTGCACTAGGCAATTAGCCAGTCCTTTCATTAGGCCATGACAAGGATGATGGTATGCTGCTGCATCCCGCTCTTTGACTTAGGATGAGAAAGCCCAGCAGCACCTTGTAAATCCCAGCACTGCTGACAGCCAAAATCAGCAGCAGCTCATTCTCCTGGGAAAAAGATTTGTGAGAAAGGTGCTGAGCTCTCCTTACCCATATGCTTTCTGTTCTCACTACATATATTCTTTCACCTGCTTTCTGTTCATCTCTGTCACAAAATTCATGTGTGAGACCCCAGAGCTGAGAAAGATTTCCTTTTTCCTTTCCCTACTTCCCCCTCCCCCAAGAGAAGACACTTTAAAGTGTTTGAGCATTTCCTTAAAAAGAGCTTTTCTCCACCTCCTGGCCTTCCCATGCTGTTCCTTCCTTTTGTTTGGAATGAATTATGTGGTGTCAAGTGTCCTCAGCAGATCCTTGCTCCAGTCCGCCAATGTGCAAAAAGATGCGTGCATGCAGGAGAAAGAAAAGTGAAGAGAGAGAAAATGAATTAATGGATACTAAAAATTGCTGACCTTTACTTGTTAATGCTGAGAGAAGATCTTTTTTTATTTATTTATTTTCCATGTGGGAGGGCCAGGCAATTTTCACCAAATTGCTGAGCTGTTTGGTGATCAGGCAGAAATTTGACTGTAATAACATATCCTCTGGTTTCCTGCCTGATTACCAAGAGGTCTGGAAGTGAAGCGACAAGGTCTGACACCTTTAATGAAACCTTGCCTGCTAGTGGCGGGAGTTTTCACCCTGAGCACGATACACCCCATTATAGAGGTAACCTCCTCCACTTTCAGGGTTGATGCCACCTAAAGCACCTGCTCATTGGTACCGGTGCAAAGGAGAATTGTTGCAGAGTGACAGCCTCTCCCCAGGCTTAGTGGGAACAGTCATCAGTGGAAATGATTTGGGACATTTGCCCTTTCCCTGTTTCACTTGCTGCTATCACTTCTCATTCCTAGTAGCTAATAATAGCCATCAGACTGATAAGCAGCAATCCCCATCTGCACATTGCAAATAAAATCGAGGTCTGTTTTCGTGGAGAGGGAAAATGCAAAAGAGGGAGCAGCAAGGGCTTGCCCAGAACTACCCAGTAAACCAGTGGCATACAGACAGATCTACTGGGACCTGGGAAAGGAAAGGAAAGGGAAAGGGAAAGTAAAATTAGAGAGGAAGGTTATGAACTGAGAACTTCAGCCATAATGTAGCATAACATCAATCCACGTAGCCTTACATCCCATCTCTGCATGTCAGTTATCTGGATGACAGTACTAGGCAGGAGTGGTGGCCACTTTTATTGCATCAATGACACTTATACCAGAATTGTTACATCTTTTGAATGCCTTTGAATGTGATTCACAGGAGGGACATGATGCTGGTCCCCATGGCAGAGAAGACTGGTCTGGCTGAAGCAGAGGCTGAAGCAGTGCCCCGCTGCTGTTTAATTCATTAAACATACAGAAGCCTTGCAGGAATCATGTTTCTAGTTTTTAAGCAAAGTGCAGTGTTTTCACCAATTCAGACCCCTTTCAGAATATCTAGAGAACTGCTCTAACAAAGACTTCTTTATGATTATCACAACAGCAGAGTGGAAGAAGCCGTAAACAGAGAAGGTTCATCCTGAGTTTTCTCTCTCGTTTTGTTGCATGTTTCTGGCATCTAGTAATACCGTTCCATAACCTTGTGGCATTTGCCGAATACTTAGGTAGCATCCTAGACTGTGTGAGAATTAAACCCCAGAAAAATAAATAAATAAATAAATAAATGGAAAGGTGGGTTTTGCTCCAGGACTGCACAGAAGTTGATAGGAGCACTTTGTGGTCAGATATGGCTACTGTAAACTTTATTGAATTTGAAACAGACACTGAGAAGCAAGTCACTTTGCAGATGTCAGGGCAATTCAATCTGCAAGGAACCTGATCCTGAAAGCATCTGCACTGCACTGGCTTTCAAACATGAGGAAATTTTAAACATCTAAAACAACTGGTAGCAGTTAAGTCATCTTGCTCACTTGCAATCACAACCCTGTAGCTCACAGAAAGGCTTTGAGGGTGTGAGTCAGCGTAAGTTTGTCCTTCCCAAGGATACATAAATGCAATAGTGGTAAGGCCAATGGTCCACACAGGCTGACATTCATTCCCCTGCAGAGCTGACGGTAGATGCCTGGGGAAGGAAATATGAATAGAGCAAGAGCTTAATGATATTTTTCCAATAAAACTTTGGAAATCCATTGATGCAATCTTAGGAAGAGTAAGCTAATGAGTGATTTTATTCCTGTCTCCAAATACCTACTGGGTAGTCTGTAGGGAAGACAGAGTCAGACTTTTTGAGAAGTTCACAAAGACAGGACAAGAGGCAATGGGTGCAATCTGCAAGAAGAGATCATCTGATATGATAGGAATTAGGAAAAAGTAACAAGGGTAGTCAAACACTAAAAAGGGGGTCAAGAAAGCCTTGAAATCTCCATTCTTGCAGCTGTTCAGCACCTGGCTCAACAGGACCCTGAGCAAACTCTGAAAGGGATTTTGGACCAGAGGACTCCAGAGTTCCCTTCCAACCTAAGTAGCATTATGGCAATATAAGGAATATGTGGTTCTGATCTATCCTGCTCTCTGTTCTGATGAACTTGCACAGATTGGTCACTCAGCCCAGATTTAGATGAACTGTCCACATTAAAACCAAAAAGAAACAATGCTTAGATGACAATATCACCAGGCAGGACAGACTGATCCATAGTGCTTGCTCCAGTCTCTGACACAATCCTCAAGGCACTATGTGACTGTGGGCATATCTGTGAATGCCACTAATGCATCAAATTTTACCCTAGCAAGTTATTTTCCCACCTCCCTGTGATGTTGAGAGGTTTAGCAATGAATATTTTGAGGTCCTTCTAAGACAGCTGCCAAAACAACATTATTACTTAGGATGACCACATTTTCTTAATATAAAATCAGCGTATTTTTAAACCATTATTTCTCATGATTGCAAAACACTCCAAATGTCCCTTTTATGGTGTTCTGAAAATGTCAGAACACATATATATTTCTCAGAGCAAGGACATGGTGTTTTATTTTGCCAAGTAACACCACATTCTGATGAGTTTCATTAATGGATCTGACTGGAAAAGGCCATCTCTATCCTCGTAAATACCATCATTTTGACACTCGCTCTTAGTGAGCGCCTAACATTCTGCTTAGTTTGGAGTTGCATCTTGAACAAACATTGTGTTGTTGCAAGCACTGAACCATCAATAAGTTGATATCAATTAATGGAAAAAGACTGAACAAGCTGTGTTTTCAAAAGGAAGCTGCTGAACAAGAAAAATGAAGTTTTTTTTGTTTGTTTTGTTTTTTTCTCACAAGAATAGAGCCAGTGCGTGCGAACAGCATATCAAGTGCAGTTTGAAACACTTTGCTTTTTGCATGTTCATTTCTGAGTATTTTCTTGCAGCTTAAAATTTCTTGTAAACTGAATCAGAATACTGACATGAAAAGCCTGGGAGTTTATTACCTCGATGTAGTGATAGCATTACTGCACAGGAAGTCAGAATCAGGAGGTCTTAGTTTTAAGCCAGAAAATCTCTCTGGAAGGTAACGTTGTAGTAATTCTAGAGGACTTGTTCATAGTTTCATGGCATGAAAACATCCTGCCATTACGTAGAAAGCAAGGCTCCACATCAGCAGTTTATTCCAAGCTATTCTCTTTTGACCTGCCTCAGAGCCAAGCCCCAGATTTAACATTTGAAGTTTGAATCATGCCTTACAAGATAGAGCAAAGTCTCCAACGTCCTTCTCTCTTCTCCAGCTAAATAAAAACAAAATGATTTCGGGCAGAGAAGTCATGAACAAGCCAAGCACAGCAGGGTCATAATGTGAAGCCTGACATTGTTGGCTCTAAACAAACAAACAATTGAACATTCATTTTGACACACATCTGAAGAGCTGCACTGCACAGAAAGAAGCGTCCACGGGCCAATATTCATTCCCAGGGCAAGTACACTGGCTTTGGTGGAGTTTCTCAATAGGTTCGCAGAGCCATTGTGCTTCTCTCACTTCCAGCAATACGCAAGCACATCTGAATCACTTTCTTTTGCTAACTGTTTCCTCTCCCCCTGTAAAAGAGCAGCCCTAACTAAAGGAGTAGCAAAAAGATCAGGCTTTGTTATCTTTTCTGCCTGCTCCAATATTTCAAGCACTTTGAGACCTTGCAAGTTCCCTTGAACAGCAGCCATTCCTTGGTTTATTCTGCATAAATTACACAATTGTGCTTCATATCATCACAAGGCATCCACAAATGAATAGCAGACACCCCCTTCTCACTGAGCCTGTTTAAACAGGATGCTGATGGAGGAAAGAATGTGTAATACAATGAGAGCACACTATTTCCAATGGCAAGAGCTCTTTTACACCTGCATAAATAGAGCTGGGTCTGGCTGATTGTAGAGAGATTGTCTCTTCTAGTTACTTGCCCAGCTGTTATACCAACCATTGTTTTCTTCATGGTTTGGTGTGCTGGCTTGCCCTCCCCTTTGACTTAAACCTCTACCTGAGTGAATATCTTTGTGAAAAGATGGGCATTTAACAATAGAAGGTAAAAATGTGCTGCAAAAACATTCCTGAAGCTCTTTAGTACAGCAAAGAGAGGATTCACTGAATATATATACTGCTGAATCTGATCCTTTGGTTGCCACAGATGTGAAAAACAACTTGTTTCATCTCCTCTGCTGGCTATTGGGAAATCTGCTAATAAATTATAATTCCAGTATCAACAGGCTTCAGAATTTACTGAACACCATGGGTCTGAGCTCTGGCTGAACCCCTCTGTTCATAATTCAGGTGCAAGACATTGTCTTCAATTTCCATCCAAGGATCACTTTTGATGTTCTCTCCCTCCTCAACTCAGCTCTCCAGAGAGCCTCAGTGATTCTTCTCCTTCCCTCTTATGGGGTCTGGTTCAGATGTGGCAAATAGTGATGTGTCAGAGTCTGGAATAAGATGGATCACATTGGACATTGAAATGAGTTTCCTTAGATACCAAAAGCCTTTTCAAACAGCCTAGTTTTACTTCCTAATCTGGTCTGTAACAAGGCCATGGGTCCCTGCAGTTGTTCAAGAAAATGATCCACCAAATCCTGCTCCTTGTAATCCAAATAATCCTTGGAGTGAAGCTCTCAGAAATAAAGAGGAACCTTAATTTATACTGAGGATCAGAGATGATTCTCCAAACCTAGTCAAAGCGTTAAAGGTTCTGTGCACAATTTGTCATGAATTCACCAAGGGAGGAAAAAAATAGAAGGAACACAAATTCTCCAGACACTGTGGCATGGATATGTCAAATGCCAACCATTTCCATCATCAGCTCTCAACTGCCATTAGATGATCAGAAAGCTCTGATATTTTAAACAGACCTTTAAACCAGATGCAGTGTTAGATTAGAAACTATAAACCTGTTTAATTGTTTGGCATTAAGCAAGGAACGGTTTGTTTAATTAGAAGGTATTTGGCAACTTGTTAAATTGTAAAATGTTTGACAATATGCCAGTCAGGCCCTTGAAGTACTAATGGCAACTTAGGACTTGTGCATGTTGTACATTTTGTGCCACATGTGGGGTACGTGCCTTACAATGGAACCATTCTGAAGTGGATTTAATGGCTGGGGAAGGTGCTGGCTGCGGAATTAAATTGTTCTGCAAAATAGCTACTGCACAGATAAAACCAGTACTGTCCATTTCTAATTTTTGTCCTCAGGCCTTCCTTCTCTTAACCTCTACTGTGGAGTGCATGGACATGGGATCCTTCTCAGGTAGGAGTGGATTTACCTCCCAACCAGTACAGGCAGGGATCTGTGGTCCCCACATCACAAATTCTTGGTGCTGCACAGTCTGGGTTGTGTGGGGAAAAAGCAACCATGCTGATACTGACCCCACACATCCCTGCATGCACATTGCCCTTCAGACATTGGGAACCTCTGGATATTTGTTCCTAACCCAAGCATTTATCAATCTTTGGTACATGACTCAAAGAATCTCCCTTAAATCAGGGTCTTACCTGCTTACTATAACATCTGGTTGTGGAGGTGGACAGATAAAGACATTAAGATAAAGTGTTATTCCAATAGTGCGTTAGTTTTCTGTGATTGCTTGTGAAGGCCAAGATAATACAGACACGGACAGCAAGAAAACCACCCAGATAAATATAAGCAAGCCATCCACATGTAGACATTTCTGTTCATATTATCATGTTTCCTGCATGTGTTTTAAAATTGAATGTTCTGTGGATACCAGCATAGTTCTTTGGCTTTTCAGAAGGGTAAGCTGACTTCATTGTGTTGAACATGTTGATACAAAAATAAACAGACGACAGCTCAGTAATTTCACTGATTGGAAATGTCAAGGGAGCAGGTCCTTTGGGGTTATATCAGGTAACCTTGCTTCCAGTTAGAGCTGATTTTTCTGGCCCTTTTGACTTTGTTCAAGCAATGATAGAAAATGGCAGTACTGGAACATACGTGAACAGGGCTGCTCAAAAAACTTCAGTGCATAGTGTAATGTTAGAAATTGGCAGATTTCAAACCAGCTTGGCTCAGCAGAGCATTCTGATACTAACAACTACATTTTTGGCATGAGGGGAATAACAACTAATCATTTTGATTTCTTTCCTTTTGTTCTTTAAATGCTGAAATGTTATGTGTCTGTGATAATGTTCTGATTTGCTGCTTGAACATATACTACACATCAGTTATAACAGTATATTATTGTGTTCACCCTTTCATACATAACATTGCATTTCACCACTGAATGGAACATATTATCTAGAAATTGATTCTGAATAAAGACATTTGAAAATATTGGAACTCTTTACAGACTGCAAAACTTGTGGTGTTTTGGCCAGTTTTCATTAAGATCACAAATGAACAAAATTCCTAAATCTTCAAAATGTAAGTATTTGGATCAATTATTTTTTTATTGTTGCTGTTCTTGTTATTATTATTGATATCAAGATGTTGGTTAATTGTTTTTAATATTATTTCCTGCCACTGTTCTCTTTTTACTTGGTAAGCTGATAAACTCAGGATATTTGATTTCTAGTCCTGCTCAAGGTTTCCCATTGTGCAAATCACTTCAGTTCCCTATGCTTTAGTTCTGAAAATCACAAAGCATGCTAAAGAGCTAAAAAGCTTGAGAGACATTACCAACCATATCTTCCTCCACCCTGCTCTTAAATATCTACAGTGGCAAAGATTCCAAACCCTTCCTGGGAAATCTATTCCTGTGTATTTTTCCTTTCCCTTAAAAAGATTTTCCTCCTGTCTAACCCAAACCGCCACTACTGCAATTTAAGCCCACTACTTCTTGTTTTATCCCCAGTGGATATAAAGAAGAGTTCATCACCTCCCTCTCTGTGGTTGCCTTTAACATATTTGAAGACTGTTATCACAACTGTCTCACAGTTGTCTTTTCTCTAGACTAAACAATCCAAGTTCTGTCAATCTTTTTCACATAAGTTATATTTTCAGTCCTTCTCATCATCCGTGTCATTTTCTGATGGATTCTCTTTTACGTAGCCACCATTACGTGGTCTTCCCTCTGCCACCTTCTTGGTTTCAGTGCTGCAGCTGGAATGATTTTTCTCCAGGTGCACATGTACCACCTGGCACAACTGAAACTTGCTGCGGTGTGGCATTGCTGTAATATCCTAGTAAATAACAACAGCATGCCATGAACCAGATCTCTAGAAATTACTGACATATTAACTCAGCCATGCACGTCAGAGCTCTGCGTTGAAAAAAGAAAAAAAAAAAAAAAAAATTATAAAAATCTTTTTTTTTTTTTTTTTTTTTTTTTTTCTTTTTTTCATTTTTTTTTTCATTTTTTTTCCTTTCTTTTCCTTTCTAATCTCCTCAGAAATGTTAGAATGAGATCTATAAGCAAAACATCACTGGGGTGTAGGAAACTTCTCAGGAAGTTGGTTGTCTTTGGAAAATAGCAGGGGACATAGTTTTCTTGTCAGCTCAAAATAGTGATTTTTATTTTATTAAAATCAACTGTTCACAAGCCTGGAATTACTGGGAAAAAAGGATGCCTGGCTAGTGTGCCTAACTATATGAAAACCACCAACCAGGTCTTTAACTTGTGGTATGAATGCTATTTCCATCTAGGTCATTAGCAAACATTTCAGCAATACAAAACTCCAAACTACTTTGATTTAGTATTACGAGCAACAAACTTTACTGCATCTGTTTTATTCCCAAATACACTCTCCAGAGCCACCACAAAGTGACAGATCTAACAGGCCAGAGGTAACTAACGCTCGTGGTGTTCATCTGTACACAGCACAAGGTGTCTATTATTTAAATCTGGACTGCATTTGCATGCCACATAGACCTCTGAATAAATACAACTTAAAAGGGGAGATAATTATTTCAACACAGATCTTAGTGTGGCGATTTGGAGAAAGGAGGTAAATATTTATTCCTACATTTATTTCTAGGAAAGTTCTCTTGGCTATAAATTGCTTCAGGCTTGTAAATTCCTTTCTGAAAGCCAGTCACAGGCATATCTCATATAGGTTCAGAGTGAGCTTTTGTTTTGGATAAGTTATATATGCTTCAGAGATTTATTTGACACTCCCCCAAAGGTCTTCATTTTGCAAAGCTAGGCTAGAAGTATCCTAACAAAAAGCTTCTATACCTGATGTTTTCTACTTTTCCTTACGCTGAAAATAGTAGAAGGCCATTTCAGATGGCTCCTCCAGCACTCTCCCTTGCTGGCCCTCATCTGAAATAGGAAATGCATTATCAAGCAAAATTAACCCACTGTGTATAAAAAGGGCACATTATGGGGAACACATGGAGTTATGGGCAAAGCCTCCCAGCGGATTGGTTTAAGTCAAAGCCAAGTGCCTGGAATCCATTCAGGAGAGAAACTCGCTCTGACAGTCTCGGTGCGTGCTTTTTCCCTCTGCAGGGCGTGCTGCGGTGAACTTATGAGCGGTTGCTACCTTTTGCTGCTATATTCACCCAGGCTTTGGGCACTCAAGCACAAACCAGGCAATCACTGGTGAGCAGTCCTTCAGCTAGGAATTTTGCATTTCTGGATGTAACTGGAAACCACAATAATAAAAAGTAGCTTGTATTCCTGTGTTTGCATCTAAATTGTTCTTCTTTCCAGGGATCCATTCTTGGCATCTCTGATGAGCCTTCTCATTACAGCCAACTGGTTAGAGAAGGAATGGTGGGAATTTCACTGACATTCACATTATTATTATCGCTGTTTAGCATTCACAGGGAGAACGTGTTATCTACTTGGCAAAAAAAGTCCATCACTGAAACCACAGAGGAGGATGGCTCTAATTTTTAGGCAGAGGTGGTTTGTTTTTCAATACATTTCTGGTACTGGGAAGTACTGGACCTGTTAATGTACCACCAACTACATCACCTATATGGTATTGGCCTTCAGTTCAGACATCTTAATCTCCCACAGATCCATGTCTTCCTCTATTGTTGATCTGGGCCCAGTAAATTTAGCAGAGAGGCTCAATTCAGCCAAATGCCAGGTAAGGAGAGAAATATTTCCCTGGTATCTCCTGCCAGTTCTGCCCTTCCCCTTTGGAACACCCTTCCCCTCCTGCCAGGGGGCATCTTATATGTACAGTGGAGCAATTCAGCTTAAGTCAAGAGGAGAAGGCTAGTCTTTTTCTGCCCATCCATCTCAGTGTCCAAGGAGGCCTCCTCTTCCACTCAGATCTTGAAGGGTTTCTGGTAATCAGTGGGACCTTGTGCTTTTCCTCCTGGCATCAGCAACTTTCTCCTTTTATCACATTTGCTGCTGACTCCTTCCCGTCTGCTGCTCCTTGCAGCTGTCTGCCAAAACCAATATTCTCACAGCTGCCAGAGGCAGCTTTGACTGGCACGTCATAAAAGGCAGCAAGGGCCATATTTCCAGATTAAAATAAACCCAGCCACTTCAGCACCTTCTGACAATGTGTTTGACATGCCTGTGCTGTGCCCTCGCTCCTTGGCTCTGACAAGACACAGACATGACCACGGCAGCTAACATGGGCACCTTGCTCCCTCTCCATATGCCCACCAGGAGTGGTCTGTAGGATAACAAGTGCTGTAGACCTAGTCCTGCTTCTCCCTCACACCTGCCTTCTTTCCTTGGGATTACAGAGCACTGTGGTTGGATACCAGACTTACCCTCTTGTCTTTTGGAGGACTCATAGCCTTGCCATGATTAGGTGGATCTACTGTTAACTAATTTTTTAGTAATACATCTTGTAATACATGTAATACATCTTGGTTTGGATGGAGGTTATCCTCTGTGTCCATATCCAGCTAGTACCAAAAGGGAAGGGAATCTGTACACTTTCCCAGCCAGCACTGCATACCTCTTTTCTGAGAAAAAATGATGAAACTGGCACAGCAGCCTGCAATTCCAGAGGACAGGAATTCCTAACCCAGGTGGTCCTTTCCCATTCTCCGTTCCAAAGAAAACTTTGGCTCATGAACAATGTCTAACAGGGAAGAAATTCAGTGCAAAACAAAAAGAACAAGTCCTGGGCAGAGCAGGATAAACAGAGTCTGAACTTTGTGCTTTGGGTAGGAAATACACTCATAGGCTTTGAAGGCACTCCACGTTTTTACTTAGGTCAGTTGGTAAAGTAATTTGAAATTCTCTGGGGAAAGGTCCCAGGGCATGTGTTTATGGGTCACTGAGGGTGAAAGCTCTTAATTGCAGCCATAGGATAGCAATTGGCATTTACTGAAAACTCATAGTGCAAGGACACATGCCCCCACAGGTCCCTCCTTAGCACGCTAATAAGATGGGGGCACAGGGTGTGGTACACTAACTCCTTTTTTGGATCGACAGTGATCTAGGGTTCTGTCTTCATCTGTTTCTACTTGACACCACGAAGCAGTTGGAGTGTTTCAGGGTAGATGCCAGAGTGTGTTACTACTCATTTTCCCATATTCCTACCTTACTGCTGTTCACCCCTTTGGCACACTACTCAGCTCACAGATCACATTACTTTCCCTCCCACCACCTCCCTTCACCCCATTCTCAGGAGCTGTCTTAGGATGCTTTAGACAGAGGTTAATTTATAGACTCTGTTAAACTTTACAGCCACCAGGAAGCCTCTGGACTGTTACCATCAGGAGGCTGGCATCAGGGCTGCT
>NC_048900.1:23745411-23798727 GCF_011077185.1 Oxyura jamaicensis | reverse complement strand
GTGTGTGTGTGTGTGTGTGTGTGTGTGTGTTTGTTTGTTTGTTTGTTTTTTAATATAGCAAAGTTCAGGTATTATATTTAGGGACCTTTCTATCAGCCAAAGTTAGTGGATCTAATCAAGAACTTTTTAAAGTCACTCTCAACCTGGACTTCTTCATTTATGGGAAAAATCTTTGAGGATAAAGGACTTTCACTTCTAGAGCTGGGAAACACATTTTGTCCTGGGTAGCTGATTCATTCTACCATCTTTACAAGCTGCTGGTGAGAATGGAATAAGTTTTTTAGTGGCTTTTAAATGATGCATATACATTGTGAGATAAATCTTCCTTACTCACAGACACCTAAATTCCTGAGATTTTAAGACACAGTTGTAGAACCAACGAGATGACTCTGTCTAGAGGTGCCTGTGTCTCCACAGTGAGCCCAGAAAGAGCTCAGACACTACTTAGACTGGATATCTAATTTTTGATGTCTAAAGCCATTGCCAGTGTGAAAGAAAAGGCCCTCATAAATCTTAGCTATGGAAGCTGGGAATATTATAGCTGTCAGTCTATCAGCTTCTACTTGTATGCTTCATTAACAACAACAAAAAAATGTTGTTTGGTTGTTTGTTTTGTTTATATTGCTTGAAGCTATTTCTTAATTTCTGAGTGAAAAAAAATCCCATTAGAAGGCTGGGTTTCATCTCATTCCAGTCTTCCCTAGGAGAGGATTGTTTTCTAACGGAATTTTCTGCCAGGAAAACAAAGATAAATTATTGCCCATCAGCATTGTACTCTGTATCAGCTAGGGTGTTCCTCATGGAAGTTGATGTTCTGAGTTTGTTGTAACCTTGTATTCTTCTCAGCTGAACATTATCTCCAAAAAAGTATTCAGGGGAGAGTTTTTTTGTTGTTGTTGTTTTGTTTCTAATTTTAGTTACCTAAAAGGTAAGCAGTTAGTCAAATGGCTTGTCTGAGTTCATTATGTGGTTAACACCAAGAGCAAAGTACCTCCAAACATGCAGTGATTTGTCTTATCTGAGAAGCAGTGTCTAGGATGAGATAACATTCATTCTGGATAGGCCCATCCCTCTCTTTTATTCATTTTTGAAGACAACTTTTTAGACAACTACAGTTACAGGAGACAAATCAGAGCTTCCTATGGCTGAAGGGTCCCAATGCCTCCAGATATTCCTAACATTTGGATGAGAATTAATTGAAAACTGATAACACCTTTCATCTTGCTGGGGGAAAAATTAGTATTCTTTTCCACTCTGACATGGGATAAAATGCAAATTTCCCATGAGTCAGATTTTTTTTCCCCCATCCATCGCTATTTTTAATGCTGTGATGCTAGATGTGCACAAGAAGGAAAGCTTGCCAAAAACATCAGCTCTTCCATACCAGCACGACAGATACAATATATGCAGTACAGATGGAAGACAGCATAGCATGGACACTTTTATAGCAGGAAGATTCTCAGCACTGTCAAAAGCAGAGTGTAAAAACAATAGGCTTGACTTCCCTCCCATCTGTCCTGGTGTAAATCAGATATAAATCCAGGAGAGATGTACCTCCATAAAACCAAGAGCCGAGAAAAACTAAGACCTGGACCCATCTCACCTTCTAATCCCTGCAATAATTCAAGTTAACACCATGTTACAGATCTACTTTTATGAAAGGCAAGAGGAGAACTAGGCTTAAGTTTTATGTGGAAACTGAAGCTTTTCATAAATTCCTGTCCTCCTTTTTGTATGCTTACAGCTTCTGAAACTTAACAAATCTAAGTTAAAAAGTAATAATAATAATAATAAAAAAAATAGATTTTCTTTCAGGTGAAAGCTGTACCACCTTCACAACAAAACATGTAATCTAACCTGCTGTCCAGGTTCCTCCCCAGCTTCCATTTCTCCTTCTCCCCTGAAACTACAGAAACATCTTCCTGATCCTCAGCATGATACAGCTCTTAACCTACCAGAGATAATACGGCAAATGAACGATACAGGAGCAATGTGAAAAGAGATGACTGAGAAGGGGAGGAATAGATTTCTGTAAAATCATGACTGGTCTGCAGAAGACAAACAGAATAATTATTCATGCTCTTCCAACACAAGAATAGGAAAGAATGAAACAAACTGAAAAGTTAAAGACAAAGGGAAAAAAAAGAGTGGTTCTTTATAGAGCATGTAGTTAGGTTGTGTTGAAATGCTTGCCACAGGAGATTGTGGAGAACAGATATTTATAAGAGCTTAAAAAGTTCCAGGGGAGAGAGAAAAAAAAAAAAAAAAAACTATTAAGAAATGTTAAATGCTCCAGCACAGGAACTCTGAACCACATTGTGCCAAAGCTGGAGGGATATTCTGTGGAAATATCCTTACACCTGCTCTCTGGTCCATTACCCAGGACATTCAATATAGGCTGACTTGAAAAAAAAAGGATGGACTTGGGCCTGCCTGCACATGGCTGTTCTTATGTCAATGCATGCGATGAGACCTGCTGGTGCAACATCTGATTCTCTTGATCCAGGGACGGGTATGACTACAGGATCCATATGTTCTTCCAGAAATGACTCTTGACTTGTGCTCATCTCCAGATGTCTGGCATTGGATGTTGCCTACCCAGCAAGCCAGTTGTAGGAGACCTGGCTGTGTCTCAGGTTCACATGGTAGCTTCCTTCCTTCCTTCTTGATCCTGTCAGTCCCACATCCTGCTCTCAGCTGCACCAGTGACTCAAAACTCTTTTGACAATCCTTCAAGGCTGTGGTCCAGATCCTCAACATTTAATAATTATTCTATCCAAGCCATTTCAATTGTGGATAAAGAAAGAACAAAGTGAAATCTGCTCTCAGAGCCCAGCTGCACACATAATAGAGGGTTTTTACAGCCTAACCCCAATGGGGCATTGCAAACCCTGGTTGACTCAACAAGCCAGAAGATATTCTCCACAGGAGACCATGCGGTTCTGGTATACAACCCATCTGGATCAACACAGAAGGAAACAAGGCAGATGAGGAGAAATATGTGGGACACAGCTAGAGGAGGAAGGCATAAAAACTGGCCATAACAGGACTACAGCAAATTTCCAAGAAATACAGCATCATGAAAATGAAATCCTTCTTGAAAGAGAGTAGAGCACAGGGCTGGATAGCTATGGATCTATGCATGCTGGGGAGAGGGCCAGATGAGTGACTTCTCAATGCCTGTAATCAGGCAGCTGTTAAGTATTGTGTGTGACAAACCTTCTGCAGAGAGTTAATGAGGTTGCTAGAATTAATAAAAATTTAATAATAAATATTGTCTCATAATAAATTTAATGAGACAGTAAAAATAATTAGAAATGGCTTGGCTTGTAAGAGTTTGGATCCGAACTTCCTCACAGATCAGGTCTGTTTAGATTGAAGGCTTTGGGCTTGGCCCATTACAGAGGGAGAGGTGAGGAAGGAAAACAGAATTCAGATCTATTCTCTGTCTTTTACACGGTCGGGTGTGTTTGCAAGGCAGTCTTTGGCTTGTTTCCATTTCTCAATTTTTATGAAGCAGACACTGAATTTGTACCACATCAGCTACGAGATCCATGGGTTTGAATCTGTTTAAAGTGTTAGGTATATAGATTCCATGACACTAGTCTAAAGCACTGCAAGCTCATTTTGATATCCTGATGTGTATTGGCTAAAGACCTTTCCTGGAGTGTCAGTTTGGGAATCTGTGTGGAAAGAAGACTTAAACTGGATTCTGAGTGGAGATATATCTTTACAGCATGTTCATCTTCTGCTGTAAAAGAACCTGCAGGTGACACTGCCAGAAGGCACTCGACTGCCTTTACTCCAGATGTTTGAATTTTACCATGTAAAGATAACAATTTTAATGTAGCTGAAATAATAAGTTCTAGGTGTCTAAATTAGATACGCTAGATAGTGCCCTGCTTTAATACTTTAATGATCTGTAGTGAATTACACAAGTTGAGTGACTCAGTCCAATAGTTACTTCTTGGAAACCGAAGTGATGTTTCACACATGATACAGCTGAGACTGGAGTTAAGGACAGGAACCATGTGTCGTTCCCCGATCTGTGCTCTGCCAAAAGTCTGTGCAGTCATTGCAATCCTTTCTGGTGTTACTATCTAGGTATCATTATCATGTATGGGTAGGCTGAGAAACAGACATTTTAGGAAACATCAAAATAATCAAGATTTGAGGACATGAAGGCTGAATTATACACTGTACACTTCAGCCCACTGAAAGTGCCCATGTTATGCACAGCCATCTTCACCTAACAATTGATTTTAAACTAATCATTGATCCATTCAGTGCATGTGCTTCCTTTCCCAGGTACTAGCACGACCTGCCTCATGCTGCATCTGAAATGTGGGCTTCCTTTCATGCCTGATCACAGCTTGGAGGCCTGGGCTTTGGGAGAAAGCTTTTGGCAAGAAAGCTGCCTCCAGGTTCTAATATTTTTGCTGAAACAATTAGATAAAAAGAAATCATTAACACCTCAGCACAATGACTTTTGGACCCTGCTGGTGTTAAGAAAAAAACACTCAGCTAAGGCCAAAGGTACACGTCTGAAGTCATCAGAAGGCAATGGGAATCCTTCCATACTTTGACTTAAAGGTGTCGTGTGTCAAAATCTGAGATATGCAGTGGAGAAATCAGCACACTTGTACACAAATGAAACCTTTCTCAGTCAATAGCACTCTCTTCACAGAGCTGCCTTGCTCCCTTTTACTTACATAACTTCTATTACTGATCCTTGTTGGCTGTATAATCCCACAGCATAAACCCTGCTGACATCTGCTTTCACATTCAGAAGTACCTACCTTGGCAAGGACAGTGGAATGTATGGGATGCTGTCAAATTCAAAGTAAATTATTCCATTTATAAGACCCATGAGCACCAAGGACAGCAAAGGAAGAGCTGTGTTGTCTGCAGGCTGGCAGGGAAGCAGGGCTAGGCCCCCAGCCTTACAGAGAGCCCGTGTATGAGGACTGCATCAGCACAGAAGGATGCAACTCAAGCCAATGTTCTGTAGATTTAAAACTATTTACCACCTGTCTTGAGCCAGGGTGCTGTTATATCATTGAATGGAGTACTTTTTCTCATGCATGGAACACGTTTACTTTGCCACATCATTTGTAAGTCTCCAGTAACAGTGTGAGATTTTTATCTCCAACTTTTTTTTTTCATGTTGGGTTTTCGACAAGGTAAATGAAAAAGCGATCTTGCTCGGCTGAGTTACGGAGCATAACTTCAAGAGCATTCTTTCATTTCCAACCTTCTGTTGCTCTTGACATAAATCTTGGGAGCTGGACTACTTAAAAAGCAGCAGGACACCCCAGTCAACATTTCCTATTCTTTCCTTTCAAAATATTCTTGTTTTCATTATAAGGTACTCTCAAAAAGGGAAAGTTTTATTATTATTTTTTTTCTGCAGTGCTTCAAATAAGAGGAGATCAAGAGCAAAACCAGTCAGAAATAACCCATCGCCCCTAAAAGTGATCCATTGAGTTGTGCTACATGTTGCATGTGTGTGTGTTTAACATCCTTGCTACTATGGGATTTTTTTGTTACTCTTTCTTCCCCCTCTTCCAAGTGCTGATGGAGTTTTAAGATTCCAAGGCTAAGATATTTTAAACTCCAGTATTAACTGTATGTTTCCTCTGGGATACCCTAGGTAAACTAAATGCTGATTTTCTTGGCATACTCTGCTAAGATTTTATTGGTATCAACATTTTCTGTGTCTCAGGTCATATGGCAGCAAAGTTCCTCTCAAAAGTTCAACAAAACTTATATTAAAAAACAGACATTCCTCCCTCATCTTAAACCATTATAAATTAGGCTCTATGTGGAAAAATAGGGAGGTTATTGTGTTGTGTTTGTCTGTATACATGAGCCAAACATGAGAAGATATAGCCCAGGTCTCCAGAGATCACAGTGTTAGCAGGAATCAAAATATAGAAGAAACATGTCCTTCTGCAAGAAATATTGTTATGCATACATAGGTATGCTTATGTGTGTGAATATATACACATATCAGTCAAAACATGACTGAAAAGTATCAAAGTGAAAATCCTGCAGAAAGGGTATGACAGAGATCCGTGGTGTCAGCCTTTTGTCATGCTCCCAGGCTGCATTCAATGCAGCTGTAAAACCAGACTACAAAAGGCAATTTCAACTGTAGCGTCTATGCTTTGCACGTGCTTATACACATAAATGTCAAGAAACGTGTACATGAACTTGTGTTTTGTTCTGAGAAGACCTACCTACCCTTCAGTAAGACGTCTTACCGGCACTCACAGTTGTCATCGCTGAGCTTTCCAAAGTCTTTGTGATTTTTGCAGCCAACAATTGGGTTGCTATTTTTGGTAGGTTTTATGGTATCATAAGCTATCGTGCCATGCATCAAAATAAAGGCATAACTACTAACAAGCACCCACGTGCATGTGGCTTCCAGCATTCAGAAAGGCTAGGAAGGAAACCCAGTGACTTCTTCTGTTGGGAACTGTCTGTGGGAGGCAGGACTGGGGGCTGAATCCAGGCATAAATCTGTTCTCAGTTAGGTGGGAATTCTCAGTCCTTTCAGAGCCTTTGAATCTTTCAATGAGAACATTTCACAGGGATGATATTGTTTAGAGGTAATTAGTAGATTTGAAAATAAAAAATAAAAAATAAAAAAACAGCAACAATAACAAAAAACACAACTAAATAAAGCATCTTAGTAAGCAAATACAGGCATTAATGGGAATATATTTGACTATGTAAACTATCCCACTTGGAATAGATTTTGAGTTTTGGGGCCTGACTATAAATACTTTACACACAGCTTTCCGTATAATCAACTTTCAGCTGGGGCCTGAGTGAATAACTGATCTGTTTCAGCTCACCTTCCCATCTGCTCAGCTCTGCCAGTGCTGTCTGCCTCTACATCCTGCTCTGCTGTTTATCTAAAAACACGGGCATTCACGAGACCCAGTCAGGCCCTTTGAGAAGGCCCAGTCTCTCAAGGATGCCTTCAGCTAAGTTGGTAAATACTGTTTAGAGATGACACAGCCTTTCATTGGCAAGAGGAACTTTTGGAGGCCAGACAAGTCTGACTGCTAGAAGTTAATTTATAGCTGCTGGTAGAGGAGGCACAAAGGTGATAATCCGTGGTGGGGAAAAGGAAATTTATTATATTTAATTTTATCTGTTACAAATGTGTTAGTAAGTCATATGTGCTTCTCACTCCTGTGGCCAATATCTTGGTACAGGGTAAAAGCTCTTATTGAATGCTCTTTGTGAAAGGGGCTTCCTAGGGATTCATGCAGCAGAAAAATATCTAATGAATTTCTTTTACAACTGCAACAATACCACAGTAGAAGGCAGCTCAATCTAGGAACTTTTCATATAGAGGTTTGAAGGACTTCCTAGAAGGAGGAGATTTAAAGATGACAAAGGAATCCTCCTAACCAATGTCCACAATTTATCTTGTTAATAATTAAACCTCATATGTATAACAGTCTCAGATGAGCAACAGGAACCATGCTAACAACACTGATCAGCAAGATCTCTCAATGCAAGTTGTTCTAGGTTTACTTCCAAGTGTCAGAGCCTTCTACAGGACTGGATGCCTATGTCTAGACTGCCTCTCACATGGGGACATCTCTCATCTGTGCTCACAAGTACCTTAAAGGTGTGGTGTCCCCATGTGCTCACAGAGTGCTCCCTGGTGCATCGACCCTTTGGAAGTTTTTGTTGGAATAGTAATTGAGGAAATCATGAGACTGCATTATTTATGGAGATCATCTGGTCTCACAGTTCACTATGCAATATGGAAACAACATGTAGCTGGATATCAAAGGCCATGACAGCTGCAGAGGGCCACATCTTTTTCCAATATCACTGCTTTTTTTTTGGGGGGGGGGGGGGGGTAGGGGGAATGTCTCCTCTCTGAGCTCTTCTGGATCACTGATTTGACTCAGAGCCTGCAAGGAAGGTCTGCAAATCAAAAGGTATCAGTGAATGGTTTGTGAGTTATTTTGTGAACAAAGTACAGATCATTAAAAACAAGTTCCCTTCTGTTTCTAATCACCTCTCCCTTAATTTAATCCCTTTCTAGTACGAGAAAATACAGAATGAGTGAATGGCAGAGTCTACAGAGCAGTGGCCATGAAGGTGAGACACAGAGCAGTTGATTCTGGTCGGTCTTGGACTAGACTCAAGGCTGTGTCACTGACAAAATGCAGGTAGGTTTGAACTCAGCACATTCCTTAGTGTGTAGGGAACGTGATTAAAAATGGTAGGAGCAACGCAGATCTGAAGAAATCTAACGATCTGATTTGAATCGCATCAGTCTCTAATTTGCTGTTTCTAAGTATGGAAAAAAGGCTGGAAAAAGCAGTAAACTTGGCAATTAGCTTGTGTTGCCCATGGCAAAGAAGCCGCACCCTTGAGATGCATCATCTGGAGTTCTGCTGTCTTCATAGTTTGAGTCCACATAGTACAAAGGCAAGGCCTGGCAAGTTGATGAGAAAGTAAAGGAAGACCCACGGCATACCCAGAAGGGCCACAAGCCTGCCTAAACTTCTGAGCATATCCATTTCATTGAAATAGGAGCAAAAAAGAGAGTCACTTGTATCTCAGGCAATTCTGAGAAGACAGTTTCAAAGAGGTCCTCTATTCCATAGCACTGGTAAACCAGGCCAAAATTTCCTTCAGGTTTTTATTTTTCTTTCATGTTGGCAGCTTTCTTTTCCATAAAGAGATATGGACAATATTTGTGTACGTTGCTGCAGAGCACACAAAAGACATGCTGTCCCTTTTGTTTGCTTATTCCTTCCGGACTATGCCAAAAAACGATATGGAACTTATTACTTTGCAAATTCTTCCCTGAAAAAGTACTTGACCGTTGCTGGAATATGACTGCTTGGCTTCCTAGGCTGTCAATTCTGATTTAGCAGCTCTGTGCTCTCTGTTCTGTGATCTAAGCAAAGGGAGCAGCAGTAAACATGGTAGCATATATACATTGAAGCTGATGCTGGAGTTAGGACGGAATCACATTCCATGTACTGAAGTCTGTCTGACTTCTTGGTAGAGGAATTACTAGAAAAATAAAGAATTGCTACTCATCCACCTTTATTTTTGTACCTGTTCTCATCACAGATATTTGTGCCCTGGTGGGTATTTTTCAGTGCTTTGTTTATCTCAATTTCAAAGTCTGCAGAGAGAGGTTTTCCACTTCTCTGAGACTTTTCCACTCAACATATCTCACTGTTAAGTTATCCTCCATCACCATAGTTTCTTTTCCTTAACTGATTCTACTTCCTCTGACAACATGAAATAATTCTTTTCTTATAGGATTTTTACTTTACATCTCATATGTGGAGGAGGAGTTGCATGCATGTGCTGTCCCATCTTCATTCAGTGTTTTTTTCGACCTACCCAAAAACCGTTAATGTTGATAGCGTCTTATTTCTGTGTGGTATTTCCTAGCCACATTTATGTGCTCTTGGCCACACACCATGCAACAGCAGTGGTGAATGCATTATAAGACATAGAGAGAGATGGAAGCAGATGGATTAAAAAAATAAATGTGAAATGGAACTGTAGATAGATTTGACATCCCAACATTTCCTTATACCTCAGCAGATGCATTTATTATTTGTACATTTCCAGCAGTGTAGAAAATGCCTTTTCCACATTCCCTGCATCGAAGGGAGGATAGTTTGACTAGCGAGGAGGATCCTGACATAATTTGTAGAGATCAGACTTTCAGCTCTGAAACCTCCGAGCCATGAATATGCCATGTGTCTACAGTTACCATGCCTAGGAAACAGAATGTGTTGCTCTCGACCAACTTCAAATTGGATGTAAAGGCCATGTTATGGTCATCCAGTCCACAAACAATGAAGGTTTCAATCAGTGACGTGTACAATGCTAAAGGAGTCAGTGATCAGTCTCAACAGGCTGGATGAGATACAGATATTTCTGTCTAAAAGGAACTCTTTTGTGTTCAGACCTCTTGAGTTTCTCCAAGTTCTAGGGAGCTTGAACCTAAATCTGCTACAGTGTATGTCCACAGGTCTTCTTGCTAACCTCACAGTGCTAGCTTTGAAGCTGGCCAAGGTGTGAAAACTTTGCAAGAAGCAGGGCAGCTTCAAGCAGGAGTTAAATGCAGTTAATGGCAGCCCTTCTCCTGACAGCAGGATGGGACTAACCACCATTAGTCACACTTGCAGAACAATTAATACATTTTTCCTTTGCTAAACAAATGCAATTTGCAAGATTAAACCATATAAAAGGGTGGAGGGGGTTTAACACATGCCAGTTGTTTTTAATTTCTCCGTCTCCAGATGGCAGCAAGTACAGAATGAAGCTGTGTTTCTTGGTGTGAACATGAATCTCCATCTGCAGCCTCTGTATGCCACAAAGCCTGTGACTCATTCAACTGCTCTGTGCTGGCTGGGCTACTGCTGGGTTTGCATAACAATGTTCTCTCAGGACTGGGTCCTCAAATGCTCCATCAGACAGGCTCAGATATGCACGTGATGAAGTCAGGAGAAAGCAGATCTAAGCACAGTAGGGATCTTGAACAAAATCTGACAAAAACCTCTGAGTTCAGGGTGCAGTGTCTGTTCCTGAAAGCCTATCTGCCCCTAAAGTTCTTAGAAAAATACCCAACATAACCATCTGACCTGCCACTTTCTGAAATTTTGAAACCATTCTCACATGCAAGAGGGTTGGTTTCATACCAGTAGAACCACCAGATGCAGGTAGTGATATAACAGCTCTTGTAATGCATTTCCCAATACTCCATGTAGTGAAACAGCACATAACCGTGATGTCAGGGTGCAAGGCTCTATTTAAGCAGGTTTGTCACTTCCATAGTAGCAGTTTGGACACCTGTCTCTGTTGGTGAACTCTGCTAGGTCTCACTGTGGAAGGAATCAGACATCATCTGGTGCCTGTGGGAATTCATGATCTGGTTGGTTTTACAAGGCTCTGAATATATACGCCTGAATTTATGGAGTTTTCTTATTGCTGTTTTCTCAGCATAGTGACTCCCTCTGTAAGCAGGAACCCAAGCAAGCAACTAGAGCATTAGAAGTTATTGTATTTATTTGGTCCTGAAGTCATCAAGAAACTGGGAGGCAGAAAAAAAGTATCCTCTCAGGAGACAGAGAGATTAGACTTCAAGTCAGTGCTACAACCAGTTGCTTTAAAAGCCCCCAAAAGAACTTAACTACTTCAGAACGATTCGGTTGATGAAACTGCACCATATGAATTAGCTGGTGGGATTAAGAAGACAAGAACAACAATGAAGGAGTGAGTGGCCGTATCAACTCAGCTCTAAATGTTCAGCTGAAAAAGGGGGGGCAGGCAAGACAGATCGTGGATGCCTGTGATTTCCAAGTGATCCATGAATGTTTATTGGGACGTCATGTCTCTGACCCAGGAGTGGGATGCTAGCCAATCTGTATTAAAAGATACTCTTATACTCCTAGCACAGTTCTGCGGTGAGCAGAATATGCTGCATATATATTTTGTGTTTCAGGTTGCAGGGCTCTGTGTGGGAGTTTTATATAATGCCTTTCAATATTTATTTGGTTAAACTTTACAATTATGATCCTCAGAGAAAATGATTCTCAGATGCTGGATCCTGGCTGCATAATTTGAGTGAGATTATGCGCACACACACACAGACGATCTCTTACTTATACGCAACAGCCACTCTACCATGCACGCTCCTCCAGCCTTCCACTTCTGAACATCTCCAATGACATGTTTATCCTCACAGCCACCACATGGGTAAAGTGGTGACACTCTCCCCACGACAGACCAATATGCAGACACATTGAGCTAGCTGCAGAGAGTGCCTACCGCTAAGTGTCACCCTGGGGGCTCTGTGGTTGGCGAAGAAAGACCAGCATGGCCAGGAGGTGTAGGTGTCTAAGCCCCTGATCTGCCTGTGGAAGGCAGAACCTACCAAGAACTTTTACTATCTCCCTGCAGGGCCAGCAAAGCACAAAAGTGTCACCAGCTGATGTCAACATAACTATGCTCAGACACAGTTAAAGTCACCACAATACGTGAATTTATTTTCCAGGCTTCTTTGCATCACCACAATGGTGTTCAATGGGGAAAGCCTCCAGTGTTGTGTGCGCTTCACCCCACTGTCTCTTCCACGTGGAATTCTGATTTCTGAGCTCTTCATAAATTATTTATATGACATAAAATTAATAGAAGTCTATGCTTGTACTTCTTTCTCCCATATATAAATGTACCCAGACTTATACCTCTCCTTTACATCTCTTTATATCTCCTCCATATCATTGTGGGTGCATGCACAATAAAACTGGCCAGTGATTAAGAGATTAAACTGGGTATGAGCTGGGCTTGCTGCTTGGTAGCTGAATCAGCTTGGGTGAATGATGAGACAAACGTGTGCCACGCAGACCACCAAAGCTCCAGTGGCATGGAACAAGCCCAGGCAGGCAAGCATGTGGGTCTAGGCACACTAGTGAGAACAATAATGTCTTTACCGTTCACATGTAATCAAAGCAGCCAAAGATCTGTCAGCACAGTAGTTCTCATTAAGCTCGAGCATTTGCCAATGGTGAGTGGAACCTGGCATTTCCCAGGCAGAAGTACGAGTGCAGACAGTGTGTGCTGCACACACACACTCAGCCTGAGGTTTCTGGGAAATGTCAAGCCATACTTGGTGCAGGCTCTTAAGACCAACATGTTTGGTTCGCACAGGGCTTACTGCACGCTTCCAGGAAGCACAGAGCTGTGGACACCAGAAATGGTTGGAATTTTCAGGTGTAATGGGGGTATGATCCATAGATTTCTGCTGAATGCTGAACATAAGCTCTCTGCTCTTCTTTCTGGATAAGGAAATCCTAGGCAAATATCAAAAATTCTCCAGTTCCACCAAAATCAAGTGCCAAGTAGAAAACAAGGGCATGTCTATGAAAAGACAATTGTAAAATTACCTTAAGCAATTGTACAGATGCTAGGGATGGAGAAAAGAATTAGACACTAATCATGACTATGCGGTGTTACATTTCCTCCTGCATTCCCGTGTGGGTAGGAGGGAAAAGGAGAAATCAAATATCCTGAAGTTGAGTTTAGGTCATCAGGACTCTTCAGGGTTAATAGGAACTGGTATTTCTGAGATGCCAGGGAAAACTATTTCAGACCTATCAACTCTGCCAAAAGGAGCAAAATCAATCAAACATTTGAGTTCCTGTGTAGGAAGTAAAAATAATTATTCTGTTATTTATTACTGTAAAAAAGTTTCATTTCAGCCAAAATGTCTGAAAAAAAAAAAAAAAGCATTCAAATTTTATGCATTTGTGGCTGTAGGAGGATTTGAGTTGGACGGTTTAAATGAGTCCCTGTGTGTGTGTATAAATGTCACAACACGCCAAATAAACAACGGTCTGAGGAGTCTGAATAGGACTACATTTGAGCTTCGGGAAAATTCAGATTCATGGCCTGGTTGTACTTTGGCACAGCAAACTGAGCCAAAGCCCTTACCCAAACACACCCAGGATTGTGAAAAGTTCAGTCCTACATCCAGTCTCTGCTTCCATGTCTGTTGTTGCTCTAAGCAAGCATGAAATGGACCACATTGGCTTCTTGTGTGTCACAGATGGACCAACATTTTCTGTTTCAATTTGGCAGTACTTCATGTAGCAGCTCCATAATGAGCTACGTATACAGCAGTGGTCAAAAAAATTAAAGGAGTTTATTTTCCATTCTGAACTGAGTACTTCCTGAAAAACACGAAGTCTTTTTGAACATTTAAATCTGCATGGTGACCGGCATTGCTCTATTGGTAATGTTTTATATTGCTAAGAGGGCAGCCAGGAACTGATTCCCAATCTCATTTTTTCCTTCCTACACCATTGGACATTGAGAGACACTTCACTGGTGATGTGCACATCCCAGTGCTTAATAGTGTCTCCTCTGAATGACACACCTCCTGTTTTTCTTGCGTTTTTTTTTTTTCCTGTAGCATTGTCTTTGCAGGTAGAATACCTCCAGCTGCTGCTAGTGGCTTTCATCTTCTAACAAAGCAGTCTAGAAAATAATGATTTCCCCACTAGTTAGCGGAACAGTCATATAGGTTAATAGAAAAATATTACAGCAACCAAATTCTGCCAAATGGTTCAATAAGCATGGGTGACAACACAACTTCCTGTTACTTCTACAGAGAGCTAACATGTAGATCCTCTGGGTATCGTTACTTTGTTAGATGGGACTTTGCCATGTAAACATTCAAAAAGTATGGGAATCACTCACTTTCCTCAGTTCTGGAAGATCACTAGTCCAAGATTGGATCTTGCACTAAGGGAAGATTTCTCCAAAGAGAAGTTCCACATGAGATGGGTTCCCTAATGATGGAAGGGGTCTTGACTCTTCGCTGCTGCTTTTCTAAGATAGACCTAGAGAAGCCACAGTGAGCTATAAAGGAGACTACTGAAGAATGCTTCACAAGCCATTTTCACAATGATGGCTACCTCCAAGGCTATGTAGTTGGAAGTGTTCTTTCACCTTCCTGAAAACCATAAATGTCTTGACAATCTGCTCCAGTTCTGCAAGCAATGATCTTTTGGTTATGTTATGGGTGACCCTTTACACTGTGTTTAATGACTTTATGGGAAGCTGGGAAAACATCCAGTCATTCTTAGTTGAAATATTGCACTTTGGATTTGGTACCAATACAAGCAACCTTGTACTTTATAAAACTGACTGGGAACTGGTCCCCCACCCCCTTTACTTTTCCAAGAACTACAGCCACCACAATAAAGTAGCAGCAGAATTTATGATCATTTACAGTAAGTGGAAACAAAGCACTTCTGGTATCCCATCCCTGGTGCTAGCTATTTTGCTTTAAGCATTGAAAGTCCTATGAAATGCTTCACGAACAATCTCATGCAAGTATCTACCAGGCCTTTTGAGCTTCTCAGACCTGTCCAGAAAGTCAGTAACAAAAACCTCTTCATGGTTACAAAGTAAGACCCATTAGCTCAAATGAAGTCACCGAGAAAGGCTTGGTGCCTCAAGGCCTATGAAGATCCTCTCCTGGTGATTCTTTCACTTCTTTGCTATCAGGATGTTTTATAGAAGTCACTCTTCATTGGTAAGGTTCTCTCACATAGCCAAATGAACTCCTGACAAATGCAGAAGAAACTTTAAAGTAACCTGGACAGAGATGAAAGCAGGTACTTCTTTTATTTCAGAAAGAACAGAGAGGCAGAGCTTCCCAGCCAGAGTGATAGATCTGCAATTTGAGTTAAGACAAACACAGCTCCCAGCCCATTGCTCCAGTATCTGGATTGTTTTGAAAAGAAGGAGATGTTATGTCTGTCAACCTGCCCAGAAATCCTTTAGCTGGCAAAAATAATCTGAAACCAAGACTGTCAAAAGCCAAAAAGGAATATTTTGCAAATGCTTCAGGGGTTCTGGGACTGGGGAGGGATGGAGAATTCCTAGAAAACAGTTGGAAAAACAGGCTGGCCACTGACTGGTAACAAGAGCTTAATCTGCTGCAGTCAAACATAAATGTGTGGGTTCCCAGGGCTGTGTAACTTTTGGTCTTACTACATAAGAAATGGGATTGAGCAAGTAATATGGGTAAACCTGAAGTGCATGAGGGTGGCAAACTCTTGTGCTGTAGCTCCTGTACTTTCTGCAGTGACATTTCCTATCTTAAGGACCTACCACATCAGAAAGGTCTGGTTGGTTTGGTGTGTGAGTGGAGGAACTGGGAAGGGGCCATGACCCCTGAGAGCATCCTTTGGGAAGCACACCAGCTTTCCCACATACCCAGGGATAACTTCCTATTTTTACTGAGGTTCATAATCCCTTCTTGGTGTAACTAGGGGTGACTAGCAAAAGTGTTAAAGGCTTGCCTTTGCCCTCTCAGAGGAAACAGGAGCAACTGCTGGTAGAAGTGTTTCCTCATCAGAGCAAAGCTACATACAGACAGATTCATGCTGCTTGCAAAAGCACTGCCAGTGCTGCCTAGGAGCAAGCAGTAGAATTTAAACATTTGACAGCTGCCTGTAAGGCATGTCATTCATTTTATGAGTGACTGTAAAACTGGAAGTTCAAAGACTGCCTGTGACAGTTTGTGGAACTAGAAAGACAGCATGTGGTAGTTCCATAGATTGTTTTGGGATTTTGTCTCCAATAATGATTTCCTTTAGATATTTATGGATGATGTGGCTTTGGTGGCACACATACACAGCTACAGCTGAGCACTGTCCAAATAATCCTTTTCTTTTAGGGGTGCTTTCCGTCACCACTGCTCTAAGCACACCATCACCAGCTGCTCTGGCAAGCGTGGGGTGAGGATCTTCAATATCAGCTATCCAAAAGTGAGGGAACTGAGGCACCGAGCAGTGAAGAGCCTCAGGTCAGAAGGGGATCAAGAGCAGTGCTGGACCTGAAACACGAGCACTTCTTTCCCAAAATATGAGTATGAGGGTGTGGGGAGGTGGGAGGAATGAGTGAGAACAAGAAGGTCCCTTTACAGACTCAGACCCCCAAACCCTCAGATATAAGCAGCTGTCTCGATAAACCTGAAGTGAAGTACCTAAGGCCCTACCTATTAACTTTACAAACGTATTTTTGAAAAAGGAAGGTATAACCTGTGATATTTTGTGCACTGAATATTTATTACTTACAAACACTGTCTGCTGTAGTACACACAATAGGAAAAATACTGTAATATATGTAGTAATAACAAGGTAGCAATGGCACCTTAAATGTGCAGAGAGCCTGGAATAGTAGCTCCAAATTGTTCCTTGCCCTCGGGACTTGCTTGTTATTGATTTTACCACTCAAAGCATAAGAAGCTCATCATAAAGTGCTACAACATGCTGCTGTCTGAGCCTTTGCTGAATTTACATAGTAAGGAGAGAGGGTGGAGTGCTTTCACTTTTTAGGAGGCGGCTCAACTTTCAAAGCTTTGGGAAAAATTTAGTACTTAAATGATACCATCTCTCCAATACACCATTACGAACTGACCAGGCAGGCTTTTTTTTCCCCTCTGAATCTATGTGATTTTGTAGTCTTCAGTCTGTTCTGCTAGCTCTGAAATCATTCTTTGAAAACTGTTGTCATTAGTTTCAGAGTTAAATAACCTGAAAGTTAAATGTAGTGGCCCAAACTGACCGATTTTATTTTCTTCGTTTCCGCAAACAACCCACAAAATTCTGATTTGGGCTGACAAAACACAATTCTCTCTCTCCTTCCCCTAATTTCTGCTTGTGAGCACTGGGGGGAAAAAAATCAGTGCTTTGTGCATTTTTGACTGATAGGCTCACCTGCAAGTGACCTCATCTTTATATGGCTGATTTGAAAGCAACACATGTTTAACCCAGAAATGCTGTTTGTTCATGGTTCTTCTACACTACAGAGATACCTTTTGCTGACAAATCTCTCCACAAAAGCAAGCAACATCACAGAAACTTGCTCTGACTGCTGTATAGGCACCCATGAACTTGTAGATTTTTCTTGGCAAAACTAACCCATTGCTCCAAGAACACAGTAAAAACAGAAGTCTTACAACATATTAGAGGGCAGGAAAACAAACAAAAAAAAACTTACACTTCTTGAGAATTTTTTTTCTTTAAGAGGTCTTAGTCAGAGTGTGTTATTGATTACACATTTGCACATTATTCTTGCTTTAACCATTAAAAAAGCTAAAATCTTCAACTTAAAGAAACAGCATATCTACCATGTAAACTAATACCAGACTTCAGTGGGCTTTTTTCTTGGTTTTGTCATAGAGAAAGCAATAATTTGGCCTTAAGAATACAGGGCAAATAAGCTTTCATTTTGGAAACCAAGGGCACTAATAAAACTTATCTCTTAAAAAACTTCCTTGTCCTAGCAGTGCCCTTCACAGTGAATCCTGCAGGTGAGCACACCCAGCCTCTTTTTGGATTACTTATACGTAAATATTAGGGTTGGTTCCAAAACTAGAGAACACCTTAATGCAATGCTGTGATGAGAAGAAAAAATACCAGACTAGTTTCAAATAATTCAGGTGACTGGACACTTTAACCTTCTCATGATATCCAAAGCATCCTCACAGGACAGGCAGACAGCCCAAAGACCCACATTTATCTGAAGGGCAACTGGAAGCCCAAGATATGTCTTAAGGCACTAGACAATTACTGTGAGATAACTGAACCCTACTGAGACCCACTGAGTATCACACTCACAAAGTTAATTAAAAAACAAACCTGGTGAGAAGTCTTCTGAATTCCTTCCTGAGGAGGTGGCAATTTCTCTTCCTTCCCTCTGGCCTTCAATTTTCATTAACACCGCTCTGTGGAGCATCAAAACTCTCTTACATGCTTCTCCTTCTCTTTCCCAAAAGATTGGGTTAGCAGCATAAGGGGGTGCCAAAATAAGTGCCTTCCTTATCAGGCTTTTTATAGCAAAAGGGGTTGTTAAGCACAAACCTGCCCTGTCAACAATTTGCTAAACTACACCTGTGGTCAGGAGTGTGGTCAGGTGGTGATGTCCTGGCACAGTTAATCACCCATCAGCAAACACCTGTAGTGTCTTTCCAAAGGAGGCCTTTGTGGTACAAGATGCTGTGCACAGGGAAATGGGAAGGGAAGACAGGTTTCAGGAGCGCTGGAGAGAAGGTCTTTCAGGGAGACTAGGGTTGTTGCAGCTCACATAACACAACAGCTGCGCTTCAGTTACAGTTTTGTGATTTCATGATAGTAGTATAGGCCATACAGTAGAAGATAACTCTTTGTCCTCGCTTACTCACAATGTAAATTAGAGATTCATCCAGCTTCTAGCCAAGAGACTTGGACCCATTTACAAAGGGATGAAAAAATAGTGAAAACATTTCATTATTTTGTGAAATAAAATAGAAGTTAGGTGCTTAGACCAAAACCACAGTCCAAAAACTCTACAGGTTGATGTCTATAATTTTCCAGTCTCCTCTTTAAATTTGGTAATTTCCTTTACACCTGCAGTTTTGCTACAGCCCAAGACCATTCCTCTCTTGCCCTTCGGCCCCATAAGTTTTGGATTCCCCTCTGCAAAGCTTCAGCAGAAGGGGAGGGTGCACCACAGCAAGCTTAAGTTTCATTGAAGAGCCTGTTGGATGAAGAGGTGACTTGACCTTCAGGTGTTCTATTTTAAATCAAAAAGAGAGCCCAGATGAGATTTATGGCAGAACAGAAATGAATGTCCCTCCCTTCCTCCATCAACTTTGTTTTCTTCCTCCTTCTTTATTCTGAACCAATATAGGAAGCGCTTTCAGCAGGGTTAAGTATGCCAAGTGTAAGCCAGGTTATGAGAAGACCTAACTTCTCATCCATGCATAAAGTATTTTATTCTAAAGCCTTCGAAGTGAAAAACACTCCGAGCTTGGACCTGCTTCTATTAGCTGTAAAGAAAAAGGGCAGTTTTGCATAATGTTTTTCCCCCCGAACTCTATTTGCCTAAATACAGTAAGTACTCTCTTTCTTGTGCTCTCTGCACACACCTCAGTGAGTTGCTGGAGCTGAAAACCTCTCACCAGTGATTGCACTTAATGACTCTTCTCTCGTTTACACAATTCACTGCATAAGGGTGTGAAACCATCTGCTTTTATTCCTTGGAGAGCTATTGAATTGATTGTCATGACAAGGACTCCTTGCCTACATTGTAACAAAAGAGGAGAAAAGACAAAGAAGGAGAAGCTAAAATGGAAATGGTTACTCTACGTGGGTCATAACTTTCCATCTCTCCTGGTAATCCTTGTCTTCTCTAAGTAGACACAATCAGGGTGGCACCTAGCCTGTTCCTCACTGTGCCATCAGGAGGTAATCTAATGATCTCTGGAGTGATAGCCATATCCCCCCATCAGTCCCAGGAAAAGGCTAAGCCCAGGAAGTATGGGGAGGAGTCCAAGTGATCTGGAGTACTGGAGCTTCTTGAGAGTATTTTAGGTCTGTAGAAGACCTAGGTTATATCTATACCTTGGATGACTACAGCTTCCTAAGGCGTGGCTATAAAACACACTGTATGACAGAAATCTTCCAAAATGTCACAACAGATACACAGCTAAAAGTTTAAAGTCTAAAATATATTCTTTTGTCCTCCATCCTCGCACATTCAGTTTCAACCAGACATCTCTAAATGAAGAGCAAAGACTGAAATTAGCCCTAAGCATCTTTCTCAAGAGACTATACTCTCAGTCACAGACACACAAGAACCCAAAGTCTCTGAAAAGCCACAACAATGATGTCCCTGTCATTAGATGAACCACCCCAGGGCCTAGAATCTCCTCATCTCTCTTCCACTCTTAGCTCAACTCATCATTTATAAATCTGAGCAAGTCTGACACACCAGGGAGGCATTTGAGGTAGACCATTTGTCTCAATACTGCTACAAGGTAGTGCTGGACCCTCAGCAACGTCTTCAGGAACGGGGGCTCTCTCATGTGTGAGGGGAAGAACAAATCCCCATGACATCTGGGGAATGGCAGATACAAGCACCCAGTGTGTGGAGGTAAGAGCATCTTGGTGATACACCCCTCACGACAGCTGCAGATCAGCCAACCTGGAGAAGACTTCTGGTTTCAGAATTGAATAGTTTTCAACAATAAAAGTGTGAGGTCATGCCAAAGCTTGAGTATAGTTCAAGCAGCAGGCAGAAGCAGCTCTGGAGCACCCTGCTGCAGCAGGTAAAGGTTTTTATCTCTGAGAGGCCCTTAGGCCCTGGACACCACCTCCCATGTTTACCTGGCTGCTTTTCCTACCACAGCAGTGACCTATTTGTGACCAAATCCTGTTTGAGAGACTTATAGTGAAGCCCCCCATACACACTACTCTACAAAGCCTGCTATGACCCTGGAGGTGGTTACGTGGATCCCCTTCCGCCATAAAGTCAGCACCTCACAGTGCTTCCTCTCCCTCCTGCCCCAGGTTACTCCTCCTCTCCCTTCAGCCCTTGGGGCAGTTCAATTCCAACAGGGGCTTCGGACCAGCAGGAAGGGGAAGTGCTTGCTCAATTGCTGCCCATGTTTATTTAGGGGCTCAGCCAGCTTCTGGGATTCTGTCTCTTGTGTCTTCTGAAGTATCAGGGGTTTACCCCATTCCCTCAGGCCCTGGCTGGGATGGAGAGCAAAATATTGTCTCTGACAGAAAACTCTGGCAAAAGACTGCCCTGAAATAAACGGGGCCAAATAAATCCCAGCTTCCTCACCTTGCTGAAAGACTCCCCAAAGAACTAATCTATTAAAATGCACTTATTTATCCAGATTTTGCTGTGCGTGATATTAAGAGTTCAGATTTGTTCTTGCCTTCCAGTTTGGTCTTTGTTGTTGTTATTATTGTGCCTTAAAGGAGTCTGTTACATGAGAGAAACAACCTGTCTCAGCGTGCAGTGCCTGGCTCGCAAGTGTACAGGGGTGCCAGGCCTGGGAACGTCATTAGCAGACTTGTTTAGAGAAAAGGGTTAGTTAACCACAGAAAGGCTCTGCTGATAATTTGTTTAACTGCTCCCGTGGTCAGAAGTGTGGTCAGGCTCACGGCATCCATGAGCTGTTAATCACCTGTCAGCGGGCTCTTGCAGCGTCTTCTGCAATTGCGGCCCTTGTAGTCTGAGGCCCTGTCAGCAAGGGAAATGAAAAGAGCAATATTCATAAAGCTTGCAAGAGAAAGCGAGGAGAGCTGTGGCTGAATCTCATCTGCGGTGTATCTCATCTGGGAGTGGATTTAAATTGCTAATGGAAACCCCCATTTTTGTGGTACTAAGGGATGGTACAGCTAGTGTTATTCTGCAGCTGATTTTTTAATGGACCCATACGGTCTGTCCTTCTTGTTCTGTTATTCCACCCATCCCTTACAACTTCTAAACACATGGGCCAATTTCAACAAAACTTGACACATCCGAGAAGTCTTGTGCATATTTCATTCCCACCTCTCACAAAAGTAAGGCAGACAGAGAGGAGAGAAAGTGCTTAATACTCCTCCTGGGAGAACACTTCCAGTGCAATCTCAGACAACATTTATCTCCTGAGAAGAGTGTAAGTGCTCCAGTTGTGAAAAAAATCCAGAGTTCATGTCTTATTAGAGACATGAAAGAACCTGGCAGCAGGACCCAGAGTCCCAGCCTCCTGCTCAGGTAGGACTGCTGTGTTTCTGCGTTGGAGTAGGGCTTGGGGATGAACCCAGATGTGCTGTGTGAGTCTCTGTGCACTGTGATCCCCACTGTGGGGTGTCCCTTTCTCTGGAAATCACTCACACAGGGTCACTAGATTCATTGCCTTCGGGGGCTAGAGGAGTCCCGCCTGATCCCTGACACAGATGTGCTGAAGATCACAGCGTACTTCACTGATGCCCAAACAGTTCTTATTAATGAGTGACTTGAACCAGAGCTGTGTCCTGCTCTCTCCCAAATGCCGAAAAAATTCTCAGGGCCATGTCTGCAAGTCACAAAGGGGAGAAGCCAGTGCTGGCCATAGGAATGGAGAGCAGAGAGAGGAATTGCAGCTCTGAGTCTGTGTGAACAGTATATTTTAACCTTTCCTTAAAAAAGGGGTGAAAACATGAATGTTCCAAGTAAATGCATATTTCCAAGGAAAATGCCATATGATTAAGTGATAGGTTTTGATCACAAGTGGTGGGTATTTCATCACACAGGAAATAACTGATAAGGATCACTGTTCACTAACAACTCTCTCTTTGCTCAGAATCACCTCATCACACCCCACAGCATGTGTACGGTGTAATTCCAGGTCCATGCATTCATTTCGGAGCTGACACGCAGAAGAGCTGGAAGGATGCTGTCTGCAGTGTGCAGCCTCTCATCTGTCCTGGGGAGAGACACTCAGAGCCACCACCGTCCTACATGGCCTGTGATTTCCCAGTTGGTATATCCATTTTTTTGAGAGCAAGCATAACCTTGTAAGGAGCAAATTCTTGGCTCTCCTCTCCTGACAGGCACTGTTCTTCCTTTACACACCGCAGATGAGGGCTGTTTATTTAACCACTGTTTTACATAGCAAAATAAAACAGTGGGTATAAAGGATGGGGGGGCATTTCAAGTTAACAGCTTAGCTCTCCTTGACAGGAATTGGTGAAGCAATGCCTCTGGAATAACCTTGGTCTCTGACTAAGGGGACTTCAGGTCAGTCATTGCTAGCTGTTATTTCCAAACCAGCTCCACTGTGCTGCTTTCCTGTGTGAGCTTGTGCAGAGGGAAGAGTGGGCCATATGTTTAGAAGTCACTGCAAGGCCCCAGTGAGCCCATGGGAATTTGTACATTGATGTTGATGGGCTTCAGACTCAACAGTTACTCTCCAGCAGCCTGTTGGCGCAGAGCAGTGATTCCAGTGAAGCTGTGCTCTGACACACAGGGTGATATTAAGGAAGAGGATGAATCAAAGTGACAAGGAACAGATAGACTTTGGGTGTAATTAGATATATTAGCAGTGTGGCATTCAGACCAATACTCGGTGTACACTGGAGACCCTCTGTGCTCCTCTTCATGTCCCATTAAGAACAGTTTGACCTCTGGGGTGCTCCACTGTCATTTCCACATGGAAGAAGGTGTATCCTGGCTCTGGGGCTTGGGGCTGTGGTGAATGCAAGCCTCTGAGTGAATGTTCTTCCAAGCCAGACATAAGCTAGAAGACATCTATTGCTTATGCTACTCCGGAAGCTTCTGGACTTAATTTGCAGAACAGTCAGTTAGCAGAGCCATGGGAATAAGATCCAGTCCTGCCCTGCTGGACTCCGAGGCCACTGGGGACTTACAAGCCTCTCAGTTGACCTCCTGCAAAAATGAGTCCATAAACCTCACCCAGAGTTTCCTGCAAGTGGGCCAAGAGGATGAGGGGAATGAGGCTAGGCCTTCAAAGCAGGGCTGGCCAGCTTTCTACAGTCTTCCTGCCAGTTACAGCCATGGGACTTCACAGGCTTCAGACGTTTTGCACCATGGTGTACGTATAACATCAGTCGACCATGCCTTTCAGTGCTGTATCTTGGTTAAGCCCATATATTTCTGCCCACTGTACTCAGTTTATGCTAAATAAAAAGGACTGCTGCCAGCATCCAAAGGATATATACAACATTGATCTGTCAAACCTGGACCATGACATAGCTTTCTGAGATTGCAGACGTGGGCACATATGCCTGCAAGTGATTTCTATTTCCTTGTTGCCAAAGGACTTGTGTCTATCTTACTGAGTGTATTTGTGGGGAGGAAAAAAAAAAAAAAAGGTCAATAAACACAAAATGCAACAAAAGAAAATGCCAAACTGACTCTGACAGACTTTCCTCATACCACTTCCTTTTGTGGAGAAACAGCATCTGTCCATTTAAATTAGAGCAAAATATTGAGAAGATGTTTCCTAATGAGTTGGCAAATCAAGATGCCAAAGGGGTGAGAGCTGAACTCTGAAGAGGATATTTGTTCCTCCCCAATTCAAATTCAGTCTTCATTATTATTATTTTTGTTTCTTCTTTCCATTTCATTTGGCAGTGGACTTTTACCAGAAATAAGCATTTTAGTGTTCTCCCTTCTGTGAACTCAGACTGAACACAGCCAAAATTAACTTCTCAGTGTGTGGTGAAGATAGAAGAAAAGGAAAATAATCTTCATTTCCTACCCCTATCCCCCTGACATTATATCCTTTATTTGCAAGGCCCTCACATGATCTGCATATAAGAGAAAGAAAGAAAATGATAGATCAAATTGGAATCCATTGTCTGGAAATATTTATCCAGTTTACAATGGTAGCGCTGTAAGTAGTTTGATTTCTCATCTACTCCAGATTGCATTGCTGTAGGAAAAGTAACCTCTTCAGCCCACCACTAAATTCTGTGATTCATCAGTGAAACAACAAGATTTTGGAGGTTTCAAAGTATTTCCCCTCCAGTCTGGTAACACAAAGAGAAACAGAGTTGTTTCTGAGGGGGACCAAAGCAGGGAGGGAGAGGTTTGCTGCTCAGAGCAAAAAAATCTGTTGAAAACAATGGAATAAATTTACTTTTAAGATTTTTAGGCATACATTTTAGAAGGGATCTGTATCTAGAAAGCAAAACAAGTACATAACTAGCATTTAGTTAAAATAACAGTAAGTATCTCTTTTGTACTTAGGCACCCAGTAGGAAATTTTGTAGTTTCTGCTGGTAAATGTTCTGACTTCCAGTGTTAACACTTCTGATTTTATAATGCAAGTTTTCCTACAGGTTATCTTAAAATGTAGACAATATAAGTCTGTTATATTTTTGTTTATGCTGCAGTCAGACATAAAGGTTGTAAATTTGAGTTGATCACAGACCTTGTCTAAAGCACGTGTGCACTTCCATGACACTGTTTATCTTTAGTGTTCGGCCAGATGAGATAACACGGTGGTGTGTCAAACACGTGACACGTGTTATCTAGACACCCTGAACACTTTTTGCAGGGACATGTTGACACAGCACTTTTGAGTAGATGAAGACAACATGATGGCTCCACTTATGCCAAGGAACAAGATGAGTGTCCTTATGTTAATCCCCCCAGGGCCTAACACTATCAACTGGAACAAGCAAGATGGAACTGCTCGGATGAATTTAAAAAAAATTGTTAAAAAGCAAACAAACCTTATATTGAGTGCAAAAACTGGTACATGCAAGGGAACTTGCTTTCAGGGGTTTTTGTTTTGTTTTCTTTTAATGTTCTTTTCCTTTGTTAAGAATAAAAGCACAGCATTTGAGACAGACAGGCTGGAGGACATTTGGAGTGAGAAAAATTAAGAAATACCACTCTTAAGTTCCATCTTGACCACTATCACAAATCCTGGCTGGGGCTTCACTAAAGATCACATGCCAAATTCTGCCATGCCTGTATACCTGCTGCATGAGGTCTGTAATGCTACAGAATTTCAGGTCTGCATCCTTGCTTGTCTACTACGTGCATCCTGCTGACATCATTTGATTTACAGGGAGGTCATAAAGGAAAGAACTGAAGTAGAAAGTTGCATTTTGGGGATAGCAGGAAGAAATATATTCTCAAAATAAAAAGATCTTTAAGAGCATATCTGCCCTGTGATATGGAAGACAGCAGGAAGTGCAGGAGCTGGTAGGGATCCAAACTGGAAGTCCACTAAATCCTATGGGAAGGTCCTGGATGAGGTCTGGAAGTACAGCAGCCACATTTGTGGGAACTCAGACCAAATACCAAGACCCTCAGCTGCAAATGAGAACTGGAATAGGATGATTTTTGGAGGTAACACTACGGAAACCAACCTGGGTCCAGCTGCCTCCCAGCTTCCCTCCCATACAAACAATTTCAGGGGAGGTGAGGATTGCATGACAAATTCAATTAGAGGTGAGCCTGAGGGGGAAAGAGGTTGTCAAAACAGATGATTAAAATGAATGCAGTTTGAAGCCAGGGGGAGTAACCAGCATTAAGTCATGCCCACAAGCAAGGAAAAATAACGTGTTAGGAGCTACAAGGTAAAGTGGACTCATTTGTTTTTTTCATTGTGTTTCCACAGTTCCTCATTTTCTTCCCCTCCCACTCTCTATAATGCTACTGCTTGGCTAAGCATTAAACACTTTGACGGTCATACAAAATCATCTAACATTTCCATGGCAGTGAAACACTAAAACATAAACAGTTTATTTCTCGTGAAATCTGTAAGGAAAACAAACATTTTATAAGGCTCCAGTTCCCTCAGCCTTTTTCTCCCCTGTAGCCCCCAAAATTATTGCCAATGTAAAAGGCAAGAGAGAAAATAGACCTTAAGTAAACAGAAACGTGAGTGTTATTTACTATCCACTGGTTATATGCCAAGGAGATATCAACCAAGCAGACATTAGGAAAATATTTATCCAAGCTTTAATATATTCTTTGCACATGACACATTGCACATCATTATTTAGCTGGGCTGATAACACGGAAGCTTTACTAACAGCATATTTCTTCCTGTGCTTAGAAGTCTTTAAAGCATTTCTAAGCCTAGCAGTAAATCACAGCCTGGTTTGCAGATATATTCTGTATACACATGCATATTCCGCTTCAGCCCTTCTAATCACATTGCTGAACATCCATGTCTTTTCATCCTTGGTACTGCCATGTCATTTTTGTTATTATAAAAGGAAAAGCAAAACAATTAAGGTCAATCACATCCTAAGTTCCTGCTAAAATTCCCAGCAGCATCCATCTTCACCGCTTAATGAGGGGACTGATCGGGTGAAGATCAGAAAATACAAGAACTGTCACACATCTGAAAAGACTCCTAAACAAATCAAAAAAGCCTTTAAAATGTCTGTAGTACTCTATTGTTCCAGGACTGGGCGGTGGGGGGCTTATCCTGGTGATCTGTCAATATATCTGTCCCCAGAACAAATCCCAAGAATTCTTATCTTTGGTCCTATTCTCAGTAATATTTTTCTAAGTTTGGCAGATAACAACGTTGGGATAGTTCCCAACATAGTTCTGTCTGAGGAGCTGAACTTCTGGATGTTCAGACTGCTGCAATGTAATAAATACTAAGTCCTATATACAGGAATTAAAGGAAACCTGATCATATTGAGAAGAAATGACATGAATGGACACAGAATTAGAGGCCTGAATTTCTTAACGGTTTAGTCAGCAAAAAATACCTGGGACATGAATTGACCAGAGGACACCACACACTGAGCTCTGAAGGGAAGGAAAAAGAGGAAGAAGGCATGGACAAGGACAGTTTCTTTGCATCAGGATTCACACCAGCTCCACCAGGACTTTGAGCCCTTTACAGTGTCCTTTTCAGCAACAAGGTTAGTGGAAAGACAAAGGTGTGGATGCAGGGAGTCCCCTAGCTCAGCACTGATCCGAAACACTTCTTCATACTTCCCAAGGATGCCATTTAGCCAACCCTTTATTTAAGTGTTCACAAAACAATAAAAGACTCCAGATCTTGCTATGCCTGTTTTATGTGGGAAGCTGGAGCCTGGAGAACTTTAGTGACACGGCCGGAGTCAGTGACACTCTCAGGAACAGAAACTGAGTCATGACTCCTCTTGTCCTGCCTGAACTCCCAGGCCCTCATCAAAGAGCCTGGACTGTCTTTGCAGCTACAGATCTGCGCAGAGATCCACAGGGACTCGTAAAGGCTAAAGCCGCCTTTAAAAATGACTTCTTAGGCATGCAAAGGCATAAAGTTAAAACTTTCAGCGATAAGTAGTAACTTACAGCTCCAGCACATGCCTGCCTACTAATCCATCTTTTCACTGAAAAACGTCACAAGGAATTGCAACCATTCTCTTTATAGCAGCAAGGCTCAGGGGCCAGTCAGTCCAACGGCATTGCTCTCTCACTTAGGGATTTGTCATGCTCTTTAACAAAGAGTTAACTTAATAATGTTTTAATAATTTATCATGTTAAAAAGAGAAATAAAAAAGGGAATTGTTAAGGCAGTAAGATTCCCCCCCACACACACTTAAAGGTTTGAAATCAGGGCCCTGTGACCTTTCTGTGCCATCGGCTGATGACACATGTAATCACTTACATGTGGGACCTGATTTTCCATCTCTTGAATCAAAAGGGAAGCTTCAAACCACCCAAAAGCCCAAGACCACTGAAGTGAGTGAAGTAGTCCAAATAGGTTTACAACTGCTGGTTTGCAGTTTACCAATTGTAGGACACTCCAGCCATACATTTGCAAGAAAGAAGGGGAAACAAGTCTGCACGTTATTTCCCAGGGAGAAACTCTACAAGAGATAAGAACATTTCAGAAATAACTGATAAGCTACATCCTGCTGGTGTTTGTTTTTGTTTATATTAATGGATTAGCTGCACGGAATCCAGTATTCTGGGTGAGGAATGTCTCCAAAATGAATGGGATTACAGTGCTCATACGAGTGGTGCTCCACTGGACTGAACGTTGCCTATTGATTTAATGGCATGAGTAAGTCTTGGTTAAGGAAGTGGGGCTTCATCTTATAGATTCATAGATTTATTTTTAAGCCCAGATGGCATTAGTATCCTCAGAGTGGTCTCTTATGTTCAGTCATACCTACTTCTAGTCTGTAACTTCTGGTTGAATTGTAACACCTCTCTTAGGACTGTGAGCAGTCTGGATTGAGACATTTCAAATAAGAGACTTTTCCCAGGAAATGTCTTGCACTTCAATGGAAAATTAATAGCATAGCAAGATTTGTAAATTCTACTTAAATTACAGGTGGCAATAACAATACTCCAGCATGGCTGATTTAGTTTGTTTAGAAAGTCTACCATGTGTTTTGCTAGTTTCCCATGCTTAAGCTGACACCAGTCAATTCTGTTTTCTACATACCTCTGGGATATACATCTCCAGCCTAACTGGTGGAAAATTGGTTGTTGATGCTCAGGAAATAACCGATTTTCCATCTATTATAATGTGGCCTTACTGAAAGTATACACTGCCGATATACAAACCACTGATTACAGTTTTTAGTTAACAAATGGGTTTTGTCAATTGCCCCAGGCACTGCCTAACAAAGCTGTGCTTAACGGCTAAGAAGACCGATTTCTTTGGGGATATTGCTTAAATGGAGCACAGATCCAGCATACACAACAGTTGCTATTCATCAGGCACTGGGAAAAAAAAAAAAAAAAAAAAAAAAGGCCTGGCAGCAAGCCAGAAATGTAAAGCAGCCCTATAAGTTGGCAGAGTAGTTTATAATTACTGCTATTAAAGTATACACACACGCACACACACACACACGTGAGATTTTCTAAGATACAAAATGCCGATGCTAACTTCAGGGCAATATTTCCATGATGATTTCATTCCATGATTAAGTATTTCGGAAGGAAGATACAAGATATTAATTAAAGCAGAGGATAAATACTTTCTTAATTAGCTGATGAAATACAATTTGCATGGAAGTGAATTCTTTTTAATAACTGCTGAATGTGCCTGGGGCAATGTTCCAGCATGTCCCCAGCTTTTCCCTTCTGTCATCCTTCGGGAATTCTAAATAAATGATTAGAGACTAATTCTGATCTCACTCACTGTTTTTCTGATTTCATTTAATTTTGGTGGAATTTCTCCTGTCTGAGAAATCAGGAGGAGAAATCAGAAGGGGAAATCAGGCCCTTTGATTTTTCTTCCTATTTTTTCCCCTTCCTTTTGCACAGCAGTGTGAAAAGAACCACACTGAGACCCACGAAGGGATGAGATTTTCTAGGGCTGAACACAGGAGAGAGCAAGGAGAGATGCTACTGAATGGGTGGGGTTTACTACCCTGATGCTATTGTCATGTAAATCCTCATTTGGGCCTGTTTGCTCTCTTTCTTAGTTTTCTGATGCCATTAGATATTCCCTGCTTAGACATATGCTAGCACAGAAACTTTGGAGAAGGATATTCTTGCAGCTACTGAATTGCAAGGGGTTGAAAGATGTCCTTGTTTATTTGTTTTCATGATATTTTGGTTTTGGTAGCACCCTTGCCTAATTTAACAGCCCACAAGCAGTGCTAGCTTAATAAGGAGTTGCTGAATATTTTACTTTAACATATATGATCAACATGTGGTCCCATGTCATCTCTTTTCAGCACACTACTCAAACTTCGCTCTGAAGTTGGGATTGTTCATTTCCTTGTGGCCTCTCTATGTCATTTATCACAAAGGAATCCAAGCATTTCATAAATGATGATGATAATGGGTTTATTTTTACAGCTTACTGCTGAGCAGCTAGTTTGGCTGGTGTCACTGCTGCTTAATGGATGGAGAATGGATGCACAGATGTATTAAGATCCACGTTTCTCCCAAGTCTCTCAAATGGCCTGTGATTTGAGTTTTCAGCTGATGAGCTGTGAGTCCTGGCTTATTGCTTATGTTCAGACTACCTTTACCACAGGTGAAACTGTGAAAGCTCAGGACTTCCAGAAACCCAAGCTTTGTAAAGCCAGGACTCATCTAAATAACTTAAGAGAAACTGATATAAGGATTTGCCCAGAGCAGACCCCAACGCGGTAGCTTGTTCTGCCTTCTCCAGAACTGCGGCTGATCCTCAGACTGCCCTTTCCCCACCACCTTCTCACATTTGCATCTCCTCAATCTTACAAGATCTCTGCATCACCATGGCCAAAAAAAAAGGAATCTCTGAGACTGCAGAGGAGACGAGTGACATCTCCTTTACAGGTGGCATCCACTGGTTCCCTGGGCCCTGCGAGGCAGTGCTGGATGTGTACATGTTTCTGTACTCTGGAAATCCCAGCCTGAGTTTTTGATCTCATGCACATTTTCAGAGCTGGCTTTCTCTTTCATTACATCTTGCTTGTACTGTAGGTGGTGCCTACCCCCTTGTAGGGAACAAATCTGTAGTTTTGGAGGGGTTTTGACCATTCCAGATAGGGATTTGTTGGCAGCAGAGGCAGATGTCTCCAGAAGATAAGGTATTTCTGCCTGCAGAGTGGGACTTTCCTGAGCACTCAATAAAGGACTGGGGTTTGGGGGCTGGGAGGATCACACATATAATCATTCAAGGCAGTAAACACTGTCATAAAAGAGGTTGAATTAAGGCTTTCAGGGGCATTTAGCATCCTTATTAAACAGTTAAGAAATGAAATACAGCAACTGCATTATCTGGATAGGACTTCAGCCATCTGAACAAAGGCCTGATGAGCCAGTTCCAGAAGAAAGCTGTCCTCTCACCAGAGCAGAGTGAGGCAGGCAGGTTTCCCCTGGGAATGGGGTCTCTGCTGCCAGCTGGGTAATGGGAAGAGACAGGTATCACAGGTCCTAATCTAGCCTAGTATAAGGGTGAGGTGTTGTAAGTTGTAAGTTCTTCCCTTTCTTTCCAGAGGTGTCCATTTTCATCATTCTGTTCCCCCTCATAGAAATTCAGAAGAAAAGAGGAATCGAAAACGTCAAATTAGCTACTTGTTTCACCGTGCTGTTAGAAGGAAGAAGCTTCAGGAAGAATGAAGATGACAGAGGTATTTAAAGGCCAAAATGGGACAGCCTCAAACAACCACCCCAAAGTTTATGCTTCCAGATTTTTTAAATTAATATTTGTGTTGTTTACATGAGCAGAACAATGTGTTTTCCCCTCTAGACACATTCTAGGATTTTGTTGTTTGTTTGCTTTTAAAGCAATAAGATCAATGCTGGCACCCAATTCGTTAGACTTCAACCCAAATTTCAACTACATTTTAAAAAGGTGAAAACAGAGTTTTGTAATGACAAGGTCTGTCCCACCTTAGTATTACAGCTGTGCTCCTGCTCCCACCTGTACTAACCACAGCATAGGTGAAAGGCTGCCTTTCTCACACATCATTGAAGGCACAACCACAGCTTCAGCCTCTCAAATCAGATCAAGACAGAATTCATCTGCAGTGTAGGCATCAAAGCCCTAGGGCTACATTTTCTCTACACGCTTCTACCCTGGCACCAAAACGCTTCCAGCACTGAAGAAAGCACAGCTCTCATCACTGAGCAATCTCTTCCACAGCCCAAGTTACACAGGTCAGCCTTTTTACTCGGTTACAAAACCTATTCTAGTCATCTGTTCCACTTTATTGCATTGGCGACTTCCTTTCAAAGTCTAAACTTTTCCCTGGGCTTCATGCTTAATTTTCCAAAGCAGTCTCACTGCGCTATCGGGAGAAACTTCAGACCAAACCCACTCACCTCCCCTCTCCGGTGCTGCATTCCTACCCGTCGGGGACAGACAGGTGCTTTTGGACGTACCACAGACCCACAAAGAGCAGGAAATCCGCTGTCCAGCCGAGGATGAAAATAGTTACCTGCCCTGGCATTTGACCCCAGCTCCAGAGCAACACATGATTTTGGGAGGGGGGGAACCCTCACGCTAGATTTTTAATGACTGTCATTTACGGCAGGACCTTGGGCTGATGTCACATGTGAATGACAACACAATGTGTGTCAGGAAACATCTAATATTGCAATAACTTTTTTAAAATTCTACTTTTATTGAGTGTTTTGTTTCTAAAGCATGGGTGAAGTGAACAGGGAGAAGGCAAGGAGTCCTGCTCAGAGCTAGAGAGTTCAACAAATGATTTCTACAAAGAAAAATGCTATTCTTTTTATGCCAGCACCTTTTAGTTGTAGGACTTAAAAGAGTTTGGGGTTCTTTGTTAACCACTTGGACCAATGCCCAACAGTTGTTTTCATTTATCCTCGACATTTTCAACTGCTCCCATTGAAGTGAGATAAAGTAGCAGAAAGAAAAATAAACGGGCTTTCTTTCTCGCCACTCTCCCCCCAGCCGTGTGGGTCGCTGCTCTGTCTTATTTTATGGAGATCTGAGCGGGTGCTGGACAAGCGGCTGCGCAGGCATGGACGGGGAGGCAGGAAGGACAGACAGCCTGTGGTTACACTGAGGGGCTCGCAGCACTCGGGTGCACCTCCCTGCTCCTCTGCAGCCTTCCTGCGCTGTCTCTGCCAAGCCACTTCACCTCTCCGGGCCTCAGTTCTTTATCTGTGAAAGAAGCTACCGCTTCTTTTTCTCATCTTGTACCAGCTTTGTGTCTATAGGCCGGAAGATTTTTCAGGCCAGGGTAATTTTTTACTACCTGCTTCTTGCCCTGCCTAAAACAATGGGGCTTTGGTCTGTGTGAATATTTAGTTAGCAGAAAAATTTAACCAATAACAAGAATACTTGTCCAGATCTGTATGTCCTCTGGGTTTGCCTTAGCTTCCTCATGGCCAGAGCTGTTGGAACGGTTTTAATCACTCTGTGAATATACTTGACAGCATTGAATCAAGCCCAAACCCAAATTGAAAACTGATTCAAATTGTTATTTCTTTACAAACCCAGAACTGAACCTAAACTCTTACTTTGAAGCCTCTGTGGGACTCAAAAGAAAACCAAACAGAGCAAAACTTTCTCTGTAGTTGGACCAGAACTCGACCAAAAAAATGACTGTTTTAAGTTCATAACAGATTTACTTCCTTGCTGATTTCAGTTCCCACTTATTCATCCTGTTGTTTATCCTTATACCTGAAGGTATTAGGAAATCACGAGTATTTGTGTAAAAATTCGTAATTCATGAAAGCTTTGAAGACTTTGGCATGAATAGTTACATGGTGGAAACTTTTTATGAAATTTCATGATCACTTGTAGCCAGTTTTCCACTTAGAAATCTTTGGTCACTTAATTAGGGAGAAAACACAATTAAACAACCAAGAGACAGTCTGCAGGTGGCAAGAAATTCCCCGAAACCATCAAAAGAGATGAAAATCACAAAGATCACCTGACAATCAGAAATGATGTTTGGATCTCATTTTCTAGCTCAGTTCTGGCTGCTGCTATGCTTAAGTTACTGTGCTTGGATCTGAGTTCCTCTCAGCTTTGGTTAAAAATAGGTAAAGAGGAATTTGGGATGCTGTGCTCCAGACAGCGAGGTGAGTAGTGACAATAAAACCCAGACATGGAGCCAAAAGGCTCCTGGGAAAGAGTCATCCCAATGTTTTGCCATATCTCGAGAGATACGAGTTTGTGCCTTGCTCTTGATTGCTATGAAAAGCTGTCCCCCGTTAATGGAGCTGTGCGAGATATCAGGTCATTCCTGCTGGGGAGCCAGAGGCAGCCCAGTGTAATCGCCGGTCACGCCTTGTTTATAGCTGGCCAGAGAGGCCGGTGCACCTTCATCATGCTAGCTAGACCCAGCTGGAATTTTTTCCCTCAATTCAGTTACATTTTTTGACCAAGTCTTACGATCCAGCACGATACGTACATTATGATTCGTCTTCTGCTTTTCTTAGCTTGAGTTTGAAAGGAAAAGTCTTCCAAAAAAAAAAAGAAAGTATCCAAACATTTTACTTTGAGTTTCATGAGGTGTTGGTGTTACTTACCAGTCAGGCTTGTGTACTTAGGTACAGTTTCTCCATGGACTTTGATCTCTGCAACTGCAGACAGCCACTGTCAGAAGCCAAAATCATTACAGATTATCTCACATATGAGACAGGCGTGCACGCGACTGTGCTCTTCTTGGAAACCTTCTGTCTGCTGCTGTTTTCATAATCATAAAATTGAGGCTGTGTTGAGTGAACAGCACAGTCTTGGTTTTGACTGGTCAAAGAGAGAAAGGAAAAAAAAAAAAAAAAAAAAAGAAGAAGAAGAAGAAGAAACAGGCCTGGGAAAAGCCCAGGTATGCCAAGTGCCTGCAATTATCTGACTCTGCTCTTCCTTTTGCCATCTGTGAACAAGCAGTGACGAGTGACTGCAATGACTGGAGTTATTAATCTACAGCTCAGATGAATTAATTCAATATTTTTTTGAAAAAAAAAATTGTTCCCAAATACCCAGGGAAGTCCATCAGAATTAAGAAAAAGCAGGGGAAGACACTATATAAAAAGCAGCTGTTGCTCAAAAAATCCCCTCATATGCCCCTCATCATTTATCTTACTCTTCCGGAGAGAAACTTCAGTCCCAGTCCCATCTGAGGCTTTTGCAGCCACCAGAACAATGTCCAGACGACGTGACAAGGCAGCTAGTGGGCCAGGAGATATGTTCCTGGGCAGGTTATCTGTTGTGAAATATTTGATATTTTTCTCCTAGATGGGGCTGTAAAGCACATTACCCTCTGCATAGTAGGTGAAGAGACGGAACAGCTTTCCCTTCTATAGGGGATGCTTATAGGACTGCCCTTTGTGAGCACTCTGGTAGGGCTATTTGTGCTATGCCAGAAGAGAGACAAACAGAGTGCATCTGTGCATGGTGATGACAACCTCAGTTCCCATTGCCTTTCTACGGCTGAAGAAAGAGAAGGCTGAAGCTGAAGTGAATCCTTGCTCAGGTGTTCATCACTCAGATGGAAGAGCCACCAGACTAGATTATTTGAGACACTCTCTTTAGGAAACAGGAAAGTTTCTAGAGGCAATAGCAACCCTCCATCTCTGAAGGAATCCCCAGCCATTCCCGAAAACCATAAAGCTCATCTCTGCACCCTTCCTTATCACACCCCCAGCTTCATGGCAGCTCAGTTAAGGCTCTGCTGCCTACAGCCTTGCCATGGCCAGACCCAAGGCGCTGTGCAGCCCAGCGGCAGAGATAAGGCCCGTGGTGTCAGAGCAGATGTCTTCTGTCTCCCCGGCTCCTCTCCTTGTTTGTTTGTTGCCGTGACCCGTAAGCTGTTCCCACTCCACTAAGTGGCTGGTGAGTCACTGCAACCCACTGTGTTGGGAAGATAAAGGCAGTATGCAGAGCACCGTGTGATCAAATGAGCCCGGACACCTGATAAACCCTCTCCCCTCCCTCTTCATGGAGGGTCCATAGGCAGTCCTGCCTGAAGGCTTTTGTTTACGTGGCCGTGCTTGAAACCCTCTTCTGTGACACCTATGCAGAGGCCAGCTAGCTGGGGCTAAGTCCTCCACAATAATTCTCTGGTCCTCCCCTTCCTCTGCTTTGAATGGTGAAGATGGGGTCAGTGGCTTGTGAAAATAAGCCAAACCAGATCAGGTGATGGTGTAGGATTAGGTGCGGTTCCCCACTGGGTGTCAAATCCCAGCACACCCACTGCTAGCCCATTATATTTTAATGGGAGGAGGGTGATAAGACAACACTTCAAAGGGAGAAACAAGGCTGCAGAGAGCTTCCTGGATTCCTCTTTAAGGGGAAGAATCAGTCTTAATTGAATTCACTTCTTATCTGCTTCCATCATTTTTTATTTCATGAAAGTGGGAGGTTAAAATGGACAAGAAGAATAGCACAGGAAGAGTCTGAAAGAGAAAAGTTTTTCCTTGTTGCTGCATGTCCCATGATTTTCTTCCTCCACCCTGAGTGGATGAAATGACACAAACCTGCCAAAACCTGTACAGAGTCAAACTCTTATCTCCATCTTCCATTCCCAGAGCTTTGTCCTTTGCAGTCTGCGAGACCCAGTGCTGACTTCTGCCCCTTTGTTCCCATACCTGAAAGGACAGTTAAGAGAGCTGACAACCCCTTTTGGACCTGCTGACACCTAGACGGATGTAGTTTGGCATTTATGTCATTGGACTGCAAAATAGTTGTCCTTCTTCTGCTCTCAGATTGTACCTCAAGCTGTTTTGGGAGGCCCTCATTTGAGAAGGAAGAGCATTGGCCTTACCCATAGCAAAAGTAAAATAGCAAAGGACAGAGTTGTAAGAATTTCTGTTACACAAGTGTTTTCTCAAAGCCACTGTTGTTTTCACTGGGGAAAGAGTCATATATCTTTCTGTTTGCCAATATCTGGGAAGTAAAATGACAAAGCCAGTCAAGATGGAGCAGGAGTTGTAAAAGCATGTGGTGAGAGGTAAATGTTGGCTACTCCCTATAACCTTTACCGTGGCCTGCTCACACTTGTTCACACAACAGACTTGTCTACACAAGGTTTTCAACTCCAGGCCAGGTACCCCATGAACCCCAAAGAAGAGCACAGTGTTTTCTCCTAGTGAAGGCACAACCTGAACTATTGTTGTGCCTTCTTCTTTGGTCTCTGCTTTTGTGTCCCCTTCCTGAGTTACCACTGGACATAGCAGCCTGGGCAAGAAGAACAGGAGCAAAGAGCGAAGTAGGCAAAACCCTTCAGTTACTGCCCCAAGCTGGCTTCAAGCTCATCACTTGCTGTGCCAGCAAAGCATGATTCTCTTTTGGTTTTTGTTTTTTTAAGAAAAACTCCATCCATTTCCTTTTCCTCTGGGGGAAATTTCTTCAAAGCCCCATTGTTGGAAAAGCCATCACAATAGGAGCTATTTGGCATTGAAGCTGACCCTGATTTAACATCCGGATTCATCAGCCACTGCTATCCCCTAAAGGTAACTGCTGCTGCCCTGTCATAGATGGAGATGGTGAGATCACACTGGTGTTTCTGCTGCACTATTTTTGGCTGAGGCATGGATTATGAAAAAAATTAAAAGATATTTTTATGGCACTAATATCTTTCTTGTTTCCCTCCATCATACTAATGTATGTTCTTCTACTTGGAAGAACTGTGAAAATTAGGATCTGTAGATCCTGGAGAAAATATTAACATCAGTACCATTCTGGTGTGAAGGAAGGGAACAGCATGATAAAAGATCTGGGCGAGGTAGGTTAATTGTCAAAATGCAGCACTCACAGAATTAGCTCACCTTGGTGAAAACTGAGGCCAGATGACAGGCTGGCATCACTGACTGCGTTTCCAAACTAAAGTAGAATAACTTAAGTAGCTTCAGAAGAGGAGCTGGATAAAGGAAAAGCCAACAAAAATGTTAGAAGGTTTTACTTTTAGATTGATTTCCCAAGGAAATGAAACTTGTGAGCCTGTCCTGTTTGTGTCTCCGTACATGACTGTCAGTGTTTCCCAATGATTTTTAAGTGTCTACTTTCAACTAAATTTAGCACAGATGTGGGAGAATAAAAAAAGTTATGTTCTTGCCTATTTCTTGAACAGAAGTCACTGGTAGAGAAAAATCACTCAACTAATAAAGTCCTCATAGGACTGCATGGATTTTTCCACCTTAACCACTGGAAAATCCACACTAGATTGCCACCACTGAAGCCCTAATTCATAGGATGCCAATGGAAGTGACGCTTACAGCACAACATGTTTTAAACTAACACAAATCATGAAATGAGCTCTCCATGATGTCTGGGTTTTGCCCTAGTGAAGATACAGAAAGGTCAGACTAGACAAAGCCAGCTCCAGATATATGTAAATTGAAAACATGGTGGGAGAACAAGCATAAAAAATCCTGGGGATCAAGGAAGACAAACATGAATCCCCCAAATGCAGTAAAGCAGACACATTCCTAAATATATGGGTTATAAATCTGAAGCAGGTTTGTAAGGTAAGAGGCCATACAGCACTGGATTACGTGCATCCGCACGCACAGGTTACAGACACCAAGGCAGAGTGGACACTCCATGTACCTCCTAATTCAAGCTGTTGGTTCTTCACACACCCCTCACAGAGCAGCCCGACTAGAAATGGAGATGCGGGCATTTCCTCATAGCTGAGGAGACCTGACGCTACTTTTCTATAATTCGTTGGACCAAAATAGCAGTTTGGGTGAAATCTAGTTTTTAGACTGGAAAAATGGTTTACAACTGAGAAAAATCATGGCTCCGTCCCCCTAGCAGGCATTTGCTGATCAGTGTATCATAGGTGTTGGGTGGGAAAGATCCATAGTGGCATGGAAGGAACAAAGGAAAATGAAAATGAAAGGGGCAGAGTGTTCAGATATTAAATGATTCCATTTTACACTGCTGATGCAATCTGAGCAAACCAGCAATTTCCTTTTGGCCTCCGTTTTATGAGCGATCCTATTCAAACTTTGATAATAAAAGGAACACAGGTGGGTAATTAAGGAGGTGTGAAACACGAACCAATAGCCAGCTTTTCGCAATGTGTTCTGGAAGGCTATCTGCATCGAAGTGCTGAGTGATTGAGTGACCTCACAGACTGACCTGGGGACTAATTTTCTTCCAAAACAGAACAAAACTCAAAAGGTTTCTGTAAAAATTTTGCTCTAAAAATCACTGGCAGCTTTGCCACTCCAAGAACTCTTTAGTAACAACACTACATCACTTGTTATCACACTTTTCATAGATTGCAGCAGAACACAGAGACACCCATACTGAGTCAAACCAAAGGTCCATCCAGTGCAAGATACATCTGGCAGCAGTCAGCAGTGGGTGTCTAGCAAGGTGTGTAATAGGGCGAGTATAGAGTAATCCTTCCCCTCTCACTGCCTCCCAGTTCTTGCTTTACAGACTTACCGGATCAGAGGTTGTATTTTAACCACCGTGTTTAATAGCCTTCTATGGAGCTCTCCTCCACAACTCAATAGGAATATACCATCACTGACTTCAGATTCACTGATAAGGTTAAAACTCAGAAAGTTTCACTCCAAAAATACAGATCACTCCTCAGAAGTACAATAATCCCTGCAGTGTAAAACCTGAGAAAGCCATGAAGTTACATGCATTCACACAGGCTGAAGTTTCGTGTAGCTTCAGTGTACTCTTTACACGGAACTAAACCATGCAGTTAGCATTTTGATTTACCTATGTAAACACATAAGATTCTATGAATATGTTTAATATATGTTACATATACCAAATAAATATTAAATATGCACATAGGGGAGCAGATAGTTCTCACTGCCTTTTTAATTTTGTTGTAAAGGATCACGATGAATAATATACTTAATGTATATGGGTGTGTAATGCCCATACACTCTGCTAAGAAATCATGGAAAGCTGCAGCGAAACACTGGGGAGGACCCTCCCTCCTTATGGAAACAGCACGTCTGTTTACTTTGTTTTCTTGGCCTATTTTGATCCATATGAAAGCAAGTGTAAAATCAGTGATGCTGAGGCTTACCACCTGCCTGACCGTTTCTCAAACGAACATCATGAGACCCAAGCAAAGAAAAAAAGGAAGGAAACCTGTGTTGTTAGAGAGGCTAAGTCCTTAAAACTACTCCATATGTTTCAGTCTGACTCATGGGGCTAAGTGGGTTTCTAAGCTGCAGAAATAAAGCTATATTGTAAAGCTGGTGTCTAGGTGTTCCTTCTGCATGAAGTCTAACTTGATGGTGTCCTTTAGCAGCAACAAAAGTTTGAGGCCAGCTGATCACAGTCATCTAACAATTTTCTATCTGTTCTAGCCCTCCTGTCCATGGCTTAGCAATGATGGCTTTAAATGAGGAAGTCACATCTGTAATGAATCCAACCACAACAAAATACACAAGGAAAATAATTTCAGAGGGAATATATGCTGTTCCCAGGTATGATTATCAGGTCTCCTAAAAATGGATGTGTGTGTTTGGGTCTTTGTCACTCGCCCCGACCCTTGCAAACTGGCACCTCCTCCATTTCTGGAAAGGACCCTCCTCTATTGACACGAGTACAAGAACACCATTCCCATGCCATTCCCTTCTCATCACCTGAAGTGTGGAAAGCTGGGTAATTGCAAAGTGACCCCAATGGTTCCACAGAGAACTATAATCTCGAGATTACGTCCTTTTAGGAAGCCTGATACCGAATATCCAAATGCAGCTCAGTAAAAACAAAATCCCCTACCGACTATCTCTGCTCATAAAAGTGATTTAGATTGGTTCTCCCCATACATGAGTTCTCCGTCGGCTGCCTGAATCAATTAACAAAACAAATAATAGATTGCGATGTTTTTCTTTCCAGACAGGCTTGTGCTTTATGAGTGAGCAGTTAAAACATACATCTTAAAATGTAAAATCCTGGAACCTCAGAGGTCCCTTAGCTCCCAGTGAAAAAGAACCAGCAAAGCTAATTTGCAGAGAACTGTAACCAAAGTCTTCTCATTTGTGCTAGAGATGCTCACTTCAGGGTAGAAGTGCAAAGTAAACTGCTCAGAACCTCAGCGCCTGTTCTGACCATCCAAACACTGGCTTTATTAATTCAATGCCTCTATTTTTTAAAGGAAAAACAAAACAAAACAAAACAGCAGAGGCAGTTCTTCTCCTAGGAAATGTTGCAAGAAAGATGTGCAGTGCCATGCCCTTTGGGACACAAAGTTCTCCTTCCTTCAGCATGTAGATGTGCTGAGACAAGGAGGTGATCCCAGTTTGAGAGAATACCTTACTGGAGAGCACGGGAGGTGCCTGGAGGAGTCTTGGGCTCAGCAAAGCCCCAAGTGCACCAAACACGAGAATGCAAAAGAAGCCAGATCTGGCACAGACAGACAGCTGAGCCCATTCTTGCTTTGCCTGTGCAGTTGCTGTTTTATTTTTCAAAGTAGCTGCAAAGAACCTTGCTGCCCAAACAGGAGCATGATTTACATCCTGGCTTAACACAGGTGATGCATACCTCCAGGTGCTGTGACTTAACAAATGGACCCAGAAAATCCCGAGTCAGTGTAGATAAAGGGGAAAGTGGTAGCAGCTCTGGACCTCTAGAGAGCTGGCAAGAAAAACTGCATGAGGACCAAGTAGAAAGTGGTGCAAGGACATAGATGTAGTTACCCTGTTTATTTTCTTTCTCTTTGAAAACTCAGAGGCTTCCATCATCTAAGGAAAGATGTGGAAAAAATTAGGCAGGTTCCTAATTACCACACAAAATCTCCGCCACCATGAAATCTCCAGGGTCTTTTTTCTTTGGTTAAGACACCAGTAAACGTGTTTTATCAATTGGCCGCTGTAATCAAAGCTGAGTCTTGCTTTGCAGCAAGATAAATATGAAATGCAAGTTACATAGGTGCCTGCTAGCCAAACCTGATTCCTACGAGAGATGGGGAAAACGGAGAAAGGAAGATCCTTGTCAGAGCAAAGATGACTAATATCTTGCACGTGAACATGTCAGTTGCTTGAGAATCAAGCCTAGGAACTATCCAGTTTCTAGTCACATCATCAGTGTTTACTCTGGAGTAAAAATTAGTGACTTTTTCCATTAAATTCTATTGATCTATTTCTCCAGCAAGAAGCTTCTTCATCTCAATCACTGGTTTATTGTGCTTCTGATTGTTTAAGAGGATGTCATGGGAGCCATTGATGAGTCACTTAAAATGCTATTCGTCCTACCACACATGGGCAAGCAATGTTTCCATTCAAAGCATTGCTGCACGAATTGAGTCTTTCAACATAAAGCGGGCTTTGTTTGCAAAATTAAAATAATATGTATAGTATTTTACATGTTCACAGACTTTTGCAGAAGACTGGCTAAAGCATTCTGCTGTTCAGTTCTTTAGGCCTGAAATGCAAAGGAAATATTAACTGATGAAATCCACATACACTGGTTACAACTTTCTAAATGGGATACAGGTATACAAGGGATTTGCATCAGTTTGCGTAAACAGGGTTTGACAGTTTACATGCATAAACAGACGGCTCACCCAGGACCTAAAATACAAAATGTTTTGTGTGCCGGACTCTTTCTCTGCCGTCTAAAAGGATAACGTTTAGCACTGTTGCCAGTTCAAGTAGCAAAGATCTGTGCTTTGATCCAGTAGTCCTTGTATTTTCTGTGACAACCAGTGATGCTCACTATCTACTAGAAATGTAAAAAATCAGTGAACAGCCAGCCTTGGCAGCAGGCAGAATTTCACTGTTTGTGCACTGTATGGCAGGAGGATATGAGAGGTAGTCCAATATTTGAAAATGTGCTTCTAGAAGGTGTCCCTGAGCTTTTGGGATGAGAAAGCAGTTCAAATGAAATATGGTCTGAAAGACAGTCCTCCATAAAAGGGGATACAGCTCCCTTATAACGCCCTTCTTCCTGGCAGCATTACCACAAAACTTTGGAAAAAAAAATAAAAAACAGTTTTCTGGTTATCCTCAGCCTTACAAGCAACAGAACACAGCCATCTTACCTATTCTGGCATATTTTATGCTTTGGGAGAGACACTGGTATCACAGACTTGGCAAATTGACATTATCTGAAACAGAAATAATCCTCCTCTACTTTAAACTGAATATCCCAAGATCCCTGAATTTCATTATATTATTATACTATCCAAAAATGTTTTTAAAAGTGCTGCAGGCATTCCACTGGGCAACTAGAAATAGACACTCCTTTCCCAAATCATCCAACTATGTCCCAGATATAAAAATAAAATGGAATGGAGAAAGGCAGTGGAAAAAAATAAGTTAAAGAAGGAAAAACACTTCAATTTTGCTGGTGCTTTATTCCAGAGAAGAATATGTTCAGAAGCCTTCATCTTTGAGAAAGAAATGTTTACCATTTTCCTTTGAAACTACCATGTCGTTTTGACATTTAAAAACCCCTGCATTCCATCATATCCCACAAGGTTTTAAGAGTCGGCATTGAAATCAGGCATGTTGATTTCCTCAGAATGAAATAATTTCTTTGTCCAGGAAAAGAAAAAAAAAAAAAATTATTCCCCAAATTCTTTCACAGAGAATTTGGGATTTCAAGTCAGAATAAGAAATCTCTGAAACTTTCTCTTTGCATTTTACAATGCAAAATCTTGTTTTGTTTTGTTTTGTTTTGTTTTTTGCTGTCAGTGAGGAGAACATTCCTCTGAGGGGAACTGCAGCTCTTCAGTGCCTAAGAGTCAGTCCCACCAAGGGTACCAGAGCCCAGCTCAGAAAGAGGGAGAATATTCAAATGCCTCACTTTTTCCACTGGTCTGCTTTTCTTGGACTGTTATATGGATTTTCATTAGGCTCCCAAATTCGGAGAACTTTTATTATTGTTATAAACCCTGCTCGTGAAGTAGATTTTCTAACCCTTTCATGCCAGACATTTGGCTAAGTTCAAGTGCAGTATCAGTTTAATATCTGACACATGGTCTCATGGGAGCCATATCCTGCCACTGACAAAGGAATATATGTTGTCATCAGATAGATCCATTCCGCCTCTGTGCTTCTAGCAGAGCTACCTGTTTTCAATAATGGCGATATTTGAGGAAAACATGTGTTCCTTCGCCATGTGATTAGAGTTCAAGAGAACGAGCCACACACTGCAAATATTTCTTGGAATTGTGAACTACTGTTCTGTTCAGCAAAGCTCACATCCAGCTGGAGGCTGATATTCCCAAATACTCATGAGCGTAGATCAGCAAATGCCTGTCTTTCATCTAGAAACTCTGATTCCTGTGTCAGCAAGGGCAGGCTGGATTCATGACTGTGTCTTTGCCATCTGTGGTCTCTTTTGGAACAAGCTTCAGACTTCAAATGGCTATGAGACAGCTCCAGCTGAATGAGAGGGCTAATTCACAAGTGGCAAGTACAAAACCAACACTAAAGTCTAAAGGAGTTGAACTTTGAAGTGATTCATTACTCTGGTTTTAGTCTATTTAGTAATATTCTCATCAAGTTGGGTAATGGATCTGCTGTGTGACTGGGGAGACAAAGGGGTGTCTGCTCATCCTGACATTAACCAAGGCCTAATACATTGAGAACTGACCATCCCCAGAACAATGGCAATATTATTTGACCCTATAATTTAATGGAAAGCAACAGCAATCATCACCATTCTGGGAGAATCCAGAACTGCATGGGACAGAAATGTACAGCAGCATTCAGATTTCTAAGATGACTGCTATCGAAATTCAGAAATGCTCTGTTTCCTAAATTATGACTCAGGACAAACCATGCTTTAACATCTGTCCTGTTTCTGCTCATCTCCTGGCACTGGCTGGACACACACTCAGGCAGCATCTCTAACGAGTTTATTTTCCTTTCAGCCATGTCCAAAGGAACAAGAGGAACTTGGGAGAATTATTGTTATTTTTGCACTCTTCTGCAACTTGATCCACTTCCTATCTCCAAAGCTCTTTGTAAAACAATGGATTTTCCAGTACATTAGGACCTGCCACTAGCCCAAGGATTTTCGCTGCTCCTGGCAGCCGGCTGCATTGGCAGAGTTCCCTCTGCATCCTCGACCTGCTGCTGATTGATCCCCGTAATCCAATCCATTTTCAACAAGCCACTTCAGCTCCAATAAAAACAAGGGGCTTTGCTGATTGCTGGTTTCAGCTGCAGCTGTTGGAGCCACAAATCTGAAGAGAAATATTTTAAGTCTATTTGTAAAAAATCTACTGGTAAAAATAAAATGTTTCACTGCTTTTATTCAGTTAAACTCAAAGGGAAATGAATTAAAGCTTATTTTTATGCATTGAACCATCTTTATTGTTTTATTCCTCTGTACTTTTCTCTGTGTGATCATGGTGTTCCTCTGTGTAAATAGGTAAGGAAATGCTAGGACTACATTTCCCCAGGGCTTTGGCATATGTAAGCATGAAATAGCTTTCACAACATGGGTGCTACAAATATTTCACAGACCTTAAATCTCTAATTTAGAAGAAACTGTTCTAATCTGCCCCTTCCACGAAGCAACAGCCAAAAAATAAAATCCCATGTCACTCAAGAATTCTTGCACTATGATTACACTTTCCGTCTGAGCTGGAAAAAAAAATAAAAAAAAATAAAAAATAAAAAAGATAAACTTTTACATCCAGACAACAAATTAGAGACAATTCTCAATGCTTTCAGGTAGCTCATTCTATTTCTGCAGTGTTTTTAAACTAAATTTGAAAAGCTGCAGTTTCCAATCAGGGCATCTAGCAAGTTTTTGTTGTTGTAGAATAAACCAGTTATCCCACATAGTGTATCAAAAATAAAAGTTTAGATAGTTTATAGATCAAGGTGACTTCTTTGGAAAAAAATATATATATATATTTAGAGAAGAGCCAACCCTTTCACTCCTCTTTGTAAAGCATGTTGTCTAGATTCAGATCAACATTGCTTTTTCTAAGATCTTTTCCAACTTTCTAAAACTTTGTTTCTGTTATTAATATTTGTGGCTCCATTGGTTTGAAAAAGACTCTTGACAAAAATTGGCGCTGTGACGGGAGCTCCTAAAGTAGTAGTGGTATTCTGAAGACATGTTCCACAAATACTTCTAGCATTGAAATTACAAAAGGAAAGCCGGTCTAGGCTGGGATATCCTAGAAAGAGTGGTACAGAGAAGTCTACAAGAGACAGCAGACAACTACGATGCAATCTGGCTGAGCTATAAATTTTTCAGTTATTTTTTAATTATTTTGGGTCACTGCAGTAGTGGCCTTTGGCTAACAGTTTAGCTCTCCTCTTGTTTACAGCTGTTGTGTATAACAGCTAATTTTGCTGCGAGGGCAAAGAGGCAGTAGAAATAGAAAGTATGGGCCAGAGAATTGTATTGGGAAAACTATCAGAGCCAGTGAATTTTTTTTCATTGAGCCCGATATGCTGCATTTGGCACAGTAGGGGTTTAATGAAATTTTATTGAATCCAAGGCAAACTTCCAATGGAAATCTGCCCAGATTCCTGGGGGTCTCTGCTGGGGCTGAAGACCTTAGAGGTGCAGATCCTTGGCTGTAGCCCTTCTGTTGATGAGTCTGTCCTTCAGACAGCAGACCAAGAAAGCCCCAAAGAGGCTTCGCTGTAAAATGATATTCCTGTCAGCAGTGCTGCTGCCATTCGCTCAGAAACTAAAAGGACAATAATTTCCAACAGCCCTTGCTGAGTCTGGGGAACTTCTGGTATATTAGGAATTAAGAGAAGAATAGATTCTGGTCCAATTTAGCCAAATATTGGGAGGAAGGAGAAAAAAAAATGGAAACGCTTACACGTTGGAAAACTGTACCTCAATACTAGCGTAGAGGAAAGAAAAAATAACTCAGAGGTTAAGTATGGAAAAATATTTATAGGGGAAAAGGGAGAAAAACGGAGGACTGATAACCCAAAGACACATAAAGGAACACCTCAGACAGCCTCCTTGCAAAGAAGCCGTATACCGAGTTGCAGTGAGGGGGAATGGAGGTGTCACTATCAGGTAAACTGCAGCATTAGAGCAGAATGTAATATTGCATGCTGAAGGCCAAGGAAGTCTTTTAAATGACTGGTAAGCTTTGAAAGGAACACCCATATCAGTAAAAGAATTAGTTTACAGTTTTTAAATACGCCTGGTAGAAGCAAGCCATATCCATCCACAAATAGAAATGAAGTAGTAGAGATCTGGGGTTGCCCAGAGAATCCATAACAAACAGATATGCCATTCAGGGCCTGCAGCTGGGAAGCAAGTTCTGTTGTTTTTAAACCACAAAAGCCTCCTGAGGACCCCGCCTGAGGAGCCCTGGGGTAGTTTGACATTTGCATGCTTGGGAGACACCAAAAACTTAGGGGAAGGGAGGGAAGGAACTCTTCAGGTCACCCTGCCCTCATCTACAGTGCAAGATTTTGTCTCTTATAGTATATAAGGAATGAATTTTTCTAACTCCCTTCTGAAGCAAGATTAACACAATTACTGTGGGATGGGTAGTGCATAGCTGGAGTAACAGTGGTGACCTTCGTTTCATTGAGTATCTTCCCTTCTAAAGAGCCCCAGATTAGAGTGAAAGCCTTTGAACAGGCATGGCAGCATCATAGTCTCCAAGCAACATGATTTTATTGTGGCACTCCTCCCAGTTTTCATTTCTCTAGTGATATCTTCTCCACGTAGGGCCCAGAGGGACTTCTTTCTGCAAATCTCATCAAGTTTCAAAGAAAAATATGAGTTCAGCTTCTTGGAGGTTTGCGATTCTCTGAAATTAAACTTCTCTCCTTGCAAAGACTTCAATCCAACAGGTAGTTAGGGGAGAATTTGCTACTGTGGAGAAAGTCACTGCAGCAACTAGTCACCACTTAACACATAATTCTCAGTTCAGATGAATGTCATCCTTACCTGAGACACGAATGAAGGCTTGCCTTGCTCCCTACTTTGTGCAAACAGAAATGTTTTCATGGGATTTTCACCCAAGAAGAACCTGTTCAGGGCCATTTCAACATTTCTTGTTGTGTTTTCAAGCCTCACAGGGAAAAAGAAAAAAGAAAGAAAGAAACAAAAACATAACATCCAAACACAACCATTGCCACACCGTACAGATGCATTTCTAAGCAAAAAATTCCTATTGCAGAAAACAGCCACAAAGAAGCTGGTCTCATAAAGATTTTGCTTCCCTCCTTCACTCGAGCTCACAGGAGGCCTCTGTCAGCAAGCAGGGAGCAGTAAGAAATCTGTCTTCATAGCACTGGCACCTAGAGCCAGGAAGTGAAATCAGCTGGAGCAGCGGGCTCTCAGGCAGCCTCGTGTCAGACAGTTCATAAGGCAGGGTCACCGCAGCGGAGCACAGACCGCATCTATCCTGCGCTCGTGTTTCCTTTATTCTCAGATGGGGTCAATTCCCCTCACCTCTGTGACCTTGTAATCTTGTTTCTACCTTGTCTGTGTTTCTTTAAATTCACGGTTTAAAAAGCTGTTTGAACAACCGGCCACTCAGCAGCAGAAGGAGGGAGGGTAAGCAGAGTTGAGGCTGGAACAGCAAAACGGGCGTATGAACCTCCCCGCTTCGTTTTGCCAGGCTGCCTGCACACGGGACTCTGCCCAGATCTGCAGCAGAATCCACTCACCCAGAGAACCCCAATTCATTACAGAACAGCTAGGAAAAGACATTAGTATGGAGGAATTCATTTTATACCATCTCTGTGGCACAGCCAGCTCCCAACTGATGTGGACGCAGAGAAAGCCAACTTGGAATGAAACCGCCTGAAAAGTCTCTCAATGTTTCAGATCATTGCTTGTGCAAACTACAGGCAATAGTAAAGCTGGGCTTAAAGCAGAGTTTATGCAGAGGGGGAGAAATGGATGAAATTAGCTTAGGAGAGTTCCACTGCTTGGACTGGAGATTCCCATTAATCATATCAGTCTGTACCCAGCACAAAATTTTGCCTGTAGAGACTATCCTCATAGACATGATAGAAGGTAATAATTAATAAAGGCGGGTGGTTTCAGCATAGACTCAAGGCCCCTACTGTTAGGGTATCGTTGAATTCAAGTGAATTACTTTAATCTTGAGATGGAAAAAGATGGTTTCTATTTACTTTCCAATGAAAATTACTTTAGAAAGCAATTCCATTGTTGTTCTCCTGTTCTAACAAACAAAAGTTTGTGCTCGATATTTGGACATGATGTGCTGTACAAAGAGCTTGCAAACATCAACGCACAAATTGGTGTAAAGGCACCAGCATTGCTACAGTTCTGGGCCTCTAGAGTGGCACTGCCAGGGAAGGAATCCACTGTGCAGGCAGCCCATCGGCACCACAGGTTTTAAGACTGAAAGCCCAATAGGCTCCCCTCTTCAAGGTTTAATTAAGCTTAGGATTTCTATATCTTTTGTGCTCTTCCACTCTTTTTCCTCCTAAAACTAATCTCCTCACCTCTACAGTTATACTTTTTATTTTCTGTTCTTTCAAACTTACTTCTCCCTTATCCTCCTGGGTGGTTTACCATAAGTAATGAGCAATGCACGATCTGCAAAAACAGATTTCATGGTGATGCAAAGTTGACATCGTTGTTTAGCTTCTAGCTGGATTAATTAGTCTGATCCAATTACACTGTTTATTAGAATGCCAGTGACATCCTAAGTAAATGTATAGTATTGCTTTACATAGTGTGGATATACTCTGATTCCTTTAGTCAAAGCATTTGACCTCCTAAATCTGTGATGGGGGATAGGGATGGATTTCATTCATGTGCTGCCTCAGAGAAGTTAATATCTTTCACAGCCTCAAATTTCAGCTGAAAAGTGAGAAGGAAAGCTGGTTAGGAGAGATTGCTTGAACAGCAGCAATCAGGGAGAAGGGATGGTGCACAAGAGAAGAAAACAGGGTTATAGGATGGAGTACATTTAGATATTATTACACTTGTTGAAACTGACAACATAATGCATGTCACGTAATTCAGAAATGGTGCCATTTCCTTGAAAATCAGAAGCTAATATATGCAACCCTACACTGTGCAAAAATCAATCTTTCACCTTGCCTTGGAAAAAAAAACACGTGCTATGATTTATGGCAGAGGAAAAGAAGCTTAGATTTTCTTTGACTTCATGCAGTACTCCTTTCACATGTCTAATGTACTGCCTGCAGCTATGTTTCTTGTGGAAGGTGAGTATGTTTGTCAGCACTGCCCCTAACAGACCTAGAGAAATGGAGGGTTTTGTTTCCTAATTGCTATTTTTTTTTCTTTTTCTTTCAATCAATTTATTGCATTTGATCTTTTGATTTGCACACTGTTTTATTTACAGTGATTTAAGATTCTCGGACAGTTCTTGATGATAAACATCTCTAGTGAAACACCCAAGAAGAATGACTTAGCTTTATGGTGGGAACTATTAGTGTTCAGAGTTTGCCCCCAGAGACCATATCTAAAGGTAAGAGAATAAAGTTCTTAACTGTGGTCAATTGCATCTTTGATCTTTCCACTGAGCTGGCTCACTAAAGGGCAAATGGTGACAACTCTGATGATTTTTATACTGTAAATAAACCTGTATTTCTGGACATTTATAAAGTATTCGCTCCCATGGTGTCTAGCATGAATGACATAGATCAGCAGATTTTGCAATATAGGCACATGAATGGCCTTTCAGTAGCAGTAATAAAAGCAACACTTTGCAAATCCCCTCTGCAAATCTGAAAGCAGACATTTAATAACTGCTGGTCACTCCTGATCTGGAATGGGTTTGACCTGCTGACCTCAGGGTGAAAGGCTCTGTACTGCATTACCACTCCCAAGAGCTCTCTGACTCGCTCTGAGGCTGGGATTTTTATTATTTTGTAGTTAACCTCAAGACAGCATCACCTACAATGGATAACATCTGCAGAGCACTATCTAGGCATCTGAAGAGTTTTTTGCCTTACAACTAATCATTGGCACTCAATGAAATTGAAGGTTAAAAAAATGCATGGCCACATACTGCAGAAACAGGGAAATCAAACTGTGGGAAAAAAAAGAAAAAGGAAAAAAAAATTAATAGGGCCTTCTTGCCACTGGTTTACTTTTTCACTTATTTACAGGGGTTTGGCATTTCTTTTCAGGTAGTGGAAGTTGTAATGATTTTAGGAGAACTCATCAAAAAGTTGTTCTTCCTAGCAAGAGAGAACCAAACAACCAGCGGCCCTCCAAGAATACCCAAAAAACTATTCTAAAGGAACAGCAAGAAAGTTTTCCTTTGTGTGATGCCTTTATTCCTGCAAACCATTGCATTCTGCAATGAGGACATTAACAATCTATCTCATTGCTGAGTTAGCCAAACAGTAAGGACAGAAGACTTATTTTCAGTGACACTAGGAGGGCTCTATATGAACTCTAGTGATCTCCACCCACAGCAGATCTGACCACTGGAAGCCATATTTTCCACGATTAACAATGAGTCTTTGTTAATTCTGATTATTTGGGAAGCTCTGCATATGCACCTTTGTATACAAATGACAAATCATCACTTAATGAGCATGAACTGAATTTACATTGAACTGTCCATCTCGTGAGCATCAAGATGTCCAGGAAAGGAAATTCACTTGTTTATTCCCAGCAGTGCTTTGGGATACAGCCTGCAAAAGCAGTGGGAATTAGACATGAGGAAGCAGCAAGATGTTTTCCCCATTACATATTCACCCATCAATCATAGTTCTCTTTGAAACCTGGCTGGTGGCCACTGGTCCCTGCTGGGAAAATGCTAGAAGTGAGAGAAAAAGGGACATTTTTCCTCTTCGTGCCAACTTTCAGTGGAGAGTTAACTTGGAGCCACAAGTAGCACAGCCCAGCTCCTCTCTGGCAGATCTTTGAGAGGAGATCCATTGTGGAATTGCACAGCTGGATCTCAGCATCTCATTCTGCTCCATTTTGGACACGTTTCACCATTGTTTCCCCAAATTTTCTTCTGCAACATTATTAGAAGAATAAATTTAAAACAAGTTCTGTCCATCAGAGAGTGTGTACTGTCAAATTTATTTTTCTCAGTATAACAGGAGGCCAATGAATAGAAAACTGAGGGCAGATGCATTGCTGTAGATATGGTATAGAAGAGCAAATTAGATATAGAGAAAAAGCCAGTTGACTGAGCCAGCTGGCGTTTTCTGGCTGATATTTCTAGGACTTCATGAAGCAATCTGGTTGGTCTGGAGAAGCAGATGACTCTGGGGTGGTCAATTTTGTGGCAGAAAAGGCAAAAGCAACTATCGCTATCTCTTGGATGAATTAAACAGCTCCAGGGGACCAGAAGCCAACAGTACTGTGGGGAGATGCTATGGATGCCCAAGCTTCTATTCTCCTTTTTGACAGTGGGGAACTAAGAGGAAACCATGCCACAAATCATGTGGGAAAGTACAGCTGCAGGAAGTGGTGAAACCAAAACAGTTAAGGCAGAAGAATGTTCCTGGGGAAATTAGGAGTACACAATATGAGGATGACAACTTCTAAAACAGTCCCAAAACATCATTTTAGAGCAGCCAGATGTCAAGTCTACAGGCAGAGAATCTCTCTAAGTCTAGCTCATAGGCACAGAATCTTCCCTCTAAAATTCTTGTTTTATTTTTCCTTTTGGAGGTTTATGTGTGATAAGCCCTATCTTTGCACTTATCTAGCACCTAGACACAGTGACTTTAGAACAGGTGAATTTCCACATTCCAGAGTGGTGCCAGGCTCAGTGACAAATCTGGCAAGGGCAAGCATTTTGTGGAAAGACTGAAGACTGGCCTTGGAAAAAAGCTCACTTACAAGACAGCTATTGATCATTCATGATGCAACCAATTTTTCAGTGTTGGCAAAAACTAGAGATCCACTGTATTTCCTTACTATATCATTACCACTTACACATAAGGAATTCTGCAAATCAGTTCCTAGCCTTTCTGGAAGGAAGAGAAAGGGAGAGAGAGAGAGAGAGAGAGAGAGAGGGAGAGGGAGAGAAGAGAAGAGAAGAGAAGAGAAGAGAAGAGAAGAGAAGAGAAGAGAAGAGAAGAGAAGAGAAGAGAAGAGAAGAGAAGAGAAGAGAAGAGAAGAGAAGAGAAGAGAAGAGAAGAGAGAAAAGAAAAGAAAAGAAAAGAAAAGAAAAGAAAAGAAAAGAAAAGAAAAGAAAAGAAAAGAAAAGAGAAAAGAAAAGA